>NW_008709379.1:5653991-5694141 GCF_000327385.1 Lottia gigantea
CTGTGTTACTGTGACTACAATACCTTGTGCCCATATTACTGTGACTAAAATACTGTATGCCCATATTACTGTAACCAGAATACTGTGTGCCCGTATTTATTGGACCAGAATACCTTGTGCCCATATTACTGTGACTAAAATACCATATGCCCATAATACCGTGTCCAGAATACCTTGTGCCTATATTACTGTGACTAAAATACTATGTGCCCGTATTACTATGACCATAATACTGTGTGCCTATATTACTGTGACCAGAATACCTTGTGCTCATATTACTGTGACTAAAATACCATGTGCCTATATTACTGTGACCAAAATACTGTGTGCCTGTATTACTGTGACCAAAATACCTTGTACCCGTATTACTGTGACCATAATACCTTGTGCCCGTATTACTGAAACTAAAATACCTTTTGCTAGTTTTACTGTGACTACATTTCCGTTGAACAAATTTCCTGTGAACAAGTTACCGTGCGCCATTAAATAAAACAGTGGTCATTCAATTTATTTACAGAATGCTGATAAAACTGACACAAGCTACAACTACAGAAACTAAAGTATCTCTTCTATTTGATATTGCCAACACCTTATTTTATCATCTGGCTACTGTTATTACACAAGAAACTGATTTTTATCCACCAACAAAACAATTCTTTACATCATGTATAGAAATACTTGGACAAGTATGTTTTCTTTCAATGTTTGTTTCTTGCCTAATTGCTTTAAATTAAATTAATTATATTTCTTTTATGTATTTTACTAGATTCACTCCAGCTTCACTTTAAAAACTTGCAATGTCAATGATCCACTTTACTTTCCGTGATTTTTTTTTGCTCCAAATCTTTTAATGATTTTTTTAATTTTGTAGGAATTTATTTCAAGAGATCCAAAACAAACTAAACAATTATTACAGTTCTGTTTGGATAATAGTAACTTATCCAATCTAACTTGTCAACATTTTCAACCCAATAACAGTCTAGATATATTTGTACCATTATATGAACGCTTAATACATGTTTTACAACAACAAAACTTAGATCTAGTCTTTATGTTACTTACTAAGGTACGTATTTCTATTTTTTCATTTAAACTACATATCAAAATCTTCTTACTATAGCCTTTGCATGTCAGATTTCTATAGATGGTTTTTAAGACATGTGGGCTCTCTGTTCTTGAAGTATTTCATTCAGGTAGGCATATATTTATTGTCCATCAAGCTTACAGGAGTCTGATGGTTTATTGTGTACCTAATTTAAAGAAAAACTTAATGTTATTTTATACTGACAGCTATATCTTATTGTTATTTTAGTTTGATGTTAAAATGTGGTTAGAAAAGGGTAAACCAGCTAGAGAAAATGTTAAAAGATTTCTCTCAGTTTTGGGATCAGCTTTGATGTCTTGTGGTGCTGAACCAGAAAAACAGTCCAAAATTATATTTGATGTAAGTTTTAATATATAATTAAGTTATGCGACTCATTGAAGTTGTGTATATGAGAAAAATATTTTGGGTGTTTGATAAAAAATTTAAAAAAATATATATAGATAGAAAATATATTAGAATTGCTTTTGTAGCATTTCCTTAGAAATTCACCATTTTGAAAGAGTTTACTTCCTTGATGTTTTTTTTTTATTTTCAACTTTTTGTCTTAGTTATATTGTGGCCATTTACAACTGGTTTTAAGAGCAGACTATCCTGCTTACATAATGGATGTACTTAATATATTGTTACAAGGTAAATGAAAATTAAATTTGATGTGATTAAAATTTAAATAGATTTACCCTGGGCTGTTCAATTTAATGCCTTTCCTGATTTTACTTTGGCCAACAAAATAGATGTCAACTCACTTGATTCGATGGAAACTTAAAACATATTATGTAAGGATGAATCATGGACTGGTTTTCCTGGATTTATTTACAAAATGAAATACTCTCCTGAAATTTGACAAAATATTAATTTCAAAGTTCAGTCTAAAATGATTTGTCATTCAACAAAGGTACTCCAGCAAATGATGTTATAAAGTTCCTAAAGGTAATGAATTATATTAAGATTTAATGGTTGTTATTTGTCTAGGTTCATCAATAGAAAGATTACATGTAGATTGTTGGGAGATGTTTTTGATGATATGTTTCACCTATAATACCCAACAAACAGCAGAAGAACATAATTATAAATTTGATCTGAATGCAATACAACAATGTCGAGATATTCAACTTTCTACTGCAGAGGTAAGGATGATATCTCATAATGATAATGATAAAAAAACTAATATCTTTCTTTGGACGTAAATTATGCCTAGTCTGTTTACAATTTAGTCTAAGCTTTCTACTGCAGAGGTGAAGGCTTGGGATGTAAATTGTGCCTAGTCTGTTTACAATTTAGTCTAAACTTTCTACTGCAGAGGTAAAGGCTTGAGATGTAAATTGTGCCTAGTCTGTTTACAATTTAGTCTAAGCTTTCTACTGCTGAGGTGAAGCCTTGGGAGTCTGTTTACAATTTAGTCTAAGCTTTCTACTGCAGAGGTAAGTTTGAGATTTTAAGCATAGTCAGGGCCAGACTAGCTCTTCTTGATGCATCTGAAATATTCAACTTCTTAAATGGCCACGCTTGTTTTTTTTTCCAGGTCAGTGAAATACTGAATTGTTTAACAAGATATTTCACTGAGTCTAGAAAGGGTACAACTACCGAGATATGTTTATATGGTCTCTATCCAGCATGGGGAAGATATGTACCCTATATTGCTCAGTTATTAAGTGGTTTTTCTAGAGCATTAGTCACTAAGATGTTGTTTAACTTGTCAGACATCGATCCTTATCAAGGTATGGATTATTTTACATTTTATTATCTTTATAAAAATAAAGATAGGTACAATTCCTTCTAAAACAAATAAAATATATTTTTGTTAATATATTTCCCATATCATCAACATTCTTACATTCTTCATCAAGTTACAAGTTCATTGGCTGCTACCAATGTTTTGCCAGTATGTTGTTTGGATTGCAGGTTTTGTTTTGTGGTTCGAATCGTTAGTACATGGTTAATTTATTGCAACCATAAAATAAAAACTTTTAGGGCAGTATTCACTTAATGCTTTTTGTGTAATATATTTCAGTTTTAGATGTGATATGGCAACAAACAATAGGTGTATTTTCAGCCTGGATAGAACCAATATGGAGTAATAATCAACTCATATCACCATGGCATGAAGGGGATGATCTTGTAGCTAGTGAAATGGTCTATGCTTTTAAAAATATTATTCAGTTTATATATAATGAATATGCAGGTGAGAAAAATTTTTGGTTATATTAATTTGGGAAAGTATTTGTACATAATGTAACACCAGTTGTGTAAAAGTATCTGGCGATATTCAGTGTTGGACAATTAGGGTTAACATTTCAGACTAACACTAAAAAGAATTTTGAAATTTTGAAACAAAAGTCATTAATTGTGAGGTATCTTATGATTTATAGAGACTGCACCATATTTTGATGTAGATGTGAGCTAGATTTTCAGACTGAATATATCTTAACAGAATTTGAGTTAAATTATGTTGTCTACTAACAGTTGTTTCTATTTCAGAAAAGGCCCCTGCCTACTGTAGCAGTGTTTATTCTCTATTATTGATGTATTTTATGAGATCATTGGCTAAACCTGGTCTTGTTGCTCATGTTGCCTCCACTTTTACTGCTGAACTTTTAGATCTTAACTGGAATTTACTCAAACCAGACCTTCAATTATTAGAAACCATGACTACAGTAAGTCAATTTATAAAACTGAGTGGACAGGAAGTTCAGAAACTATTACTACAGCAGGTCATTCGAGCTTCAAGCTATAAAAGCTGATAAGTTATGTTACATGATAACACTTGTGTTAATATGAGATACGTTTTTTACTGTTTTAGATGCTAGTTTTGGAAAGGTTAACATGATGTATATTTGTAGGTTAAAGACAGTAGCTGTGAAGATTGTTTCTATCTTATTGGTAGTGTATTGTGCTGTGTAGAATGGAATGATATCTGGGATTATCATATTAATCATCAACCACCAGATATAGCTTGTCGTTTTCAATCAACATTGTTATTGTTATTAATACAAATATATACCTCACCTAGTCTATTACAAGTAAGTTAATTAACATTGTTATTAATATTAATACAAATATTAATACAAATATATACCTCGCCTAGTCTATTACAAGTAAGTTAATCAACATTATTATTATTATTAATACAAATATATACCTCACCTAGTCTATTACAAGTAAGTTAATCAACATTATTATTATTATTAATACAAATATATACCTCACCTAGTCTATTACAAGTAAGTTAGTTAACATTATTATTAATATTAATACAAATAATACCTCACCTAGTCTATTACAAGTAAGTTAATCAAGATTATTATTAATATTAATAGATATATATACCTCTCCTAGTCTATTACAAGTAAGTTAATCAACATTATTATTAATATTCATAGATATATATACCTCACCTAGTCTATTACAATTAAGTTGATTAACATTATTACTAATATTAATATAAATATATACCTCACCTAGTCTATTACAAGTAAGTTAAACAACATTATTATTAATATTAATACAAATAATACCTCACCTAGTCTATTACAAGTAAGTTAATCAAGATTATTATTAATATTAATAGATATATATACCTCACCTAGTCTATTACAAGTAAGTTAATCAACATTATTATTAATATTGATAGATATATATACCTCACCTAGTCTATTACAAGTAAGTTAATCAACATTATTATTAATATTAATACAAATATATACCTCACCTAATCTATTACAAGTAAGTTAATCAAGATTATTATTAATATTAATAGATATATATACCACACCTAGTCTATTACAAGTAAGTTAATTAACATTATTATTAATATTGATAGATATATATACCTCACCTAATCTATTACAAGTAAGTTAAACAACATTATTATTAATATTAATAGATATATATACCTCACCTAGCCTATTACAAGTAAGTTAATTAACATTATTATTAATATTAATACAAATATATACCTCACCTAGTCTGTTACAAGTAAGTTAATTAACATTATTATTAATATTAATAGATATATATATATACCTCACCTAGTCTATTACAAGTAAGTTAATTAACATTATTATTAATATTAATACAAATATATACCTCACCTAGTCTATTACAAGTAAGTTAATTAACATTATTATTAATATTAATAGATATATATACCTCACCTAGTCTATTACAAGTAAGTTAATTAACATTATTATTAATATTAATACAAATATATACCTCACCTGGTCTATTACAAGTAAGTTAATTAACATTATTATTAATATTAATACAAATATATACCTCACCTAGTCTATTACAAGTAAGTTAATTAACATTATTATTAATATTAATACAAATATATACCACACCTAGTCTATTACAAGTAAGTTAATTAACATTATTATTAATATTAATAGATATATATACCTCACCTAGTCTATTACAAGTAAGTTAATAAACATTATTATTGATATTAATACAAATATATACCACACCTAGTCTATTACAAGTAAGTTAATTAACATTATTATTAATATTAATACAAATATATACCTCACCTAGTTTATTACAAGTAAGTTAATCAATATTATTTTTAATATTAATAGATATATATACCTCACCTAGCCTATTACAAGTAAGTTAATTAACATTATTATTAATATTAATACAAATATATACCACACCTAATCTATTACAAGTAAGTTAATTAACATTATTATTAATATTAATACAAATATATACCTCACCTAGTCTATTACAAGTAAGTTAATTAACATTATTATTAATATTAATAGATATATATATACCTCACCTAGTCTATTACAAGTAAGTTAATTAACATTATTATTAATATTAATACAAATATATACCGCACCTAGTCTATTACAAGTAAGTTAATTAACATTATTATTAATATTAATAGATATATATACCTCACCTAGTCTATTACAAGTAAGTTAATTAACATTATTATTAATATTAATACAAATATATATCTCACCTGGTCTATTACAAGTAAGTTAATTAACATTATTATTAATATTAATACAAATATATACCTCACCTAGTCTATTACAAGTAAGTTAATTAACATTATTATTAATATTAATACAAATATATACCACACCTAGTCTATTACAAGTAAGTTAATTAACATTATTATTAATATTAATAGATATATATACCTCACCTAGTCTATTACAAGTAAGTTAATTAACATTATTATTGATATTAATACAAATATATACCACACCTAGTCTATTACAAGTAAGTTAATTAACATTATTATTAATATTAATACAAATATATACCTCACCTAGTTTATTACAAGTAAGTTAATCAATATTATTTTTAATATTAATACATATATATACCTCACCTAGTCTATTACAAGTAAGTTAATCAAGATTATTATTGATATTAATATAAATATATACCTCACCTAGTCTATTACAAGTAAGTTAATTAACATTATTATTGATATTAATATAAATATATACCTCACCTAATCTATTATGATATTAAGTATAACCGTTTGTTATAACTATCTAAACTTATAATTTGTAGGATGAAGAGAAAGTCAGATTATTGAATAACATGGAGAAAAGAGAATGGAATTTTATCACTTTATCAAGTTATAGACAAGCTAGTAATGTTTTTTTAATGTCTTCTCAACCAGCTAGTGTTTTAGCCGAAAGATCAAGTTCTGCTGCTAGGGGACTGGGGTAATCATTAATTTCCTTATTTGAACCCAGACAATTTGGTCCATATCACTAGCAAGGGAAACATATGTATCAATTCAATCTTTGTTACTAAACAACCACCTCAACCATATTATTATGCTTTTTCAAAATTGATGAACTTTTTGGATCCAATTCTTACATGGTTAAAGGTTTGATGAGGAACCTTTTATGTGAATCTTAAAACTAAGAGGTAATATTTGCGAGTCATTGGTGTGGTGTAAACTTTCAAACTAATTTGATATGATTTTCTTATCAGGACTTAATGTGCATTTTGGGATGAATATAATGTGATTTTATTTTTGATCTAAACCTTATTAGCTATTATTGTATCATTTTAGGCTAATGAAGAGTGCTGGATGTTTCTGTAATGATGTAGAAAACATGTGGTCTGGAGATAGACAAGCTAAAAGACAGATGTATATACATACAGTAATATCATTATTATGTCAATGTACTTATTTACCTGATATCAACCAAGAAACATACTCTACTGTTATAGTTAATTTATTAACTGATTTAGAACAGGTTGAACAATCTAGTAGGTATTTTTTTTTTTTAGATTCTAGATATATAAGATCTAGTTTTATAGGGCATTGTTATTTTGGTAATTCAAACAGGTGCCGATAAAGTCAACTCTTCATTTTAAAATATATGATGAGTTTTTAAATAGCTTCTAGCAATTGTACTATATATGTTTGTATTACAATAGTAAAAGTACTGAATGCACAAAAAAAAAAATATTTAGTATTAGGTATTGCCCTGGTAATTTTTACTGTACTGTCAAATATTTTTATTCAAAATCAAAGCTGCCAGTGAGCGTATATTACCTTGCCTGATAAGCTATCTTTGTTCCATAAAGCTGTGTCTACGTCATAATATATTATATGACATGCAGATTGTGTTAGCTTAATCTGAACCCAGTTGTTTTTTTTTCAGTTTCAGATTGGACAAATCAGCAAGCCGAATGTGTAGAGTTATTAAAGACTATTATTAGTTTATTGAATAATTGTAATCCTGAGGGTAATTGGAAAGATATTACCATTACTACCATGAATGAATGGATATATTCCTCACCTAATAGTGTTTTATTAATACCATGTTTAAAAGCTGCTACTAGAAACATAGCCTCCTATAATTTAATGGTAACTGTAATGGAGAACTGTATTGATGTCATCTTTCATCAAGGTATATTGTTTTCTTCTTTTAATACTTTATTGGTCACTCTCTATGCTGTGTTTTGAAGTGGAAATGTCAATATTTGATAATGTTTCACTGTCTATACATACACGTATCTAACTACCTTACTCCCAAGTGATCTCATTGCATTGTTGTGAAGGCCATTGGTCAAGATGTGATTATTATATTCATTGTAGAATCAGGATTAAAAGATTGGACCCCAGTTTTAACTTCATTTCAACCACCAGATAATAATATAGATAGATTTCTAGATGAAGCTATTAATAATGGAGCTTATCTAATTCTTCAAACATATTTATTACAACAAATACCATTCTGTCAAAGTTTAGCTGATGAATTTAAATTGATGGAATTAACTGTCAACTGGACTGAAAAGGCTAAGCCTGGGTAAGTTGTCCTGTGATTGATAATTGTTATTGAAGGAATGATAATTGTTATTATATAGATGATAGTTATATGAAAGAATGATAATTTTTATACGCCCACATCTCTCTATGTTTATTATAGAGGAACAGATCATGGTGATTATGATGATTGTTATTGTAAGAATGATAATTGTTGATGTAAAGATGAATTTTTTTTGAAGGAATGATAATTGTTTTTAAGGGACTGATAATTGCAATTGCAAAAATAATATATGTTACGTTGAGAATGATAATTGTTATTAAAGGAATGATAAATGTTGTTAAAGGAATGAGAATTGTTGTGAAAGGAATGATAATTGTTATTGTTGGAAGAGAAGTTAAAATAATTTATAACAGCCAAACAAACCATGACTGCTTTACAAACCATGAAAACTAATAAACAGTACAGTGAATATAAAGACCAGTGTGATATATTATGTGTGTTTATACAAGATGAAATGATTTGTTTTAGACAAGCTCACACTGTTATTAGTCAGCTTATTCAAGCTTTCTATCCTGATAAATTGTATTTAGGTGTAATATTAAAGGCTCAAACATGATTTGTTAAAATTCTCCCGCTCTATAGAGAAACGGCAATCAGTCATGACAAATTATAGCATACTTATTTAATATTTTTACATTTACTTACAGTAGCCTATGTATGGTAATGTCTTAATCCTTTTGTCTTTTGTCTAATTGTTATTGTTAAAGGATTGATAATTGTTTTTAAAGGAATGATAATTGTTTTTAAGGGACTGATAATTGCAATTGCAAAAATAATATATGTTACGTTGAGAATGATAATTGTTATTAAAGGAATGATAAATGTTGTTAAAGGAATGAGAATTGTTGTGAAAGGAATGATAATTGTTATTGTTGGAAGAGAAGTTAAAATAATTTATAACAGTGTATTTCCATGATGTTTTCTATTAAAGGAGTGATAATGAAAGTAAACTATTAATATGGTGGTGGAAGTTGTTAACTCTCATGGTAAATTATATTGATAGAAAGGGAAGTACACAACACTGTATACAATTATTATATAGGCTTATTGCTGCTTTACAAATACTAGGTGAAGATAGGACTTCCACTGGATTATTAGGGGCCTTTGGATTTGGAAGGAAATCACAGCTTTCATTACGGTCGGTATTTGTTTTTAAAAAGAATTCTCATAAAATCAAGCAATGAAACTTTTAGCTCTTGAATTCGAGCTCTTTTATAAGCACTGTGACAGGTGTCATGCTATATCTTTAAGAACAACTGATACCTTTCTAAATTGCTGTTTGTCAAGTACCACTTTGGAAGTCACCTGCAGGTCAGATAATAATTACTGTTGTCTGTATATCTTTCAGATTCCGTATAACAGCTAGGGTGATGGCAGCCTTTTTGTCTTCTCAGATATTAAGTGTGACAGAGCTACGTTTGACAGCACGACCAGACCTTTCTTCAACCACTACAGCCAAACAAACCATGACTGCTTTACAAACCATGAAAACTAATAAACAGTACAGTGAATATAAAGACCAGTGTGATATATTATGTGTGTTTATACAAGATGAAATGATTTGTTTTAGACAAGCTCACACTGTTATTAGTCAGCTTATTCAAGCTTTCTATCCTGATAAATTGTATTTAGGTGTAATATTAAAGGCTCAAACATGATTTGTTAAAATTCTCCCGCTCTATAGAGAAACGGCAATCAGTCATGACAAATTATAGCATACTTATTTAATATTTTTACATTTACTTACAGTAGCCTATGTATGGTAATGTCTTAATCCTTTTGTCTTCTTTTTCAAATATGATAACAAATGTTTTATAAATGTAAGAATTTGTGTTTAAATATATCATTATAACAGTTGAGAAGCTCATATACATGACATACATAATGGTGTCTTTATATAGCTCCTTACAATTACATACATCTAGAATTGAAGCGATTTTATGACATCACTGATCTAAAAAATCCTGTAAAGTGACTCCTTAAGCACTTGTTCATTCTACAAGAAAGTCATGACATCAAAAGAAGAACTCGAATAGAATATAAAGCTCACATGTAAAGCTTGACAGATAGTAAATTTTCAATAGGACAGTCTTATCTGAATTGTTATTAATCCTTGTTTTGAACATACCGAATTGTCATTGGTTTTTGGTGTTAAATATCATGGATATACTGAATTGTTATTGGTTTTTGGTATTAAATATCATGGATATACTGAATTGTTATTGGTAATTAATAACATGGATATAATGAATTATTATTGGTAATTAATATCATGGATATAATGAATTATTATTGGTAATTAATATCATGGATATAATGAATTATTATTGGTAATTAATATCATGGATATACTGAATTGTTATTGGTAATTAATATCATGGATATAATGAATTGTTATTGATTTTATTGAGTATACTCATTATGAATATTTATCCTGTGCCGTTTTGTGAGAGAATTTGTTTTGTTTTGTTGATTTATTTGTAAAAACAGTTTTTCAGATTTATACAAAAATTAACTTAAACTTGTTTTTTTTTGGCTGAGACTCTTATATTTATTTGGTCAGGCATAAATTGACATATCATATATGAGACTCAATATGTTACCTATATAGTAGTGGCGGGTGTCGCTCGCGAAGCAGACCATGCATACTCTTTTACAACTACTACTATAGCACTTTTACTCTTGCCATTCTTTGGACGAGATTTTGATTAAGAGAATTGTCTTGCCTTTACTCTATCATTGAAATAAAACATCTAGTGTGTTCAGGTTTCAACTTGACTAAAGTGCAGATATCTCTTTTGTTTTGTATTCTTTTTGTGCAGGTCACCGCTCATCCATAATCTGACAAATTTCTTCTTTGTGTCAAATTTTTTCTAAAAGTGTTCAAATTTGGTTATAATTCAAAATCACTATTAAAAATATTTAAGGATGAGAACGAGTAAGGAAATTTTTTTATTGAATTGATTTTTATAACCAAGAACATGCAATGCATACTAATTTTGTCAGATTATGGATTGCAAGTGAAGTCAACCACAGCTATAACACAGAACAAAACATCCCTGCTTGCATCTTAATCAGATCGGTTCCGGAAAGCTATCTTCATGGAGTTGTCTAAGTCATCACGGTACTACACATCTCATATTAGGTGTTAAGAGCCCAGTGTTATTATTGACTGATCATAAATAACAAGGAAAGATGGTTTGATAAAATAAAGACAAAGTATATTTGGCACTCGATTTATTTGAGATATTGCACATTATCACAGTCATCAATTTGTATATATACATGATAAATATCTTCAGAAAAACCTTTTATATGTCACTGTTTATATATGTACAGAAAATCCATTTGTTATTAACTTGCATGAAGTAATTATAATGTAATTATATACATGAACATGTAACACATATTTCAAGCCATCAAACTTCCTCAAAATGAAGGACAATAAATCTTTAAACTGACTTCAAGAAAAGTTAACAAAAGTCTTTAAGTTGAAAAAACATGTTGAATATTTTATTTTTCATGAGCTTTTTCAATGAATACTGTACCTAGAACAAAACTTTAAACCCAAAGAGCTTGTGACAGGTTCCAAAATATTATATCATCTACTCTTTGTGAAAGACCTCAAGTAAAAATCATTAGAAACATCACATCATTTCTTGACATAAGAATAATAATACAGAATAAAAGTTATCAAAAACATTTTTAACTGATGTTTACAAAAAAATTCCAAACCTCTTTAAGTCTGTCTTCACTATTTGAGCAAAAGCTTCGGAAGTCTGCTAGCATTTTATTTTGGAAATGTTCATCACCGGTATTTTGTGAGCGCCATCGTTTTGATAACATAAAGTTCCATGACCACAAGAATCCTGTTTCCGTTTTTTGTTTTTCTGGTTCACCTTGTCTATCTATATAATCTTTATGCATATCAGAAGAAGATTTTTTCACCATGCCTATAGTGTAAGGTTTTGTATTATTTTTGGGAGTAAATAAATTATAATCAGGAATAATGACAAACATTCCACCAGTACAGTGTATGTATTGTTGAAATTCTGTTTCTGAACCAGCATCATAAACACCAGCAGATAGAAAACCAAATCTGTAAAGGAGATAAGTGAAATGGAATAAATTTCCTACTTTCCAGTTCAGTAAATAGTTAATACAGACAGGCGATAACACGGTGTGGGCAATGACAGAAATATTGATAATAAATAAGACTCAATTCACCTAATAATTTTCACTTTCAACCAATGAGGAATATATAAAGAAACAAACACGTAGTAATAGTTTGTCATTGGAATGAATATGTGCTTTACTGACAAAGTTAATCGGATTAATAAATTACAAATGTCCTCTCTCAACTATTCCTTAAGCTTAGCAAGTAAGAACCCATATCACTGAAGTATTGCTGTAAACATATTTGTGACATATAAAAACACAAACTTAGTTTTTGAAGAATTCAAATTCGTACTGGCTGGGCGATATTGATTCAAGTTGATATCACAATATTAAGCATTAATATATCACAATATAGGTATATATCGCAATATTTTTTTAAGTTTGTTTTTTTCTGGTTTTTGAAACAAAATGATGATCTAGAAATTCTAAATGTAACAAAAAATTATAAAGATAGCTTGCGATGCAAGGTAACATACGCCCACTGGCAGCTGTCAGAAATAATAAAACAGTCTTTAGTAACTAAAGTACGAATTTTCTCATATTGAAGAAATTATTTATGCTGAATAATTCCACAAAATTTTTTAAAATCAATATCAATAATCCAACTACAACAAACAATTAAATCACACAGTTCTAATCAAGGACAAAAAACAACTTTTTTCGCGTGTTTACAAAGTCAAGGGCAATAACTTAAAAAATGTTCATCAAAAATATCTCTTGTTAGAACTTGTCCGAGATCTTATGAATTCCAATGATCACACCAAGTTTCATCAAAATCGGTTGAAAACTGTAGCTTCTATTGTGCTCACAAACAAATTTTGACGCGTATTTCGTAAGTTATTGGCAATAACTCGAAAACATTTCATCGAAAAAGGCGTCAAGTTAGAACTTGTCCGAGATCTTATCAATTTCAATGATCACACCAAGTTTCATCAGAATCGGTTGAAAACTGTAGCTTCTATTGTGCTCACAAACAAATTTTGACCAAGTCAAGGGCAATTACTCAAAAACCGTTCATCAAAAATGCATCAAGTTAGAACTTGTCCGAGATCTTATCAATTCGAATGATCACACCAAGTTTCATCAGAATCGGTTGAAAACTGTAGCGTCAATCCTGCTCGCGAACCATTTTTAACAAATTTAGACGCGTTTTTACAAAGTCAAGGGCAATAACTCAAAAAGCGTTCATCGAAAATGCGTCAAGTTAGAACTTGTCCGAGATCTTATCAATTCCAATGATCACACCATGTTTCATCAGAATCGGATGAAAACTGTAGCTTCAAACCTGCTCATGAACAATTTTTAACAAATTTCAAGGCGTTCTAAGTCAAGGGCAATATCTCAAAAACCGTTCATCGAAAATATGTCAAATTCGAACTTGACCGAGATCTAAAGCATCACACCAAGTTTTATCAAAATCAGATAAAAACTGTAGTCTCTATAGTGCTCGCAAGAAATGTTGTCGGACGGACGCACCGATGGACATGGGAGACGACAATATACAATCACATATTCATGTGGGCGTATAAAAATCTCTCAAAACACTCCAGATTTTAAGTTACTTGTTAAAATTGTGTAGATGATCTTGACAAAAATTTGATGATATATCATGATAATTACCATTACCGATATGGCATGGCAATATTTCAGTATTTTTGAATCAGACGATATTATTAACAATCTAAATTCTTTACCGGTATTTATAGTGATATCGGTATATCGCCCAGCCCTACTTTGGGAGGGAATGATAAAAAAATATTAAACAAACCTCTTAATGATCAATTGTTGAAATAGATTGAGTTTTTCTTGTTTTTCTTTCATAGGTAAACCTGAAATAAATCATTTGATATGAATAATACACTTGCTTTCTTACTGAATATAAAAAGAGATATGATAATATTTTGTACCGGTATTAAATATGGTGCATTCTAAAGATTACAACATAATAATGGTCTCCATAATGATCAAATTAAAGAAATTCTTTTTCCAGTTACATCTCTTTCAGATGGTAGAGATTGATAATAATATAATACAGTAATACTCATACCAAAAATCCCAGCAATGTTTGAGATTGTTTTCCTGTCCTATCTTCATAAAAGAATTTCCATCACTAGATAACATTTCTCGAGTGGCATTGTCTGCAAGTTTATTTGCAATTCATCTGTGAACTCTACAAATCACAAATAATTTTACAATATCAAATAGTGTTTGAATGTACTTTACCTGAAAATATTTCTTTACCATCTTCAGATAAACATTGTAATCTTAAAGGTACAAATATAGGACCTCGTAATGGATCAGAGTTGGGAGAATTTGGTAAGGCAAATGGATCAACAGGAACAGGAAGTAAATGAAAACCAGCTGAAACAGCTTTTCTTGTCCAACTGTACACCTGTAATAGAGTGAAGGGAAAGATGACAATACAATGACAACCTACAAAACCCTGTACAATGTATTAAGTAGTCGAAAAGAGCATCAATGCTGGGAGTCATGTTCATTGCCAAATTTGTTTCCAGTGAAATTGGAACTCATAACTTGAAGTTTACAAAGAAAAAAAATTGTCTGATTCACATGTCTTTATGATGTTTTTGTTAAAACCATTCTCTGTATGCTCAAATTCTACATGGTCTGATACAACTGAACTACAGTATATCAGAATGCTTATAAGTATTGAATATCAGTACTAACCAATTCTGCTAGAATACAACCTGTAGCTACCATCCATTGAACTTGTAATTCAAAAGCACTGTTAGGTTGATAGTAGGCATGATATCTGGCTGTAGCCCATTCTAATCTTTCACTTTTACGTGTTGGATCTACATCTACATTGACAAATTTATGATGTTTGGTAGCTAGAATGAGAAATTCAGTATAATTCACTTGAATAAGCCTAGCAAAGAGTAATCTCCCAGTCCAGAAATTTTTGCTCATAAGGAATTGATTAAGACTCCGATGAAAAAGTGGTCAATTGCTACATCAATATACAAAATGTATATAACTAGCTCTAAAGTCTCCACAGTAGGCAAACAGAATCTAAGAATTGCATTCAAAACATCGATGAAAATTAATATATTTGCATGCATTGGTCCACTGATAAGGGGGAAAATGATTTAAGATGATGACAATAATAAAACATAAAACTGTGAAGAAAGGTACAGTGTGTAATACAATAATACAATAAATTCTGTGTGCTAACTAAAACATTGAACCACCACCTTAATTCAGCTAAAAATCAAAATATCAGATAAACCTAGATAATAAATTCATTAGTTAGTTTGAAGCAAAATGAAAAGATAATAAAAAGAAAGATGTATTTTTATACGCGCACATCTCTCTATGTGGACGTATATTGTCGGCTAGATTTTTTGATGGAATCAAAAGAAATTCGGTATGTGTATATATATTCATAAAAGAAAGATCAAGTTCGAATTTGAGCTATTTTCGACCGTTAGAAGCAGAGTTATTGCCCTTGCTCCAAAATCTTGAATATGCTATTACACTCTTAGTTTTCAACCGATTTTGATGAAACTTAAAATGGATGTTATTGGACCTAAATCGAAAGGTTTGAGAAAGTTTAGTTTACTTCTGATTAAATTTAAGGCTTTTTCAAGATTTAGGCCTCTTACGTCAGTTTTGAGGAGTTATCGCCCTTTAACCTCTATACAGTAAGTGCTTCTATCAACATCATATTCATCAAACAAAGGTCCGTCGGTCTGTTGGTCCGCCCGTCAACATTTGCTTGTAAATGCTCTAAAAACTAGATTTTTTTGATGGAATCAAATGAAATTCGGTATGTGTATACATATTTATAAAACAAAGATCAAGTTCAAGAGCTATTTTCGACCGTTAGAGATTACTAGCTACTCTAAATTTTTACTATATGATTATACTTCAGTCTGAGATATCAGAACAATGTTTGCCTTTTAAATGATCCCAATATTGAGCATCGATTGATGAATTTGTATAGCATGTTGTTTGATCTTAAATGAGTAAAGTAACTCAGAGGAAATAATCAATGAAATTTTTCTAAAAATATTGGAATTAATAAGCTAAAAGTTGATGTGTCTATTAGGTATCTGCAAATCTGTAAGAAAAGTATTAGTAGCTGAATTCTGATCTATAATAGTTATTATAAGCTTTTTAAACTATGTTTGAACCCTTACCATCAAGCAATCTAGTCTTAAACACTGCAAAACAAGAATTACTTACCCTAACCCATGCATATTACCTACATGTATACCCATATTCTGCTTGTGTTCATGACTACAATCTTGTGTATTGTTTCTTACAAAATCTTTATTGATGTACATGTTATCAAATAGCTAGATAGGGTCTTGAGACAAATTGTTCACATAAAAATTTTTTATCAAAAAGAAGAAATCCCTAGAGATAAAATTATAGAATTAGTAAATATGAGAGAGAAGTCTGGATTATTCAAGATGTTATAGAACGATAAGCTAGATTCTGCTATGAATACAGAATCAGAAGAACCGATAGATATTATAAATATGTCTAAGATATGTACACCATACAGTATTAAACATCTAGAATTTACAAACAGAGTGATTGGTGAGTGCTAAAACTAAAACTAAAAAATAATAATAATAATAAGTTTGTCTGAAAATAAGAAGAAAAGAAAAAAAAGGATATTGGTGTAGGATAAAGCTGATACCTTACAACACCATCTTACCTTTCACTTCACATAGGTTCACCTTTCCTACAATATAATCCATACAATAGGGTCAAGAAATTGGGGCATGCACCAGGGGGGGGGGGGGGGGAAATATAATTGGGTAACAAAAAATAATCCCATAAAACAAAAACATTTTCTTTTTTTAACATCAAACAGAATTTAACATCCTTTTTAAGGGATATTATAATTTCCAAAGTTTGACGAAATATCTCGACAGGAACTCATTCATATGTAAAAGAGATTAGAAATAGACATAGATAGACACACCATAACATGTAGACCAATGAGATAGTAAATTCAGACATATTCTTCATTTATAGATAGATAACAAGGTGATCATTCAATATTGGATGATGACTTTATTTAGCTTAGCCAAAGATTGATGATGGTTAATAAATATTAGGTAAATGTATTTTTCAGCAATCAGTATATATGTAAGTATAGAATGAATCACAATTACGATTACGCAATACTTATCCTGAATTGTATTGTACACAATGTTCCAACAATTAACATTGATCCTTCAGGATTACAAATGTTAGTTACAATTTAATTAATTTAATTTAATTAACAATTTTAGCTAGCTATGTTAAGGTATCATTTTTTAGTATACAAATGTTTTCAAATATTTTTTTTTTTTAATTTGCATCTTGTTTTTTTCATCCTATTTTTAAGAAAAGAAAAGACTAGAAAAAAAAAAATATATATAAATTATATATATATGAGTATAAATTTGCATCAAGAATGGAAATGGACAGAACAGGATGTTTGGGTTATTTAAACCAGCTCAATTGGAAAAGTCAATGAAATGGAAAAAAATAAGCAAACTGCAGATATTAATGCAAATTTTTAGATTAAGAGACTGAAATTTTTATTTCAAAATCTTCAGATTCAAAATCTTGTCTAACCAATTAAAATACATGGAGAGCCACATAATTCTTTTTTTTATTTTTAAATTTGCACATTAAGAGTTAAAAAAAAATGTCAGTACAAAACCCAAAACCCAAACACTTGTACATTAAGTGTAAGAGTTCAGAATAAAATGGTAAGAAGTATACTATTCAGCGATAAAAATAATGTTATAATGTTATATATATACCTGTATGTTGTCCTCTTTCTTGACAATTTAAACCAGATAATACTCTCCAATCTTCAACTTCCTCATCCCGCTCTTCTTCACGAAGGTAAAATGTCTTCATTTCCTGTTTATCATTGTCGTCTGGTTCAAATTTAACAGCAACCTCACAGAACTCATTTTGAAAAAACATATTGTAAGGCTGACCACCGTACAAATTGATATCTGTAACAAATAATTTTCACTAATATATAATGCTAAACTAAATCTGTAAGAGAATTGTATTTGTTTAATTATGGGGCTGATTAAATTTATACCATTCATTATAACTGAGAAGAAATAATGTGTAGGGCTTTCTTTACTTAATTGTACATCACTGAGTATATGAAGGACAGAAACTTTTAAATGATAACATACCTTGAGTTTTCTGTTTAGAAGTAGGGGTTACTATCATATATAAGTAAAATCCATAGATAAATTTATGTTTAGGATTTCCTGATGCATGTATGATTAACTGATCATCTATTAATTTCTGAAATAAATCAAATAATATCACGAGGAACTTTTTACGTGTGTGATATAATATATTTTGTTATTGTTTGCTGAAATAGATGGAAATTGTTCACAAGAAACGCATCAGAAGGTGAAATATTAACATGAGCACCATTTGATACATGATACATATTTGTATTGTACACACAATCCAGATCAAACAGACCTGATAAATTTTTCACATTTTTTTTGAAACATGTATATTTAACAGGTTGGAGCCAGAAAAACTTGGCAAAGGAAACTGACTTAATCACCTGCATCAATTTTGTTGCTTGTTTGACAGTTTTAAGGTCTGGTATGTTTGATAAACACCATTGAGTTGCTTCCCCTGATATAAAACATTTCTCTTGAATACCAGGCTGTTTAGGTAGAAATATTAATCCAGTACTGTAAAAAGTAACATATTTATGTACATATATTTAAATTCAAAACAAGATGAACTTAGATTTGCACAGCAGGCCTACATAGAATGAGTTTAAAACCTTACTAATTATAACTAATTGTTAAATATGTATTTTTCACAGCCATTCCGTCTATACACAATTGGCTGCAAGATTAACATAGCTTACAATAGTCTAATAATAATAACATAGCTTACAATAGTCTAATAATAATAACATAGCTTACAATAGTCTAATAATAATAACATAGCTTACAATAGTCTAATAATAATAACATAGCTTACAATAGTCTAATAATAATAACATAGCTTACTTATTATCAAGCATAGCTTCTACTATTTTACTTGAACTCCAATGACTTGTAATATCTTCTTTTACATTGATTCTAAAAAACAATACAGCAATAAAATATTATTAACAATCAAGCACAATGTAAAATTTATATGAGATAAATAGCAAAAACTGAAATACATACTTATCTGTTTGGTTTTCAGGTTTATTGGGACTAGAATCTGGTGTTTTATTTAAACTCTCAGTTGGTGGTGCTACCTACAAGATACCAGAAGAATAATCACCATGTATATTCAAAATCTCATGAAAAAGTCATGTTAAAAAAGCTAAGTGTCCAAAATGTGACTCAAAGGGACAGACGTCATTTTGGGGGGTTGATTTGAGTCTTGAATATATGAAAATTGACTCATAAATACTAGAAATGCACCAAAAAAAACCGGAAAATTCTTTCAAATATATCTCTTTCTAGGAATTTCTTTTACTTTTTCAGTAGATTTCCTCTATATATGGCAGTGTCTCAAGAAAAAACGACTCATCTTTTTAATTTTCAAACGTGGATAATTCTGGAAACACATGGATTTGAAGGCTCAAATTTAGACGGTGAGCTGTGAACACTATTACTGATTGGCTCAGCTAAAAAATTCCCATTTCTCAGACTAATATTTGATTGGTTAAAAAAAATGGTGCAGATCTGTCCCTTTAAACAAAATCTTAAGTCTATTTGACGAACAAGACTATGGTTTATCATTAATAGTCCAGTAAAGATAATTTGGCACATCAGGGTACAATTCAAAACATAGTTTGTGTAGAATAAATAAGGTTATAAAACTTTAAATCCAACTTTTATCATGGCTATTACTACTTAAATTACCAGAGACTTTGAATCAGTAAGTACATAAATAGCTTTACTCAACAATACCATCCATAATGGACCTATATAACATTCATACTCATAACATCTTTTGTATTTCAGTATTTCATATTTATATATAAACAGTAAAACTTAAACTTATAGAAATTAAAAAAATATACTTACTCTTGATTTACGTGTCTGAGGGGCATGTTTGATTTTATTTGCTATTTCCAGGAATCGTAAGAAACCAGTCACTAGTTGTTTTAATTCACTGAAAGCTTTCTCTTCATAAATATCACATCTAAAATACAAACAGATATTAAATCTATCAATTTCAGCTTGGAGATTTATTAATTTATCAAGTTAGATCAATATTGAGGTTTCTATTTACACAAACTGAAGATATGTGCTCAACAACGATCACTTTAACTAAAAATCATACCTGAAGTTTAAATAAGAATATAACCTGTATAATTCAGGCTTACAATTAACTTCTAAAATCAATAACTTCAACATACCTAAGACTTCCATCAATAATTTTCTTAGTGGCTGGATTATTACATGGTAATAAAAATAACCGACTTCTCCAAAACTTTAATGACTGAAAATATAAAATAAATCATTAAATAAGCGATTTGAATAATAAGATCACAAATAATGCCAAAGCAGAACTCTTGGTGTTACAAGTTAACAAGATGCTGTGTCAGCAATAGTCAGAACTAAGAACTTACTTACCTCCATTAAATCATAATCCCCTTCACCTCGTGTACAGATATACTGATCTAAATAATTCCAATTATAATTCTCTAATTTCTCATTACTAAACTCAGTCCAAGATATATCATAACGATAGGAATCAGGACACTGAAATCGGTATCTGTAGACATAATGGTGCTGTGGCTGGGAATGTCTGAAACAATAACCAATGAAAACATTACTTAAAATGGACAACGTCCCTCTAAGGGACTATGGTTCGCTTTATCCAAAAAGTTTCATATTAGGCAGTGAATTCTAACAATCAAAATGACGCAGGAGAGGTTGCCCCTCCCCCTATAATATTCTTGAGTTTCTTGCTTGTATTCATATTTACAAATTACAGAAACCTGTTGATTGACCAGTGTGAAAATCACCTGACATGATGAATGTTTACCTACTAAAGTGAAATGAGGTAGAAATAAAAAGTTATATCAGATGAGTGAAGGAGACCATGGGATAATGGTGCTGTGGCTGAAAATGTTTTGCAGACTAATAATACCAGTAAACCAATGAAATTCTAACTTACCGAGGTCTAAATCTAGTAACAGTAATAGTAGGACCACACAATGCTAGTTTATGGAAGATTCTTCCAATACTTAGATTATATTCTTCCTGCAATAACAATATTCACTCATTCATAAGACTTATATACTTAACTTGATTACTATACCTAGATATAGTGAAAGTAAATAACTTGGATTTAGAATTAGGTTTTACAGAACCTTCTGTAACTTAATTCAGAATAACCTCCTTTTACAAAATAACTTAAAGAAACACAAAGGTAATAGAAATGAAAATAACCTGATGTTCATGTCTAGGTCTAGCTCGTATTAAACTAGATGTATGTTGATATTGTGGACTAGTACCAAATCCTGGTTCTTTAGATGATATAACCTTTGGACCATTAGATATAATCAGCTGAAACCCCTGTAATGGAAATATAAAAAAACTGACATGGTTACAAATGAACAGAAAAATAGATAGCATTATGTGAGCTCTGCTAACCCAAATTGATTAAAATTCAGTAAAAATATGTTTTGTCACACTTGTCATACAGACATAAGCGTAATTATAAACAATATACAACAGGTCTTTCTTAAAGCAATAATTTAAAAAAAAAATACAATTCATTGAAATAGATTTTTACATTCTGCTTTTTGCTTCTGACTTGACGAATGAAGACATGCAACTTTCAATGAGTACAACTGTTCACAGATATAGTCATATCAATGACTGGCCCTTTTTCATGTATTTTCTAAACAGACAAACCTCAGCCAGTCTTTGGTTGACTAATTCTTTAAATACTTGAACAGTTGTTATTGGTTCTTGTCTATAGAATTTCTCATCTTCTGTACTGGCAGGTCTAAAAACAAATCATTGCCAATAAATTTTAAATATTGGACGGCCAGCCTATCATATCTTTAAAAGTAGGAAATGTTTAGAGTTGAAAATAATGTTTGCTAATTTGAAGCAATATAAGCAGATAATTGTCATTTTGTTTACTAATGGAGATGTATAAATCAAGGTATGTTTACCAATAATCACTATTAATATCACCAAGAAATGGTTAATATAATAACTGATAGGTTGATATAAAGATAGGGTAAATCGAAGTTGTTAACTAACTTAATCCAATAATCACTGTTAATATCACCAAATAATAGTTAATATAATAACTGATGGAGTGATATAAAAATAGGGTAAATTTATGTGGTAAACTACCCTGGTGCAATAGTCACTGTTAATATCACCAAGTAATAGTTATTATAATAACTGATGAAGTGATATAAAGATAAAGCAAATTTATGTGGTTAACTACCTTGGTGCAATTATCACTGTTAATATCACCAAGTAATAGTTATTATAATAACTGATGAAGTGATATAAAGATAGGGTAAATCTAAGTTGTTAACTAACTTAAGCCAATAATCACTATTAATATCACCAAGTAATAGTTATCATATTAACTGATGAAGTGATATAAAGATAGGGTAAATCTAAGTTGTTAACTATCTTGATTCAATAATCACTGATAATATCACCAAGTAATAGTTAATATAATAACTGATGGTGTGATATAAAGATAGGGTAAATCTAAGTTGTTAACTAACTTAATCCAATAATCTATATCAATATCACCAAGTAATAGTTAATATAATAACTGATGGTGTGATATAAAGATAGATAAATTTATGTGGTTAAATTTATGTGGTTAACTAACTTGATACTTGATCCAATAATCACTGATAATATCACCAAGTAATAGTTAATATATTAACTGATGGTGTGATATAAAGATAGGGTAAATCTAAATTGTTAACTAACTTAATCCAATAATCACTGTTAATATCACCAAGTAATAGTTAATATAATAACTGATGGTGTGATATGAAGATAGATAAATTTATGTGGTTAACTAACTTGATACTTGATCCAATAATCACTGATAATATCACCAAGTAATAGTTAATATATTAACTGATGGAGTGGTATAAAGATAGGGTAAGTTTATGTGGTTAACTAACTTGATTCAAAAATCACACTTAATATCACCACATAATAGTTATTATATTAACTGATGGAGTGATATAAAGATATGGTAAGTTTATGTGGTTAACTAACTTGGTGCAATAATCATTGTTAATATCACCAAGTAATACTTGTTATATCAACTGATTGAGTGATATAAAGATAGGGTAAGTTTATGTGGTTAACTAACTTGGTGCAATAATCATTGTTAATATCACCAAGTAATACTTGTTATATCAACTGATTGAGTGATATAAAGATAGGGTAAGTTTATGTGGTTAACTAACTTGGTGCAATAATCATTGTTAATATCACCAAGTAATACTTGTTATATCAACTGATTGAGTGATATAAAGATAGGGTAAGTTTATGTGGTTAACTAACTTGGTGCAATAATCATTGTTAATATCACCAAGTAATACTTGTTATATCAACTGATTGAGTGATATAAAGATAGGGTAAGTTTATGTGGTTAACTAACTTGGTGCAATAATCATTGTTAATATCACCAAGTAATACTTGTTATATCAACTGATGGAGTGATATAAAGATAGGGTAAGTTTATGTGGTTAACTAACTTGATCCAATAATCACTGTTTATATCATCAGGTAATAGATTATAATCGGAAACAACATAATCATTATGTAAACTATGACTATCAGGAAAGAAATCAGTTGTTATTGGTAGAGATGCTGGTGTTGTTAATGATTTCCAATCCACACCTGAAAAATAGGATAGGATTTTGTCATTAATCTACAGTAACAATTTTCTATTTCAGTTATAGGACTTTGATATCAATAAAACTTTTTGTATAAGGAGTTGATGTTTCTGGAAGCAAGTCAGTGACATTTGAGTTACATTATGTAGTGGTTTACATTTGTTCATTTATATGGACATTATAAATAAAACATTTATAGAAGAAAAAAAACCAAGTCATTCCTAAATCTCAACTATTAAAAGCAATCAAAAGCAATTAAAATACAAAGTTAATCAAATCATGCACAAAGTCCTGGATTTTCAGCGAAACATAATAAAGAATAAAACAAATTTTTGCAAATGAATAATATATACAATATACATATCCGCTACATATGATCTTTATTATAAATATATAATGTAAGAAAATATGATGTTAATTTATTAGATATACCAAACCAAGCCATGATAGACATTTTAGTAGATTAGTAACACAGCTATACTTTTCACCAAGCACTTTTACTGAAGTAGATGCCAAGATACTAAGAAAACAAAAGAATACTAGTACAATGGATGAGCTTTTTGAAAAGAAATCCAACTTTAAAAAGTGTCTGGGCTTAATGGTTGTGATCATAAACAATTTCTGTACATATAATTTAAATAATTCATCCAAAATTGAGTGTTAGAAACACTAACTGTTCTGATCAATATGGCCAGTGTATCAATCTTAATCTGTGTCATGCAAGTTAGTAATTAGAGATACAGATCTGTTTTAAACGTCTTGTCATCACTAAATAGATAGTAAATCAAGATATATCAATTTTCAAAGAAGGAACATGTTGTCAACACTGACACTGAAATGGTTAAACTATCTCTCAATATTACACCGGCTTACTCAATAGGATTTGAAAAATAATAAAGCAATAGGTCAAATGAAATGAAATGAAGTTTAAAGTCCTTAATGAAAACGAACATCACAACTTAGTGATTTTAGCAAAAGCACAGGTTTTGACACATTTTTTTAATTTCTAATTAACTACACATGAAAGTATACAGCCTGTATCACACAAGCTCCCAGTTTATTGTTCCACAAAGTGACAAAATGTCCAAACCTCACGTTACTGAGCAAATCAAGATAAGTTCAAACTTTACTGAATCTCCCAAGATAGCTTAGTGGTTCAACCATCACAAACATGCACATGCCAAAAAAAGCAAAATCTATGAAAGCAAAGAAATATCTATGAAACCATGCACAAAATTCTAAGCTGACTATCTATAAGTTTAATTTTATTTTTTCACATTAGTTTGGATGTTTCCAGATTTCAAAAGGTGTAAATATAAGTTCTGCTTTACATGAAAAAAAATATAAATGCCATCAAACAATCAAAATATTTCAGGTTACATAGAATTATAAATTTAATGAGATTTCAAAGTGAGCTTGCAATGACCTTTAATTAAATACATAATGAAGTTAAGAATAAAGACTAGCACATCAGCTTAGAAGAAAATTAAAATACAAACTATACAGAGAAATTAGAGTAAGTAAGCATATTAAACAACACCAAATAGTCAGCTTACTGATTCCTGTACAAAAATTCTTATATTCAAAATCAGCTGTTAAAATTGGTTTCATTAATTGTGATACAGCATTTCGTTCTTCTTGTTTATCTAATGGTCTCCAATCCCAGCCTAAAATTCAGTTTTCACATATTATGTGCAACACTGTACTTGAGCAATTTGATGCACTTGGAAGTATGTGTGAACAAATAATTTTTTGAGATAAACCATGACTTGAATTCGAAACAACTTTCAGTTTTGCAACAAAATTCTTTTCCATATAGAAGATTGATAGCTGGGATGCAATAGTAATGATTTAGAGATAGGCTTCATTATTTTAGAAAACTTCAAACTCTCGTAGAATAGCAAATATTCACACCATTTTCACATTTCACTTCACACCATTAGTAGATACAATTAAACAACTTATTACCTGTAGTCATAAATGGATGCCATTCTTGATCTCCTGCTGTTCTAGCATCTAAATATAATCTATCACGTACAGCCTTACCACTTTTCATACGAACTATAAATAGTACATAGAAATTACATAAATAGTACATAGAAATTACATATCTTCTTACATGCATTCTATATATAATCAAAATAAATACATAGTTCTGAAGTAAAGAAATTTGTTTTTCATTTTAATACTGATTGTCTAGCTGAGCAATGTATGATAAAACAGTTTCATAAACTTTTCACAGCTGCTGATGAAAATTAGTATGTACCATTTTGTTCTAAAAAAATCCAGAAAGGAAAAAGAAATACCTTGTTCATGATTGGTATACGATGAACTAACTTCTGAATTGTTATAATGACTATGGTTAGGTGATAAATTCACCCCTGCCATACTTGTTTCTGAACTATAAAGAAATTATAGACCAGATATGAGAAAACAGATTTATTGGTCTTTGGTACTACATGTGTATTTTGGATCTAGCAATACAGTATACAAACATATGAACAAACTTCAAAATTATCTGTAGAGGTATATAGACAAATCAGATGATATAATGAAGTTTTACGCCCTACTTTTCTGTATGAAATGATGAGTTATGGGTTCATCAGCTTGTAACTGTTGAAGAGGTCATGGGCTGTATAAACTAATACAAGTTGAGCTCTAAAATATCAGTTGTTTCCATAATATTACCAACTGGTTCAATTAACTTGTTACTTATGTTACCTGTTGTGTCCACTAATCACATCATGATCAATACTGCCTTGTCTTGATATAGACCTCTGTCTTCTTGCTTCAACAAATCTTTGAGCTCCCTAAAAATATATAATCAACTAATTCCATTAAAAAATTGCAGGATCACAATTGCAAGCTGGCTTATAAGTAAGAGTTGGTTATATGTGTTATAGATGATAAACAAGTCTACATTAATATCAAAACAATAAGATGTTTTATTATAGCCCTAAATTGTTGCCAATTTTCTTACTACACCAGAAGTAATCATGGCCCTAATATTGGTGCACATACGTAAAAGTAAAAGAAAAGATAGATTGCCAGTCAAGGTAATATACGCCCACTGGCAGCTTTGATTTTGAATAAAAATATTTAGCAATACAGTAACAATCACCAGTATGAAATATCCAACCTTCTGTCATTCACTTCTTTTGAACTCTTTAGGGCGATACTGAATAATATTGAGTATGAGTTATTGCCCTTGTTCTTGAAAACGTGTTCAATTTTTAGCTCGTGAAAACTCTAGAAGGCAAATATTCAATCTTCAGCGCAGGAATGAATAATAAAACCAAGATTTGTCAAAATCCAGCAAGAATCATGCTTTTTAGTGTTTAATAGCTAAAAATTGAATGCGTTTAAAGAGCAAGGGGAATAACTCATACTACATTTTTTTCCATTTTTCTGATTTTCAAAGAGTTTATCCTTGGTTGATAACAAACACTCATGCCAAGTTTGGTCAAAATCCTTCAAGAATTGTGCCTTCTAGAGTGTTTACGAGCTAAAAATTGAACGCGTTTTCAAAAACAAGGGCAATAACTCATACTAAATAGTTTTAGATTCTTCTGATTTTTACTAGGGTTCATTCTTGGGTGAAAACAAACACTCATGCCAAATATCGTTAAAATCTGTCTAGAATTGTCCCTTCTAGAGTGTTTACGAGCAAAAATTTTGAATGCATTTTCAAGAACAAGGGCAATAACTTATACTAAATATTTTTAGATTTTTCTGATTTTCACTAGGGTTCATCCTTGGGTGATTAATAACACTCATACCAAGTTTTGTCAAAATCCGTCAAGAATTGTGTCTTGTAGAGTGTTTAGGAGCAATTGTGGACGGACCGACGGACATGGGTGACGGCAATATACGCCCCCCCCCCCTTTCATGTGGGCATATAAAAATTGATGTCATCTAGCATTGCATACTCTTATAATTCTATGGTATAACTTACTTGCAAAACTTCTTTAGTAGGTGTGGTTGAAGCATTCTCCCCTTCATCTTGGTAACCAAAATGTCCTTTCATCATGCTGGGTTTTACTGTTGATACTTTAGAATCTAAGAACATAATGACTGATTAATGGAAAACCCTATCCATGCTCATGCACCAACATAGCATTGGCAATCATCTTGCAGTGTATTCAAACAAGGGCATTCCTATAGTTTTATTATAAAACAAAATAAAATCGATTTTATCATCTTACCTTTCGGAAATGCATGGACCCATCTCCTCATATTAGCTGTCATTTTAAATTGCATTCTAGATGGAGCAAATGGGTTGATTAAAGCTCTGCGTGGACGATAATTATCAAAATATTTTCGACTATGACCTACAGGTGAACCAGCACTACCAACTACAGCTCTCCTAGCTATATTCATATAGTATTCTTCACTATCCGATGACTCAACAGAACCTCTACTCGCACCACGCTCTGAAATATTAAAATATGTTAATATTTGTTTGTATGTTTCATCTTACCTGTATTTGAAGCTCTATTTTACATGAAAAAATTGGAAACAGTCAACAGATGCTATTATATCTTACCTATATTTGGATATTTGGACAACTAACAGATGAAGCTGTTTTTACTTATAATTGGATAACAGCCAGCAGATGAAGCTCTATCTTACCTATAATTGGATAACAACCAACAGATGAAGCTATATCATCTCCAAATGAACCCACAGGGATACTGATAGCAGCTGAAGATGTTTTAATTGGTTTAGGATGCTTGTCTATTAAATACAGACCCTCAAAATCATCTGATCTATATCTGGTACGAACTGAAGCTGCCCGCCGACTTTGACGGATCTCAGCTAATGTTTTTCCTTTAATCTTCTGTCTATTTCCATGGTAGAAACTATTACTTTTACCCTGTCTGTGAAGAGATTGGTTTTAAAGTAATCTTGAAATCGAGACAGACATTCAACAATACCAAAATTCTTTATTAATTCAAAATGAAAAGGATCAGTGAATGGTGTTGATAATCAAAGCAAAGAAACAAAACAAAACACAAGCAAGGCATAAACACAGGCAAATCTAATAAACAACAAGCAAAAAGCTATAAGCATGAGGGTACAAAAGAGGATGGCCAGTAGTAAAGTTAAGTTGCTTCTTATATATAACTTCCTGATTCCAGGGTGCCATTTTGTTATTTACTGGTCTTGACACAAGTAATTTTGGGATCAGTCTATGAAATAACAAGTCATGGTCATATTGAGATAACAAGTTGTGTTTTATTGAGATAACAAGATGTGATCATTATGAGATAACAAGTTGTGATCATATTTATATTACTAGTTGCAAAAATATTGCCATATCATAGCCATAATGAAATAACAAGTCATAATTAAGGTATTCTGCTTTTTGTAAAAGGTTTTCATTATCAAAAAAGTCATAAGTAGGTTATTTATATCTATGTATCTGAATTTGTTTCAAAAGGTTTAATTAAAAATGGAGTAATAATTGTTAATTAAGCAGCTTGACCTAGTTTTGGTGTTTGGGCTTATAATGGCTCGATATTATTTGAGACCTTAAGAAACATAGGAGACATTTTTCTCTACAATTAAGCATTTATTTTTCTCAAATTTGCACAACAGTTTTCTAACAGCTTTCATAACAAACTGAAAAACATTACGTAATTTTTTTTAATATTTTTGATGTCTAAAAAATTAATGGTTGGATTCTTTTAGTTAAAACTTTCAGATACGTTTAAGGGAACATTTCTCTAGATTTTGGTGTATAGTTTTCACAAATTTGAGCAACCAAAATTTTTTGACCTACAAAAAAAGCATAATGTCCCTTTAAGTTACAAGCATACTTCAATAAATCACAGAAATGAGATTGGGAAGATTTGCAATAACACAACCTAACTAGCACCTAAAATGATGAGCTATGAGTAATAAAAGAAAAATAAGCGACAAGCTAAGCAATATCTATTAGCAAATGCAGGATAAATCGAACAAAAATGTTGAAAGAGCTACGAAGAAGTTCTGAGAAATATGGCTAATCCTTGAAATCTTTAAATCACTAAATATTGTATTGATTTTCTTATTGACTCGAAAGTTATAGGAATTTATAGCAATTGTCTCAGAAAAGTTTCAATTTCATTGAAATATTCCAACAACTTTTTATTCAATATACCATCAAAGAGTAGTAATTCATTGAAATATACCATCAAAGAGTAGTAATTCATTGAAATATACCATCAAAGAGTAGTAATTCATTGAAATATACCATCAAAGAGTAGTAATTCATTGAAATATACCATCAAAAAGTAGTAATTCATTGAAATATACCATCAAAGAGTAGTAATTCATTGAAATATACCATCAAAAAGTAGTAATTCATTGAAATATACCATCAAAGAGTAGTAATTCATTGAAATATACCATCAAAGAGTAGTAATTCATTGAAATATACCATCAAAGAGTAGTAATTCATTGAAATATACCATCAAAAAGTAGTAATTCATTGAAATATACCATCAAAGAGTAGTAATTCATTGAAATATACCATCAAAGAGTAGTAATTCATTGAAATATACCATCAAAGAGTAGTAATTCATTGAAATATACCATCAAAGAGAAGTAATTCATTGAAATATACCATCAAAGAGTAGTAATTCATTGAAATATACCATCAAAGAGTAGTAATTCATTGAAATATACCATCAAAGATTAATAATTCATTAAAATATTCCAGCAAACATTTCTAGTTAATTGAAATAGTCCAGAAAATATTTCTAAATAGTCCAGCAAAGTTTTCTAGTTCATTGAATTAGTCCAGCAAAGATTTCTAGTTCATTAAAATAGTCCAACATATATTTCTAGTTCATCAAAATAGTCTTTTTCAATTCATTATAATTATCTGATAAAATATTTTTAATTCATTGCTTTATTCAACTGTAGAATCTCTGGCCCTACCAATCTGTCCCATGATAACAGATCACATGACAAAAATAGTATGAAATAGATGTTAACACTATGGGAGGTTGATAGCATGTTAAAAATAAAACTTACAATTCCTCTACAATATCATGTCTGTTAGAAACAATGAGTAAAATAATAAAATGAAAAAAAAAAAGATAAAATAAAAATTGAAAAGCAATTAATGCTATGCAACATACAATTTCATGAAAGCTCTGGTTGATGTAAATACTGATAGAATGAAATATTTAAATTTAGCCACAATGAATACAAGATTATTAAGTCTTAAAATGCTGCCTCACTATCAGCAAAGAGTTGATTTTATCAAAACTGAAACCGTTAAAAGGGTGGTGAAATGTGGGGTTCCACAGAGGCTATATACTTCTCCCTTTCTATTTCTAAACATTAGTTGCACTGTGGCCAGTTTATTATTTATAACAGATCATACAAGCGGTTACCTAGCCACTTCCTTGATTAATTTTTGGTATATCATGGGCGGTCTCCAATCTGTGTCAAATCAGATAAAAAATCTCATATAATTCAGACTTAAACCTCTATTGCATTCGCAAGCTACATTTAATGTACTTGTGTATCTTTAAATGATGTAGATGAAATCTTTATTGTCTCTTTAGTATGAACAACTTTACTTAGTCGAGGGCAATAACTCAAAAATCATTTCATCATTATAAATGATAACACTCAATTTAATATAAATCGAAAGTCTCTAAAACTGTAGTTTTTACTAAGTCAAGGGCAATAACTAAAAAACTGTTCATCGAAAAATCATCGCATTCTAACTTTGACCAAGATCTCATTGTTGTACCGGTAGATGATCACACTGTATTTCATTGGTGGTTGCCTAGCAAGATATCCCTACTTTACTGATACATTTTCAGTATATCAAGGGCGCTCAGCAATCGGTATCAAATCAAACCGAATATCTAATATGTGGAAGATATTGTTGATTTAATCAAACACACATTATCATTATATCATCAATTATTATATAATGAAATTCTGACATAAACTGTCACCTCTATCGTGTTCACAAACCAACAAATTTTGATGCATTTTCACTAAGTCATTATAAATGATCACACCAAATTTCATTTAAACAGTAAAATAAATTTTTACATGTTTTTTCCTATGTCAAAAACAGTTCATCAAAAGATCGTCAAATTCAAATTTGTCCAAGATCTCATCAATATAAATGATTACACCAATTTTCATTAAAATCAGATAGTCTCTATTGAATTCACAACTACATTATAATGTGGGCGTATAAAAATACATTCTATACAAGCCTCTACCCCACTTTCAAGTTTTTTATCATTTTACATTGGGAAAGAATTGCCTGTGAGACCCCCTAGACAATTTTGTGGATTCTACTCATTTCTCATCAAATGGTTAATAGATATGCCACTGTTATTAATATAATGTCAGTAACCTAATAAATAATAACTCTAAAGAGAAAGAAGATAGCTTGCCAGGCAAGGTAACATACGCCCACTACCAGCTGTCAGAAATGATAACGTCTGTAGTGGTTTAAATATGTGAAACCAATCATCCGATTTACCATAAGATTTAAGATCTCATACCAAGTTTCATCAAGATCGAATAAAAAAATGTAGTCTCTATCAGGCCTACAAGCCAAATTAGACACATTGAATTAATTCAAGAGCAATAACTCCAAAACCGTTCAACCGATTGTTACCAAATTCAACTTGACTGAGATCTTGTCCATATATACATGCATCATATATACATGCATACCAAGTTTCATCGAGATCAGATAAAAAATTGCAGCCTTTATCGTGCATACAAGCCAAATTTAACGCGTTTTTACTAAGTCAAGGGCAATAACTCCGATTATTACCAATTTCAAATTTGACTGAGATCTCATCAATATATACATGCATACCAAGTTTCATCAAGATCAGATAAAAACTGTGGCGTCTATCGTGCATACAACAAATGTGGACCGCCAGACGGACGAACAAGGGTGACGGATGGACGGACGGACGGACCGACAGGCGGGAGGGCAATACACGTCTACATTCAATGTGGGCGTATAAAAATGCACGTGAATGTATTTTTAAATTTGTCCACATCTATACTACTTCATGCAAACTAAATGCAAAAAAGTGTTATTATTAAATATATCAACCTTCCCTAATAGCTGTTCTCTCAAATCTTAAATTTAAAATTCTTCCTACCAATTAATTTTGGCTGTACAAATCTTTTAGGCTCACAGGATATTTACAAAAAAAATGCAAATCATATGTTCTTAAGTAAGAATAGTCTTGTTTATAAGTTAGATATACATGTATAATATTAATTGTATAATGTGCTGTGCAGCTTCTTAATTTTTGAGAACTTGAGTTTGATGTTATCATAAATTCAACTTTTAGAAAATAAAACTTACAAGTTTCGTGGATTGTTTCTGGAGGAAAGTTTAAAAACTTGAGAATCATATTCATCATAATCCATGAATGGAAAATTTTCATCTTCATCCTCAAAATTAGATGGAGTTCTAAATACTGTATTGTAAAACAAAAATTGAAGTATGTCATACTTAACATAATGTAAGCTACACTTTTTGTGATTTTGTTAACTTTTTGACTTCATTTGTCTTCTAAATGTTGTCAAGGTTCTCTCTTTACACAAAAAAAAAGTATTTCAATAATTGTTGGACAAAGATTAATGCTGTACATTTTCTGAGGGTCCAATATGGAATTGCATTAGTAAGGTGTTTATATGGAGCTTCACAATTCAAAGAAGAAATTATCTTACCTCTTCCATTAGGGTTTTCATCGAGATGATCTAACTATAAAAAAAAATATACAAAAACACAGTTTAGTACAGAGCATGGATTCTCATTTAAAATGTTTAAATATTAATTTTAGAAAATATTTCTACAACTGCATGTCATAATATTGTAGAAATATCATCAAAATACACCTCATACTTACATACTCTTGTGGAGGTTTGATTCTAGGAATAAAAGAGAGGTTTTTCATATTCTCTATTTGATTTTCTGATATATAGAAACTGAAATAAAAAAAATAGTTTCACAGATGTAACAAAACACTGTAAAGATAGCTTGCCAGGCAAGGTAATATATGCCCACTGGCAGCTTTGATTTTGAATAAAAATATTAAGCAGTACAGTAACAATCACCAGTATGAAATATTCAACCTTTAGTTATACACTTCTACTGAATAACATTACTAAGTTTTATCAAAATCTGTCAATTTGGGCCTACTAGAGTGTTTACAGGCTAAAACTTGAACATGTTTTTAAGAACAAGGGCAATAACTGATAACTCATACTAAGAAGACTTACGCTTTTTCTGATTTTCAATAGGATTTTATGAGCCAATATCTGAAAGTATTTTCAGGAAAATGGGCAATAACTCATAGTAAATGTTTTTCAATTTTTTTGATTTTCAATAGGGTTCATCCTTGGTTGATAAAAAACACACCAAGTTTTGTCAAAATCTGTCAATAACTGTGCCTTCTGAAGGGTTTACAAGCTAAAAATTGAACACTTTTTAAAATCTGTCAATAATTGTGCCTCCTAATTGTGCCAATATACGTCCCCCCATTTCATGTGTGAAAAAAGGAAGGCTAACTACAACATATACATATAAGAAATTTCATCACTCCACAATTGTAAATAATCCAGCTTAATAGTTGTCAGATTAGTTGAAAGAAAACTTTCTTGATCAATCTCTGGTCTTCTGTCCTGTTAAATATTGATTTCTCTCTGTTGATGAGAGAATCTCATATTGCTCTATTCTGGGACTAATTGAAGTTTTGTTGTGATTCTGTTCCTTTCTACCACATGCTGATTACCAATTTATACATTTAAACAATACAACTGTTTTAGTGTACCTGTGGTTCATCCAATGTGGTATATTATAATCATCACCTATCTCTATAGACGTCTGTTCATCTTTACTGTGAAACTATAAATATAGTATTATCTCAATCTTATTCAAATTACATTGACAATATGGTGTATACAAATGTCATGTCATACAGGGAATCAATATATCTCACCTATTAAAACTCTTGACTAATTCAGTACAAGTCCATAAAACAATTCAAAGAAGAAAATTGACAAATAGTATAAAACTAACCTTAAACAATGGGGCAGCATGCAAAGGTTGTTCTCCCATACAGACTAAATCACTTCCAACACCTAGAACAAGTAATAGAATAAATAAATGTGTTGAATTTAAGGGCTCTAGATATGGTGCATCTAGAGTAGAATACTAGTAGGCCTAGGCAGCTAAACGTTGTCTCGTCACCCACAAAACATTGTTAGAAAAATGTCTTATTGGGAAAAAAATAAATCAAGAACCCTGAGTACACCTACATATACTAGGGCATACAGTCAAAATTGTACAACAAATGTCATTTTCTTTTCTCTTCACAAAAGAAATTTTTTCACATGTAGGTAGATACTTAACAGATGTGATTATTATCATTTTTCCATACTCTTGTGATATGAATTGTGCTAAAATTATTATACAAAACAAAAAGATAGCTTGCCAGGCAAGGTAATATACGCCCACTGGCAGCTTTGATTTTGAACATAAATATTTAGCAGTCATACACTTTTTTTTGAACTCTTTAGGGCGATACTAAATAATATTGAGTATGAGTTATTGCCCTTGAAAACGTGTTCAATCTTTAGCTCGTGAAAACTCTAGAAGACATATTCAATCTTCAGCGCGGTAATGAATAATAAAACCAAGTTTTGTCAAAATTCGGCAAGAATAATGCCTTCTAGAGTTTTTATGAGCTACAAATTGAACGAGTTTTCAAGATCATGGGCAATAACTCATACTAAATATTTTTTCGATTTTTTCGATTTTGAACAGGCTTTATCCTTGGGTGATAACAAACACTCAAACCAAATTTCATTAAAATCCGTCAGGAATTGTGCCTTTTAGAGTGTTTACAAGCTTAAAGTTGAACGCGTTTTCAAGAATAAGGGCAATAACTCATACTCAATATTTTCAGGTTCTTCTGATTTTCAATACGGTTTATCTATGGGTGATAACAAACACTCAAGCCAAATTTCGTTAAAATCTGTCAAGAATTGTCCCTTCTAGAGTGTTTACAAGCTAAAATTTGAACGAGTTTTCAAGAACAAGGGCAATAACTCATACTAAATATTTTTCAGTTTTTCAGTTTTTCAATACGGTTTATCCATGGGTGATAACCAACACTCATGCCAAGTTTCATCAAAATCCGTCATGAATTGTGCCTTCTAGAGTGTTTACAAACTAAAAATTGAACGCGTTTTCAAGAACAAGGGCGGTAACTAATACTAAATATTTTTCAATTTTTCTGATTTTCGATAGGGTTTATCCTTGGGTGATTACGAACACTCATACCAAGTTTCGTCAAAATCCATCAAGAATTGTGCCTTCTAGAGTGTTTATAAGCTAAAATTGAACGCGTTTTCAAGAACAAGGGCAATAACTCATACTAAATATTTTTCAATGTTTCTGATTTTCGATATGGTTCATTCTTGGGCGATTACGAACACTCATACCAAGTTTCATCAAAATACGTCGTGAATTGCACCTTCTAGAGTGTTTACGAGCGTTTCAAGAACAAGGGCAATAACTCATAGTAAATATTTTTCGATTCGTCTGATTTTCAATAGGGTTAATTCTTGGGTGATTACAAACAACCATACCAAGTTTCGTCGAAATCAGTGAAGAATTGTGCCTTGTAGAGTGTTTACGAGCAATTGTGGGCGGACCGACGGAAAGAGGTGACGGCAAAATATGCCCCCCATTTCATGTGGGCGTATAAAAATCATTCCTGTTCACTTGAAGTATTAATCTATTCAAGAATTTCAGTGCAAAGTAAAATTGCTACTACTTACCACAGTCTATTGTACGTTGTTTGGTAATATTTGTTAATTCTCTGTCAACCTCAAACACACCTGGTCCTGGTGTTATAACTACTGATACTTTACCAGTACGATCAAAATTACGATCAATATAATAGTTTTCAAACACTGTAATCAAGATTACAATCAATATAATAGTTTTCAAACACTGTAATCAAGAATAAAATCAATATAATAGTTTTCAAACACTGTAATCAAGATTACAATCAATATCAAGATTACAATCAATATAATAGTTTTCAAACACTGTAATCAAAATTACGATCCATATAATAACTTTCAAACATCAGTATACTGATACTATCAGTATCATAAAACTCAAAAACTGTGATCAAAATAACTATAAATATAATAACTCTTAAACACTGTTATCAAAATTACTATCAATATAATAGTTCTCAAACACTGTTATCAAAATAACTATAAATATAATAACTCTTAAACACTGTTATCAAAATTACTATCAATATAATAGTTCTCAAAAACTGTAATCAAAATTACTGTAAATATAATAACTATCTAACACTGTTATCAAGATAGCTTGCCAGGCAAGGTTATATACGCCCACTGGCAGCTTTGATTTTGAACATAAATATTTAGCAGTACAGTAACAATCACCAGTATGAAATATTCAACCTTCAGTCATACACTTCTTTTGAACTCTTTAGGGCGATACTGAATAATATTGAGTATGAGTTATCGCCCTTGAAAACGTGTTCAATCTTTAGCTCGTGAAAACTCTAGAAGGCAAATATTCAATCTTCAGCGCGGTAATGAGTAATAAAACCAAGTTTTGTCAAATGTCGGCAAGAATCATGCCTTCTGGAGTTTTTATGAGCTACAAATTGAACGAGTTTTCAAGATCAAGGACAATAACTCATACTAAATATTTTTTCTCATTTTCTCATTTTCAATAGGCTTTATCTATGGGTGATAATAAACACTCAAGCCAAATTTCGTTAAAATCCGTCAAGAATTGTGCCTTCTAGAATGTTTACAAGCTAAAATTTTAGCGCGTTTTCAAGAACAAGGGCAATAACTCATAATAAATATTTTTCAATTTTTCTGTTTTTCAATACAGTTTATCCATTGGTGATAACCAACACTCATGCCAAGTTTCGTTAAAATCCATCAAGAATTGTGCCTTCTAGAGTGTTTACAAGCTAAAAATTGAACATGTTTTCAAGAACAAGGGCAATAACTCAAACTTAATATTTTTCGATTCTTCTGATTTTCAATAGGGTTCATCCTTGGGTGATAACCAACACTCATGCCAAGTTTTATCAATATCCGTCAAGAATTGTGCCTTCTAGAGTGTTTACGAACTAAACATTGAACGCGTTTTCAAGAACAAGGGCAATAACTAATACTAAATATTTTCAATTTTTTGGATTTTCGATAGGGTTTATCCTTGGGTAATTACAAACACTCACACCAAGTTTTGTCAAAATCCATCAAGAATTATGCCTTCTAGAGTGTTTACAAGCTAAAATTGAACGCATTTTCAAGAACAAGGGCAATAACTCATACTAAATATTTTTCAATTTTTCTGATTTTCGATAGGGTTTATCCTTGGGCGATAACGAACACTCATAGCAAGTTTCATCAAAACCCGTCATGAATTGCACCTTGTAGAGTGTTTACGAGCGTTTCTAGAACAAGGGCAATAACTTATAGTAAATATTTTTCGATTCGTCTAATTTTCAATAGGGTTCATCCTTGGGTGATTACAAAGAGCCATACCAAGTTTCGTCGAAATCAGTCAAGAATTGTGCCTTGTGGAGTGTTTACGAGCAATTGTGGACGGACGGACGGACCGACGGAAAGAGGTGACGGCAATATACGCCCCCCATTTCATGTGGGCGTATAAAAATTACCATCAATATCATAATTCTTAAACACTGTTATCAAAATTACTATCAATATTATAACTCTTAAACAGTGCAATCAAAATTACAATCTATAGAAAAAACACTGTAATCCAAATTACTGTAAATATAATAACTCTCAAACACTATTATCAAGATAGATTGCCAGGCAAGGTAATATACGCCCACTGGCAGCTTTGATTTTGAATAAAAATATTTGGCAGTACAGTAACAATTACCAGTATGAAATATTCAACCTTCAGTCATACACTTCTTTTGAACTCTTTAGGGCGATACTGAATAATTGAGTATGAGTTATTGCCCTTGTTCTTGAAAACGTGTTCAATTTTTAGCTCATGAAAACTCTAGAAGGCAAATATTCAATCTTCAGTGCGAGACTGAATAATAAAACCAATTTTGTCAAAATCCCGCAAGAATCATGCCTTTTAGTGTTTAAGAGCTAAATTTGAACGCGTTTTCAAGAACAAGGGCAATAACTCATTCTAAATATTTTTCGATTCTCCTGATTTTCAGGGTTCATCCTTGGGTGATTACGAACACTCACACCAAGTTTCGTCAAAATCTGTCAAGAATTGTGCCTTCTAGAGTGTTTACAAGCTAAAAATCTTCAAGAACAAGGGCAATAACTCATACTAAATATTTTTCGATTTTTCTAATTTTCAAGAATTGTGCCTTCTAGAGTGTTTACAAGCTAAAAATCTTCAAGAACAAGGGCAATAACTCATACTAAATATTTTTCGATTTTTCTAATTTTCAATAGGGTTTAACCTTGGTTGATAACAAACACTCATGCCAAGTTTCGTTAAAATCCATCAAGAATTGTGCCTTCTAGAGTGTTTACGAGCTAAAAATTAAACACGTTTTCAAGAACAAGGGCAATAACTTATACTAAATATTTTTCGATTCTTTTCAATAGGGTTCA
>NW_008709379.1:5694191-5695121 GCF_000327385.1 Lottia gigantea
TTTCTCATTTCAATAGGCTTATCTATGGGTGATAATAAACACTCAAGCCAAATTTCGTTAAAATCCGTCAAGAATTGTGCCTTCTAGAATGTTTACAAGCTAAAATTTTAGCGCGTTTTCAAGAACAAGGGCAATAACTCATAATAAATATTTTTCAATTTTTCTGTTTTTCAATACAGTTTATCCATTGGTGATAACCAACACTCATGCCAAGTTTCGTTAAAATCCATCAAGAATTGTGCCTTCTAGAGTGTTTACAAGCTAAAAATTGAACATGTTTTCAAGAACAAGGGCAATAACTCAAACTTAATATTTTTCGATTCTTCTGATTTTCTATAGGGTTCATCTTTGGGTGATTACGAACACTCATGCAAAGTTTCATTACAATCCATCACGAATTGTCCCTTCTAGAGTGTTTACGGGCTAAAAATTAAACACGTTTTCAAGAACAAGGGCAATAACTCATACTAAATATTTTTTCGATTTTTTCGATTTTCAACAGGCTTTATCCTTGGCTGATAACAAACACTCAAACCAAATTTCGTTAAAATCCGTCAGGAATTGTGCCTTTTAGAGTGTTTACAAGCTAAAAATTGAACGCGTTTTCAAGAACAAGGGTAATAACTCATACTAAATATTTTGTGATTCTTCTGATTTTCAATAGGGTTCATCCTTGGGTGATAACCAACACTCATGCCAAGTTTTATCAATATCCGTCAAGAATTGTGCCTTCTAGAGTGTTTACGAACTAAACATTGAACGCGTTTTCAAGAACAAGGGCAATAACTAATACTAAATATTTTCAATTTTTTGGATTTTCGATAGGGTTTATCCTTGGGTAATTACAAACACTCACACCAAGTTTTGTCAAAATCCATCAAGAATTATGCCTTCTAGAGTGTTTACAAGCTAAAATTGAACGCATTTTCA
>NW_008709379.1:5695171-5698844 GCF_000327385.1 Lottia gigantea
TATTATAACTCTTAAACACTGCAATCAAAATTACAATTGAGAAAAGTTCTCAAACACTGATATCCAAATAATCATTATTAATCACACTATACAGATTATAAATTAATACTTACAATTTAAGGACATATTTAAAGTTTCAAGAAAGTTTCCCTGGGCAGCTGTAGAGTTATATCCCACTGGTATATGTCTACGGTGCTTTCGATGATAATTTAGAACTCTTTCATGATAATTATTGAACAATATTCGTAATTCACGTAAAGTATTTGTCCATTCCTCATACATATAACGTTCATTCTGTACAACAACTCTAAAATATAGAGGTCAAAAATGTTTTATGTCATCTTTTTTAAGCATTTAAGATATCCATTATCTGGAATGATGATTGTTTACAAGGTATAAATTAAAATGAATCTATTGACATTGTTTGTAAAGTTGTAGGGGCTGCGCTGTAGTTTACCCTGGATATCAAACAGTAGTCTTTTTAATAAAAACTGATACAATGTTGTTAACATCAGATTTGTTGTCCAATAATCTCACCTGTAAAAATCTTCATATATTCTGCCTTTATAATCAACTTGTAAACAATCACGTAAATATTCTGGAAATTCTTCTACAAAAGACATAATAGAAGATTATGTATAATGATATTCTCATATTTTTGCAAGCTGTTGCAAACTTAAATGTTTTCAATTTACTAATCTCTTTTGGAAATAAACAAGTTGAATTGATCTACTAGAATATACTATAACGTAACATTATGTTAATTGTATTATAAAGTAATGCTCAACCAATTTTATTCTAATATTCTAATATTTATTTAAAAATGTTTTTGTTTTTTTTTTTTTTTATTCATATTTTACTTCATACATACAATATATTTACATTTATACACTATTATGTTTCCTAAAGTTTACGTCAATTCAAGATCTAAAGGGCCATAAAAACGATACATTTACAAATTAATTACAGCCGTCAATAAATAAAGATAAACATACTTCACAATGTTGAACAAGAATCAGAATATTTTTAGAGTTAGAGTTAAAATTTCACCATACCCACTGATTGTACACTATAAAATGTACGAGAAAACAAAACAATAGTAACATCATGACAACAATTCTGTTCCTATAAAAAATAAACATTTATGGAAAAGGTACAGAACTTCTATACTGTTGCACTACTGAATGAATGTATGCTTTCACATAATAGATCATAAAAAAACCGAACAACATTCACCAATTTCACTCCTATAGTTAAAGATAGCTTGCCAGGCAAAGTAAAATACGCCCACTGGCAGCTTTGTTTGAAAATGAACATTGAAGAACAAGGGCAATAACTCATATTAAATATTTTGCGATATGTCTGATTTTCAATAGGGTTTATCCTTGGGTGATAATACACAATTTCACTAAATTTCATCACTATCCATCAAGAATTGTGGCCTGTAGAGTGTTAACGAGCTCAAAATTGAACGCATTTTGAAGAACAAGGGCAATAACTCATATAAAATATTTTTTTGATATTTCTGATTTTCAATAGGGTTCATCCTTGGGTGATAATAAACAATTTCAATAAGTTTCGTCAAAATCCGTTGAGAATTGTGGCCTGTAGAGTGTTAACGAGCTGAAAATTGAACGCGTTTTGAAGAACAAGGGCAATAACTCATATAAAATATTTTTCGATATTTCTGATTTTCAATAGGGTTTATCCTTGGGTGAAAATAAACAACTTCACGAAGTGTGGTCAAAATCCAGCAAGAATTGTGCCTTCTAGAGTGTTAACAAGGTAAAATTGAACGCGTTTTAAGAACAAGGGCAATAACTCATATTAAATATTTGTCCATCTTTTTGATTTTCAATAGGGTGATAATAAACAACTTCACCAAGTTTCATCAAAATCCAGCAAGAATTGTAGCATGTAGGGTGTTTACAAGATAAAAATTGAACGCCTTTTGAAGAACAAGGGCAAGAACTGGTATTAAATATTTTCCGATTTTTCTAAATTTCAATAGGGTTCATCCTTGGGTGATAATAAACAATTTCAGTAAGTTTCGTCAAAATCCGTCAAGAATTGTGCCTTCTAGAGTGTTTTCAAGCAAATTGTGGGAGGACGGACGGACTGATGGACATGGGTGACGACAATATACACTCCACATTTTATGTGGGCGTATAAAAAGTCAATATACTTGAATCAATGGTTAAAGAAATAATCTGATATGATTTTAATGAGGTACAATTATCTGATAAAAAATCTATGTTTGGAACAATTCGATTTCCCGTTTATCAGAAAACTATAAATATTTTAATTTGAAGTGTACATTGTAAAGAATATACTAGTCAATTTAAATCAGTCCAAATGTTACCTTCCATTTCAGAAAAAGATCAGTAAGAAAACCGTTTACAGCTTTTTCAAAATATAAATCACCACTGATGTCAAAATCCCACATTTCACTGGACATTTGTATAAATATCTGTACAACAGCAGTAGATGATCTGTATACAACCTAAAACATCCATAGATACCTTATTAAATAGATTAAAATATTCCCATTAATAGAGCTCTAAAGCATTGAAGGTTTATCCTATATTTACAATGTCTCTCACAAGCCTCAGAATACAAAGTAGGAATACAAGATTACATAGATCGCATTACAGAATATAACACAGTATAAAGACCAGACCAATTATAGTAAACCAAGTTCATCATCTACCATTAGAAAATCCATGTAGAAAGTCCTATTATATCGATTTTGGAAAGCTTTACACTTGCCCAAATAGCTATAGAAAATCCAAATATACTGTAATAGTATAACTAGTTACTTACTCTAGTAGTATCTGATACAACACCACAAGCTACTTTTTCACCTTTACTCCATAACTCTATAGCTTCAGCCCTGAATATAACAATATCATAAATTACTTTTCAAGATTATTATTTACATAATGTTCAATGTAATAATTATACAAATCTAATTATCACATGAAATGTGTTCAATTGCTACCGGCCTACCAACTAAACTACTATATGACTCATGATCATTTGACCTATATCATCACTGCAACTAAACGCAACACCCCATTGCCCCTCCAAAAAGATTACTTTATGTCTATGATCATTTCTATACTATTCTACACAGTAACCATTTACATTACAACTAGTAATTATAGTGTAGGACAAAGGAAGATAACTTCCACTATAGCAAACAATACTTACCTCATCTCTGTAAATTCTATTTTTTTATTTAGATATACACATCCTCCAATCTAAATATAAATATAACAATTTTGAGAGAAAACATACCATTTAATGCATTTCATAACTTTATGTCTGGTATTTTTATCATATGATATTGATCATAATTTTTAAATTCTAAAATCGTTATGCTTGCCTAAAAGCCATTTTTTTTTTATTGAACATTAAATTTAACACAATTTATTTAGGATACAAAACTGTATGTTTAGCAGATAATTACTCACCAAACTTTTCCACATTCTGTACATATCACTTCTACTAAAATACTGTTCTTTAAATAACAACTCCACCAGATCTAACGAAACATCCTGCAAAAAATATATATTCAAATATAATCTAAAAATGAAAAATTAAAATTAGTCTTAAACCCAGTACGAAATAAAGTATCAATAGTAATAAGATCAACAAAGTATACTATCTG
>NW_008709379.1:5699031-5746621 GCF_000327385.1 Lottia gigantea
ATAAACTGGAAGTTGACATAGGACAGCAAATATAAAAGTATAAATAGATAGCCAATGCCAATGACGTTTGATCCTACAAAGGTCAAGGTCAACAAAGGTCAAGGTCAAAAATTGAAAATTTTGAATTTCCAAAACCTGTTCCTTTTTTTGAACTATGAAGCGGAAACAACCGAACTTCTAAGACAAAGTGGCTCAAAACATGAGATAATTGTATGCAAAGTTCCATTTTGAACATTCGTATACTTTGCGAGTTATGCTCCTGGCCAAAAATGTCAATAATGAGTAATATAACCCAGATGTGCCACGCCCACCTTAATTTTTTTTGCATAGGGTAATTGATATTCCAAATGTTATGTTGTGTTTTAAATTTCAAGCTTCTACATTATTCAGGTCAAAAGATATAGGTCAACAAATGTCAACAAAGGTCAAAATCGAAAAATGAAAATATCCAAATGTTAAAACCCGTTCCTTTTTTGGAACTATAAAGCTGAAACAACTGAGCTGTTAACACAAACTGGCCAAAAGGATGAGGTAATTGTGTGCAAAGTCCCTTTTTTAACAAACGTATCCTATGCGAGTTATGCCCCTACCCCAAAATGTAAACAATTAGTATTTCAATCCGTATGTGCCACGCCCACCCCAATTTTTTTGTCATAGGTGAATTCATATTCAAAGTGTCTAGTTGTATTCCAAATATCAAGGTTCTACATAAAATAGGTCATAAGATATACATACACCAAGATCAAAAAGACACAAATATGGTAAAATAAAACTCAAATTTGAAAAAATCACTAATTTCAATTTTGCTTTAAAAAAAGCAATTGTTTTATATCTATGTAAAGTGCATGAGAAGCACATTAGGAAACCAAAAAAATTAACCCTCTAGGTTAATTAGGTCACGTGCTAGAGCAGTCCAAAGTTGCGAATTTGGCTTTTTACGGATAGTTATAAAACCGGATGTACATGTCGGTGGTCAAAGGTCTAAGTATCAAATAATAGCCAAGGTCAATCACCTTTGACCCTATGAAGGTCAAGGTCATCAAAGGTCAAGGTCACATGGTGTGATCGTTTAAAGCATGAACAAATTTCAACCGGAAGTTGCAAAAAAGCAAAAGCGAAATTCAAAATCCGGCTCCCAATGTTTTTTGCGCAATCGATTGCGGAATACATTCACATCAAATTTGAGCATATCAACATTTACCCTGAGGCCCCATTTTGAGTTTTACAAAAGTGTGTTTATTCAATATGGCGGCCAAAGTATCACTTCTGGTCTGGATTTTTTTTTCTTCGTTTTTTGTAATAGCATTTACTTACAATCAGCATAAATTTCGTTGACCTATTTCAATTACATCGGAAGTTATTCGACCGGAAGTGGATTGTACTTTTAATTGATTCCCCGTTTAAAACCGAAAGTAAAGTTAAATATTTGACAACTACATATTATTTACTTTAGTGATACCCCTTTGCATATTAAATTTCAGATCAATCAATGCAAAAACAAAAAAGTTGCAAAAAAATTGAAAAATTTGATCGAAAAAAGTGAGCGACGAATTTTAGAATTTCATAATTTTTCAATTGCTATCAGGTCAGAAATTACAGGTAGATTGTAAAAATGTAAACCCGAAGAAAATCGATGCAAAAATGCGCCTTCTAGAGCCGATTTTCAACTTTTTGCACATGTTGAACTGTGGCAATTCCGGTTTTGCAAAAATGTTCCAATATATATTTAAGGAACACGTTGCCACTACAGAAGGTCTAGAGAAGTTGAATGGTTGCTGCAGTCTAAGCTCAGGAAGGTGTGTAAATTTCGAAAAAAAAAAAAAAAAAAAAAAAAATTAAAGTTGCTGTAAATGTATTAATTCTTATCTTTTATATAGAGGTGATTTCTACATGGAATAGTCTTACCTCTTTATTGATTTTATTAACTATCACATCATTATAATTTCTTAAATGGAATGCTGCAGCAATAGATTGTTCAACACTCACAGTTTCTACAATGAACAATATCAAACTATTAAAAAAATATTGTCTAGCTTCATAACCTAGATATAACTATTAATAGAAATACACCTACTGACAAACTAAATTAAATACATTGTTTTTAACACTTACTGATTTTGAGCTTATAACTTGGTTAGGTCATTTGTCTTGTCAAATGATATAGAAGCACTTATTTTTCAGCTCTTAAATTTCAAAAACATGCTGAAATAGTTATTGTTACAATTAACAGGTAAACATAAACTAATTGCACTCTTCCAACTCTAATCTATATCAGGCTGAATGACATAAATTTTTCAGCTTGATAATAATGATGAACAATCATTGGTTTTACTGTTTACCTTTCTGTGATGTATCATCTTTAAACTGTTTAACTTGTAACAATAAACGACTGAAATTAATTAATCATGAACCATGGTCAAGTACAAACATATATGTATATCTTGTTTCAGCCAGAAACGTGGTTTTACCATTTCTTTATTAAGAATTTTAGCTTGATTACATGAGACTTAGCCTAACTCTTGCCTAATCCAAATCTGTCCAATTTATAGTTCATTTCATCGTGGAGGGGTGCTAGCCTGACAAATCTGGCCCTACCAGTTACTCGGACGAGATAAATGGATTAGTTATCAGTACTTTTAGGGAGTTGATTTGATACATATTTGGATCGATGATTTTTGAGAATTTTCATTAAATGCCAAATTTGGCATCACATTTGACTAGATATTCAAAACTGTCCTTGTGCCTCACCAACCACCACAATACAATGAAGGGGTAGGCTTTACCCTTCTTCATAAAACTCTTTTAGTTAAGCTATAGGCTAAGGTGGCAAGGTTAGTGGGTATGTCTCAAGACACAGAGGCACAACAATTCTAATAAATATTGTTGAAATGGCTAAGATAATATTACAGTACTGGTACCTATAATCTCCTACTGGATGATAAATCTCAACAACATCACCAAGACTGATGTCTGGAAAATCTTTACTACTTAACAATAATTCTTGAGCATCTACAAAGATAAAAAAATAAATGAACAAAGTCAGTGTAGTGAGTTTGGGTAGGCCTATTAAATGGCTCAATGTCTGACCTGTAGGACAGGGTCCGGCTCCAATGTTTACAGAAACAGAATCACATTTTAAAAGTTATTTTTATATGAATTAAAATATCAACTTAATTAGTACTTATTTAGCGTCTTAATTGTCTTTGGATTGATGAAAATCTCAAAAACTGTCAACTATTTTTTTACACCTTATCAGGAAGAATTTTAAGTCGTGCTAACCTATTTTTCGTGCATCTCTGAAAATGATTAATAATTTACATGTGCGACCTCGCGTTACCTCCACATTTGCTTGTTTTGATAAACATGGGTTATCTGTACAATGTCAACTAGCAGAATGAATCCAATACTTTCAAGCAAGGTAAAATGTATTAATGCATGCCTTGACAAATACAAAATGGCGGATTTCAGTTATTACCAAATATCACAATTTTTTATCAGCCGAATTTCCTTATAATCCCAAGCTGTAATCGGAATTCAAAGTGGCATCTGCTAGAATGTAGTCCAGCGAACGACGTCACTTGACAAACTAGCGGATTCCGTGTCAACAGAAAAATTCTATTGAACACAATGTGAGTCATATCCTTATGTTGTTTCAATGACTTTTAGCAATGAATCACTCTTGCGTCTTACTTGTCTTATTACAGTCAAGTAACCTAATTTCGTGGAAACCTATTATTCGTGGATTTCCGGAAATGATTAATAATTTACATGAGCGACCTTGCGCGACCTCCGCATTAGTTTGTTTTAATAAACATGGGTTTTCTGTACAATATCATCTAGTAGAATGAATCCAGTATTTTCAAGCAAAGTAAAATGTATTAATGTATACTTTGACAAATACAAAATGGCGGATTTCACTTATTACCAAACGTCACCATTTTTTATCAGCCGAATTTCCTTATAATCCCAAGCGCTTATCGGAATTCCAACTGTCGTCTGCTAGAATGTAGTCCAATGAATGAAATCACATGATCAACTAGCGGATTCCGTGTCAGTAGAAAATTTCTATGGAACACAAAGTGGACCATATTTTTATGTTGTTTCAGTGACTTTTAGCAATAAATCACGCTATGTATCTTATTTTGTCAGTCGCTATTTTTTTTTTAAATCATGGTTCTTTGAAGGAATTGTCACTAGTTATAATGAATTAATATTTAAGATAAATACTAATAGAAGTTAATTATACCACCCGGTATCCATACAACGTGTTTTTCTAGACTTATTTATAGATCAAACATTGTACACGAAAATAGGTGACGCATTCTGCCGCCGTTGCCGAGTTGGTTGCTCATGAAATATGGGTCAAAGTGAAGGATTCATAAAGAAAATCGAAATAAACCAATTTTGATTATTTTGTAGAATATCTGAGGAGATATCTAAGACATAAAATTTTTTTTTCGTTTTTTTAACTTTGACGAAGTTCGGTGTTGAATCCTTATATCCAAGAAAATAGGTTACACCACTGTAATTACATATTTAATTCTGTCAGTCAAATTTTTTTTTTTCTTTAATCATTTATCTTTGAAGGAATTGTCAATTGTTATAATGAAATATTGTTAAACATAAATCTAAGAAAACTTAATTATAGGCCACTGGGTATGCATACAACATGTTTTTCTCGACTTATTCACAGATCAAACATTTTACATGAAAATATGTGATGCATTTTGCCACCGTTGTCAATGCCACCGTTGTCGAGTTGCTTACTCATGAAATATGGGCCAAGGAGGGGGATTCATAAAGAAAATCGAAGCAAACCAATTTTAATCTCAAGCATAAGCATATAAAAAAAATGTCACAGAAACAGACACCTTTAGCACTGCTAGCAGTTTTGCTATGCTGATGCTGCATCAATTTGTAAGTTTTCATCTTTAATTTTGCTGGGTTGTCATTTTATCATTGTATTTTCATTTCCAGCACTCCATAATAAATCCGAGTTATCTTTCCTTCAATAGAGCATAGGTCAAGGTCATTTTGTTAATCCGAATTGTCTACATTAAAACATATAATATGGAAACCGGTTGGTTCGTTTTGCCGCATTGCCCTACATTTGCTTGTAAACACTCTAAAAACTAGATTTTTTGATGGAATCAAAAGAAATTCGGTATGTGTATACATATTCAAAAAACGAAGATCAAGCTCGAATTCGAGCTATTTTCGACCGTTAGAAGCAGAGTTATTTCCCTTGCCCTAAAATCTTGAATATTTACCATCCGCATGCCGTGATGGGCGTATAGGCTGTGGTCCACAATCTAATTTTTTTTTTTTCGAAACAATCGCAGGTTCGTCGATTTTTGTAGTTAGTAGTGTGTAGCCAATCAACCCAGCTTCTACCTTGTCCACCAGGACATTCTGGGACTTATCTGGAACCAGTGGGGGTTGAGCCCTGCCGAATAATAGAGCACATCGAATACGAGAATTTTAAAATTCTGATTTACTATTCAGAAGATTTTCACTTTCAGACATTTCAGTTGCCATTTTTTCTAGCACGAGGGTGGCGTTATTGGCACGCAGTTTCGTTTTATGGATTTATGTATTTTGTATTACGGTTCTGATCGTTTGTACTTGGTATTTATTTATTTTATTCCAGATTTTACCATAAAACTATAGTTTCGATTTCCCTAACAGGTCCAAATTATACATAATAAAAAAAAAGATGGAGGGCCACAGATTAAAATATTTTTTTTTATGTACAAAATGGCCAATTCGGATTTTATCAGAAACCTTTAGTTTCGTTTAACATGTCGTTTTTGTGTAGTTGGGCACGATGCGGAAAGTTGGGCAATGCGGCAAAACGAACCCACCGTATGGAAACCCGATCTAATATTACAGTGATGTAACCTATTTTCGTGGATATAAGGATTCAACACCGAATTTCGTCAAAGTTAAGAAAACGAAAAAAAAAATTTATGTCTTAGATGTTTCCTCAGATATTTTACAAAATGATTAAAATTGGTTTATTTCGATTTTCTTTATGAATCCTTCACTTTGACCCATATTTCATGAGCAACCAACAAGGCAACGGCGGCAGAATGCGTCACCTATTTTCGTGTACAATGTTTGATCTATAAATAAGTCTAGAAAAACACGTTGTATGGATACCAGGTGGTATAATTAACTTCTCTTAGTATTTATCTTTAATATCAATTCATTATAACTCGTGACAATTCCTTCAAAGAACCACGATTTAAAAATAAAATAGCGACTGACAAAATAAGATACGTAGCGTGATTTATTGCTAAAAGTCACTGAAACAACATAAGAATATGGCCCACTTTGTGTTTCATAGAAATTTTCTGCTGACACGGAATCGGCTAGTTGATCACGTGACTTCATTCGTTGGAATATATTCTAGCAGACGACAGTTGGAATTCCGATTACCGCTTGGGATTATAAGGAAATTCGGCCGATAAAAAATGGTGACGTTTGGTAATAAGTGAAATCCGCCATTTTGTATTTGTCAAAGTATACATTATTACACTTTACCTTGCTTGAAACTACTGGATTCATTCTACTAGCTGATATTGTACAGAAAACCCATGTTTATAAAAACAAACTAATGCGGAGGTCGCGCAAGGTCGCTCATGTAAATTATTAATCCTTTCTGGAAATCCACGAATAATAGGTTTCCACGAAATTAGGTTACTTGACTGTATAAATATTTACAATCTAACAGTTGGCTAATATCTTCATAGCACAATCTGTATCTCTCACACAAAATATGCACTAAAGGACAGAGGACAGAGAATATAAAAGACAGAAGAAGTTTTAATTTCAATAATAGCGAAATTTTTTCAACTTTGGCTTACCTACCTGACTTCTGATCATAATTTTACATTTTTACTTTAGTGCGTCAGTGGTTAGTCCGAAGCCTCTATTCCAGCCTGTGAAGGATACTTTGACAGTTGTCGGCTGGAGTAGTCAGAAGAAAAATGGCCTGTTTAATGGGGATTTTCAACACCTCCCAGAGATGCGTTTTTACTAACACAAAATCAAATTACCATTATAATGACGATAAAAAAATGTTGGGCATTACCGTGACTTTCGTTTTATTAGTATCACGTGAGTCTGTGACCCTCGAGATTTTGGCTACGCACGCAGTTTTAACCGGCCATGAGAGATCAGTTATGTTTAAAAAAAAACCTTGATGGAGCCGGAGATGTGACATAGATGGTGTAGGGAGAAACTGATGTTATGATGGATTACAAAAACATTCATCTTTCCAAATGTATCTTAATTTTGGATATGCGAGGTGGGCCTATCTAAATAGGTTTAAAACCCCTGCACATACGGAGATGCGGAATATTTCCATTTAACAGGGCCTATATTTTCTGTTCAAATCAGAAACTGGAATAGAGACGGATGTTTCGGTCGAGTCAAATATTCTATAAGATGATTAAAATTGGTTTGTTTCAATTTTCCTTATGAATCCCTCACTTTGACCAATATTTCATGAGTAGACCTAACCAACTCGACAACGGCTGCAATATACGTCACCTATTTTAGTGTACAATGTTTGATCTAGAAAAACACATGGTATGGATACCAAGTTGTGTAATTATCATTTCTTAGTATTTATCTTTAAAATCAAGTCATTATAATAACTAATGACAATTCATTCAATGAACATTGATTTGAAGAAAAAAAATAAGATAGGTAAAATGTAACAGTAGGCTAATTCATTGCTAAAATTCATTGAAATAACATTAGAATATGACCCACATTGTGTTCCATAGAATTTTTTTGCTTAGCTTACATTGAATCCGCTAGTTTGTCACTTAACTTTATTCACTGGAATGTATTCTATCAGACGACACTTGGAATTCCGATTACTGGGGATTATAAGGAAACTTAAGGAAACTGAACTCCGCCATTTTGTTCCTCTTAGAAATAAAGAATAAATTTGACATTGCTTTCAAATGATAAGAAAAATTCTGCAGGTTGACGTAGAGATAACCGATGTTTATCAAAACATGCAGAGGTCACGCGAGGTCTCACATATAAATTAGTTATCATTTCCGGAGATGCAGGAAATTAAGTACGCACGAAATTAGGTTACTTGATATAATTAAAAGCTTATTGAAAAAAGGTCCTTTTTAGTCTCATTTCGACTTCGAAGGTAAACCAGATACAGTGAAAAGTGGGCGGTCTCGTTGCAATGTGTTCAAATGGTAGAGTTGGTTAAATCCCCAACCAGTCAAACGACTAACCTACAAAATAGTCTGATGCAGCAAGGATTAGCCTAGAAATCGAAGTTGTTACACAAGATAAATGTTTAGTTGACCAACGAAATGTACTGCATATATTTGAGATCAAGAAAATTGCACAGTATTTGTAGAACTCGTCTGGACTATGGTCACAACTTTCGTCTGATAGCTAAAAGTGTCATTAAAGGGACAAGTCAGCCAGAAGCTGTCTTTCGGCCCATGGAGAATTCGGCCCATGACAAATTTTGTAACAGTAAAAATTATCAAACAGTTAATCATTTTCCACAGGCCCATGGAAAATTGTCCTATTAGGAGCGTGATGTGTGGGAATCAACTAAATTGACTTTGAGCCTAATGGTGATGAATGCCGATATCGTGCATACGATTGATGCTGATGAGCTTATTGATCTGTTCATGAAAAAAAACATCCTGCCATAAACTTGTAATCACACCACGCCCCCTCCCTAAAATGAGACATTAGGCCCTCTACCGTTCGTTTACCTACGGCCCAACAAGTCCAAAATCCGCCACTGTAGTCATCTCAGTCGCCGGGAATGAATTGGTTCTGGGGTTCAGATTTTATACTCAGAATATTTGAAGAATTAAAGGCCCAGAGAGTTAAAAGAAAAATTTGGAACATACGAGATTACATTTTGTAATATTTTGCGTGACTGTATTTGTGCAATTTGTATGTAAACAGTTTCAACTTACTGTTCAAAGCAAGTGCAATAGGCTTTTCCAACTTAAACTGCAGTGACTTATTAGAAGATTGCATCACATGAAAACTATGTTGTATGGCATTCGGATCGATAAGACTAGTAGCCCAACCCGGTACAAACGTTTTCTTTTCTTCCTTAGACACAGAGCTTAGCAGATCAATATATTTGAACAACACAGTGTCACCAACCAAAATATTTTAACTATGGACAACAGCCAAAGCTTGTTGTTATTTGTATCTCATCCGTGTGAAGTTTCCTAACAAACCTTGTGCGGAAATCATCTTCACTATGTCAAAGAAATCCACCTCTCTCTTCTTTAGGGGATCTCTACAGATCAGATCCCAAGACTGTGAACAATATGATGGATAAAAAGTAATTAAACAGAGGGACAAGTCCTATCCGATAAAGGCTCTGTGCGGGAATCTTCAAAATAAAAACAGAGCTGCTTGTATTGATTAGCCTGGACTTGATACCTTAATTATTAAATATCATCTTTCTCATTTTTACCATATTAACTATACACTTTCGTATGCTCTTATTTCATAACAATAATACTGTTTTCAGCAATGCAATCACCTTGAAGACCACTGATCTAAGGCTTTATTTGATCGAATTTGAGAAAATTCTTCAAGTGAAAGTGAATTACAAAGCCTGGTACGGTGAAGATATGTTTACTGTAGTGAGGTTTGGGTACACCAGGTAACAAATTTCATCTAAAACTTTCTAGCAGTGTCAACGGTAAAAGGTGGAATTATGTTCAAGTACAGCTCTTCTTATGTTCTATGTCTAATGATTGTTTATCTTGTATATGTCAATGGTGAATGGGATGACCACATATTAGGATCACCATTTGCACAACCTAAATCTGATCATCATGGTGATTTTGGTGATCACCATAAACCACATATTCACCATGATCCACGAGGTGACAAGATTAAAACTATAAGAAAGAAAGTAGCAGGTTCGTACATAGTTTTTATTTTCAGAATCAGTACTCGACACCCAATGGCGGCGCCAGCCACCCGAAACTGGGGTACATTTAGGGTTAGGGGGCAGAGAGACTCAATGCCTACCCATCCCTCCCTATGTACCCCGGATAGCGCCGCCACAGCGCACACTGTTCATTGTATTTCGATTAATTTCGTACCCTCTGGTCAGCTGTGCGCAGTCCACATAGAAATATACCTTAGTCATTCGAACAACTGTGAATATCGTAATCAGTTATTTAGGTAGGGAAATCAGAGCAAAGATTTTAAGCAGTTTGATTAGTCTGTCTGAAATACCTGAAACTTTAGATATATCCAACTTGATGACAGAGAAATGCTAAATGCAGACTTAAGTAGATTTTGTTTGTTATAATAGCAGTTTTTGTGGTCATCATGTCAGTGAACCTGATAGAACTCGCCAGAAGATAGGCCTATAGATCCGTCAAAATTTGAGCCTTCAAATCCACGTGTGTCCAGAATTATCTGCGTTTGAATGTTAAAATGACGACTCGTTATTTTATGATACTTTGTGATAGATAGAAAAACATATCTAGAAATAGTGAGTAAAATTCATAGTTTGAAGTTTTTTTGTAGGAATTATGCGTTTTTCTTACATTTCTAGTACTTCTGAAGACTATTTACATAAATTCAAGACTCGATTCAACCTACCAAAATAGCGCATCTGTCCCTTTAAGTATCAGGTGCAAAAAGCACCCGGATATAAACAAATTTCATTAGCTCAAAGAGAAATATTAACCCTTAAAATTTTAACTTCTATTCTCCTTTCTTTTTAACAGCTTATCAATACTTTTATTTATTTTACAGGTGTTTGTGGCGGAGAAGTATACTTTCCTAGATCACATATTTGTTGTGATGGTATATTACATAGAAGACAGGGGATGAGACCGGCTTGTTGTGGTGATAAACTCTACGATTTCGTCTTTGATCTCTGCTGTGATGAGAATAAAGTTCGCCCCAGAACAGTTGGTCGACCAGTCTGTTAGCAAAGTTAGCTTCAATTTTATTAATACATTAGATTTAGTTTTAAAAAACGGATCAAACTCATTGGCCAAATTAGAGATATCAGAAATTTTCATTGGACAATCTATTAGCCGAATTTAGACGATGTGATGTAGTGTGGACATACCCATTTAATACCGAATCATAGATTTATTTTGCTATTGTCGAGTACATGTTTGTGCACAACAGCCCTCGATTGAATACGTTAACACGAGCATTCTTTTTACCTGTTTGTATTATTTGGTTTAATTGCTATAAATGATATCCGCTTAATTACATGTTCTAGTTTTTAAATCAAACCGGCCGGATATGTACTTGGGTAGTATTACACAAAAGTGTAAAATAAGTGTAAGACTGAAATTTTAATATTTCACACCGGTAATTGTCACTGTACTGCCAAATATTTTTATTTAAAATCAAAGCTGCCTGGCAAGCTATCTTATTATTATGTCGGTAATATATCTTCATTTCCGAATTTGTATAAATATAACTAAATGTTCCCGCCAGATAAATCTCGATTACATAAATCTCGATAACATACCTAAAACTGTATTTGGTACCGTACCAATCAATATAAAGTGAAGCGTAAGCATCCAACAAATGCCTTTTCTTTAGTGTTTGATTGTAGTATGTAGAAGAGTTAAATAATAATACAGATATTGATAGTGTCTGACTGTAGTATGTAGTATAAATATTTAACTCCAGTACTAATGATCCGAACCGCATAATGAAACCCTAAATCCAAAACAACATTTTGACGAAACATTGGTAGCATCTAATGAACTTTTCACAAGAGGTAGTTTATCAATTAAAGCGAGTAAGTATTTGAAATTTAATGAAAAGTGGCATCAGTTATAATACAGATATTGATAGGTTTGACTGTAGTATGTTCCCAGGTCAGTATTGATACAGATATTGGTAGTGTTTGACTGTAGTATGTAACCTAGATCGGTTATAATAAAGATATTGGTACGGTTTGACTGTATGTAGTAAAGGTCAGTAAAGATACTGATATTGATAGTGTTTGACTTCAGTATGATACCTACTTCAGTAATAATAAAGATATTGGTAGTTTTTGAATGTATGTAGTAGAGGTAAAGATACTGATATTGATTCTGCTTGACTGTAGTATGTAGTAGAGGTCAGTAATGATAAAGATATTATAGTGTTTGACTGTAATATGTAGTAGAGGTCAGTAATGATGCAGATATTGACAGTGTTTGACTGATGTATGAATGGTCAGTAATGATACAGATATTGATAGCGTTTGGTATACAGATAATGACTGTGTTTGACTGTAGTATGTAGTGAAGGTCAGTAATGATATAGGTATTATAGTGTTTGACTGTAGTAGAGGTTAGTGATTATACAGAAATTGATAGTGGTTGACTGTAGTATGTAGTAGGGGTCAGTAATGATACAGATATTGAAAGTGAATGTATGTAGTGTGTAGTAGATGATAATAATGATAGGCTACATATAATGACAGTGTTTGACTGTAGTATGTCGTCGAGGTCAGTAATGGTACAGATGAAATCCACCAAATGAAAATAAAACGTGGTCAAATTTAGTTACCATGATTTGTCTCCATAGACTAATATGGTGACATTGACCTAATTTAACAAGCTTCTAAGCCGTTGTATATATCTGTAGTATTACCCATAAATGTACTACCCACTATAAATGTAATACCCACCATAAATGTAACAAAAATCAACCATAAATGTGATACCTACCATAAATGTAATAGTCATCAACCATAAATGTAACAACCAACCCCACCATAAGTGTAATAATATTTAACCATAAATTTAATAACCAAAACCCACCATAAATGTAATACCCATCAACCATAAAGGTAATAAACAACGGTGCAGTTAAAAAATAGTAATTAAGCAGAAACCGCAGAGCAGGGGGGGCCTGGCCCATAATTTTTTTTTCATTCCAATTTTTTTTCTCATCTTTATACGATTATGTCTTGAATCTGAAAATCGAGGGCCGAAATCCGAAGAGTTTTGGTATGGGGGTAAGGGTGGATTTAGTTTTAAAAAACGGATCAAACTCATTGGCCAAATTAGAGATTTCAGAAATTTTCATTGGACAATCTATTTGCCGAATTTAGACGATGTGATGTAGTGTGAATATACCCATTTATTACCGGATCATTTATTTTGCTATTGTCGAGTACATGTTTGTGCACCAACAGCCCTCGATTGAATACGTTAACACGAGCATTCTTTTTACCTGTTTGTATTATTTGGTTTAATTGCTATAAATGATATCTGCTTAATTACATGTTCACGTTTTTTAATCAAACCCGGATATGCACGTATCTTTGCCCCACTTCTCGCATATTTTAGTTATAAACAACATTTGTATTATCTTTCTACTTTACATATACCACGTTGTATTTATCGAAATAGGATGGTGTGGGTCAGTGTAGGCATTAAATGATGATTTTTATACAGTGCAGTTAAAAAATAGAGTAATTAAGCAGAAACCGCGGAGCGGGGGGGGGGGGGGGCTCCCAAATTTTTTTTTTTTTTCATTCCAATTTTTTTTCGCATCTTCATCCGATAATGTCTTGAATCTGAAAATCGAGTGGCCGAAATCCGAGGAGTTTTGGTATGGAAGTAAGGGTGGAGGTGAAGTCGGATTTTTCGGACCACGGGCCCCTCCACTTCCGGAGACGCTCCGCGGCCCTTGTTAAGTCAGCATTGATTGAACTGCAAAGTCATTTATGGTTAAATATTATTACATTTATGGTGGGGTTGGTTGTTACATTTATGATTGATGACTATTACATTTACGGTGGGTATTACATTTATGGGTAATACAGCTGTAAGGGTACCACATCAGTGGTAAATAGCCACTGCCGTCTCAGGTTTGGCCAATTTTTTTGAAGGAGGGCTCAACTATAGCGACTAAACAAGTCACAAATCATAATTTTCCACGGTGGGGGGGGGGGGGGGAGGGGGGGTTGCCCCTCCCTGGCACCCGTGTAGCTACGGGCCTGAATAAGAAATTGCCAAACCTAAATATAACAGTACAACTGGTAGGCTAAAGAAGGTGGCTAAACGTTCGACGCTATTAGTATTTCGGAAAGGTTACTGGAGAGTCCATATTCTCTGATTTTATGGAGATACAAACATTAAAACCATCAGCATATTTGTCATTTAATAATGATTTCAAGATCGACATTCAAGTTACCTAAGCTCCATTATTAATTGTTATCAAATTATTTTATCACAGTATTTGGGTCAATGAAGCATACAATTTTTGGGAGGAGAGGCCATGGGTTGATATTTTCGAGGTCAACCAGTGGCCAATTAAGAGTAAAACCAGTGACCTAGAAACAATAACCTGGTATGGCAAGTGGCCTAGAAACAATACCCCGATATGGCCAATGGCCTATAAAAAGACTCCGCTATGGTCAGTGGACCATAAACAAGACCCTGGTATTGCCAGTGACCTAGAAACAAGACCCTGGAATTGTCGGTGACCTTGAAAGCAATACCCCGGTATTGCCAATTACCTATAAACATGACCATGGTATTGGCAGTGGCCTATAAACAAGATCCTGGAATTGCCAGTGGCCTAGAAAACAATACCCCGGTATTGCCAATTACCTATAAACATGACCATGGTATTGGCAGTGGCCTAGAAAACAATACTCCGGTATTGCCAATTACCTATAAACATGACCATGGTATTGACAGTGGCCTAGAAAACAATACCCCGGTATTGCCAATTACCTATAAACATGACCATGGTATTGGCAGTGGCCTAGAAAACAATACCCCTGTGTTGCCAATTACCTATAAACAAGATCCGGGTACAACCAGATGTTTAGTAGGTAGGGCCTACTACCAGAGGTCTAATAACAACAACCCGGTTAAATACAATGATCTAGTAACAAAACCTCGGTACTACCAGAGGTCCGGTAACAGTAGCCTGGTAATACTAAAGGACCTGTAACAATAGCCTGCTTTTGCCAGAGGTCTATTAACAGTAGCCTGGTAGCCTACTATCAGTGGCTTAGTAACAGCACTCTGGTACTAGTTGGTAAAACTGGTTGCCAAGTAACAATAACCTAATCCAGTAGTACACGTTACCTAGTCCCAACTATCGGTGGCCCAGTACGATTATACAGATACTACTAGTGGTCTAGTAACAATTTCCTGTTTCTACCTATGACCCAGTAACAACAGCCTGGTACTATAAACAGCCCAGTAACAATACTCAGGTACTACCAATGACCTATGCAGTGCTACCAGTGGACAATACCCTGGTACTATCAGTAGCCAAGTAACAATACCCTGGTACTATCCGTGTCCCAGTAATAATACCCCGGTACTATCAGTGTCCCAGTAACAATACCCTGGTACCATCAGTAGCCAAGTACCAATACCCCGGTACTATCAGTGTCCCAGTAACAATAGCCATGTGCTACCAGAGGTCTAGTAACAATAGCCCGGTTAAAACTAGTGGCCTAGTAACCATACCCTGGTAATATCAGTAGCCCAGTAACAATAGCCAAGTACTACCAGAGATTGAGTTACATTATCCAGGTACTAAAAGAGTACTCTTGTATTGGTATCTCCCCTAAGGCAAAATGAATCTCGGGTTTTAGCTGTTCGTAACAACTAACATTTACTTCTAGGGGCGGAAAGGCGCCTTTGTTATGTCATTAGCAGTAATAGCCACTAACAACTTCGTCCACAACGAAAACCAAAAAACGGATGTCACCGATTTGAATTATAGAGATAGAAATAGTAGTGGATACCAAACAAATAGTGTATTATTTTTATTTAGTTTGTGTAGCTTAATGTAGCACTGAAAGCTCTATACTAATTTGTTCATTATTTATATTACCAAAGTATTCTATGCTTTATTATATGAAAGTGATTGTAAAGAGGTTTTCTAAAACATTTATGTGTATCGGGGACACTGAAAGCATCAATTTGCACCATTCCAATTTTCAGACGTCTGTGGTTTCTGCAATTCCACCAAAACCAAGTGTTTGATGACGTCACTTATCGTAAAATATGCTTTATCATATAAGGACTTCGCGATTAGTGACGTTATAAAACGCCTAGTTTGGGTTGAATTACAGGAACCACAGATTCTATCATTGTTCTCGATACACATAAAGAATTTAGAAAATCTCTTTTTAATCCCTTTAAAACCCAAATCACACTAATTAACTCAATATGACCCATGTTTCTAGATCATGCCTACCATTCTTATACACGTTATGCTACACTGGCGCAGTTTGTCACATTGGAACACGCAAGCCTACAATAATGCTATTGTATATTTAAGCATCGGCTTTCATCTGTCTTTGACTTAATGAGACTTTTTCACCTGGACAAAATTTAAGCATCGGCTTTCATCTGTCTTTGACTTAATGAGACTTTTTCACCTGGACAAAATTTCATACACAATAAGTTAATCTCTATAATAATCTCAGCGAATGGCATCTAAAAAAATTTTATTATTATAATAAAAAATCTGTGACGGATATCCTGGATTTATGTATCAAACCTTCTCTACAATTGGCCAGCTTCTATGAGCATTTGTCCATATTAGGTTATTTATAGTAATTTTACGTCATTTGACGTCATAGGGAGTTCCTAGAATAAGAAACTTCCGGGTGCTAACGAAGAAGGTCGAGAATAGATGATTCACGTTTTAATTGTATTAAATTTGAAAGAAGAGAAATTGGAAGGAAAGGAAACCGTGGGGAATTTAATGGTGGACTTTATATGAAGATAATAGCTGTATACGACCAGTCATATTGATTTACTGTGAGTTATTAACTGTTGTATATTGTGTTGACCTAATTTAACTCTGATATATCTATATAGACTAAAGTATGTAAAAATACTATGGCGATATACATGTATATAACATTATAGTGACGTATATCGCTGTATATTATTAACCTATACATAAAATTGTTAAACGATTACAAGTTTTTTTTTGGTACGTCACGTTTTTATATCATTAACTTATATAAGTAATATATTTATGTAATAATCCGAGGGATTATTGGTATCAGAAAACCTAATTTAAAGCAATTGTCCCAGATACAAAGTGTCAACTTGAGGAAATTCTGAATTTGGTTGAATTTCACTTCACCGCCTCCGCGAAGACAATTTTTTTAAATAAATAACTGTAGTGAAACAAATTGCGAAACACACTGAATTAATTAATAATAAACATTATTTTCAATCACAAATCTGTTGTCACTTCTCCATTTGAAAGCGTCTTAGGCTACGCAATAGCATAGTATGGAATCTTATGAGAAAAAAAAAGGTACAGTCAAAATTGTATTTAGCAAGCTCCCAGGGAAATTCTTCGACTGAAAGTCGTTGCTTTGTAAAAGGCCATGCCAAGAATTATTGTGGATTCGAAATCACTTTTTTTAACTGTACACTTTCCTTCAGTGGTAGATAATGATGAAATTTGGATGAGCTCTAGTGGTTACAGACTATTTCTTTTGCTTAAATACGTCTCATTCTGAGCGCAATATTATTCAAGAACTGTCTCGACTTCGGTTAGAAAAACGTTTCTGTTTGTGTCTGAATAAGTCAAAACACTAAGTATTATTAATGAATTCATACTAAAGGTCTTCAAACAGAAAAACTGAACGTCGATAACCGATATTAAAAAGAAACGTCGAGAAAGAAAGTCTGAAAGAGAATTGTACCGCACGACTTTAAGCATTGTATCACTGACCGCTATGTATAGAGGCTATCATCAACTTTTAATTTTAAATTACTTCATTATCTGTAATAAGAGTATTAAATGTCTTACAATTAATTAAAGCAAAATTACATTTGAATACTTTACGGTTGCCAGTTAATGAATGTCGATCATCATTAACCTGTTCATACAGGATAGGCCTATAGTAATAGTAAACCATCCCACACAATAGACCCGAATAATACAGACCTACTGAAAGTACTGAAATATATATATACCCACCCAGTCGTTATAACCTGATAAGCACAGGAACCCGCAAGTTTTAACAATATCTCACCATACCAAATCTAATTCAAATAACCGTCATAACTTAACCACTGGATATTTACCAGCTAAATACTGCAACTGATCTAATAATTTTACATCATAGTTCAAAGATCTAATATTTACAATTTAACGACTTAATATAAGAAATCTTTCACCAAATACTGAAACTGAGGAAGTAATTTTACATAATAATTCATATAGCCATCATTTACAACTTAACAGCTAGATATAAACAGTCTGTAACCAGCTAAATAAATGAATTGAATATATCATTTTAAATTACAATTCACAGAACCGACATAATTAACTTAACCACAGGACATAAGTAGTATATAACCAGCAAATCTGTTTTCATTTCTGCAGTCCTCAATGGCCAGCAATTTCGCTTAAAATCACTCTAGTATTATTAACATCTATTCGTATTATAGTGACAATCTTTTTTATGCCTGTGCACTATGATGTCAATCATTTCTTGTTATATATGTATGATGTAAATTACTCTTCTATTTTAGGACTAACCATGGATTCCAACATAACGTTATGGCAATTTCTTCTTGAACTGCTGGTAAAAGATCAACATAAACATATTATATCTTGGACTAGCAATGAAGGTGAATTTAAACTCATCAACGCAGAAGAAGTGGCCAAATTGTGGGGTTTAAGAAAGAATAAACATAATATGAACTATGACAAACTCAGTCGTGCCTTAAGATACTACTACGAGAAAAACATCATAAGAAAAGTGATGGGACAAAAATTTGTGTATAGATTTGTTTCCTTTCCGGAAATAGTGAAGACAGAAAACAAAATTCCCTTTAAAGTTAAAATGGAGTCAATTGCTCATGAATATGGACAAAGAGTGATGCCTCATTTTGCCTCTTTCAATGCGCAAAATATCAAATCATCGGCACAAAACGCGAAACCGACAGATTTAAGCACGAAATCGTCTTCGAAAACTTCACATCGACCTTCCAGAGATTCAGGTGAAGAACCAAGATCAAAAATCGTAAAACGAGATAGAGAAGTGTTTACAATCAAAGTTGATGCACCAGTACCTTCACCTTCGACGTCTTCTACAGCTTCACGATCTTCGACAGCATCACCCCAACCGACGACGTCCTCACCTACATCATCCACAGTTTCAAAGCCGAAACCAAGTCCGATTAGTTTAGATTCATCGCTCATGTCTCATTTGTCGACATCATCATCGTATTTACCGATACCAATATCACCAACCAAAATCTCCCCATTCAAATTTACAGCATTACCCACGCCATTAATGGTACCGAGTCCTATAATGGGACCCAGAGCACCATTACTGCATTTTTGGAGTTCATTAAGCCCGGTTACAACTATGAGTCCAAGATTTGGACCAGCTTTTCAGTTTCCTGGATTCTTTAACGGACAGATTCCATTCCCACCAGTTACTATAAGCAGCTCCTCAGCGATGGAAAATCTAGCAACTCCAGGAGTGCCGTCTCCGACGCGGACAATCCAAGTCCCATGATGTTCGACGAAGAGGTTCAAATGACATTATTGTCTTGAAAGGCGATTCCATTGAGACACAAATATATTCGATGCACTTTTTATGTGCTTTGACAGAGGATAACACCGTTTGCCTCTTTAAAGCACTTTGACAGGGAATCTAAAATGAATATTAGACATTAAAGTAAAAGATGCGGACATTCCCTTAAACTTGAATTCATAAAAGTGCTATTGACTCATTGAGTCATATTGTGATGTGATATACTCTAAAGGATATGTTCAGTCTACTTCTATAGGTTTAGCTGTTGATTGAGCTTTATCAAAGATTGATTCAGATATGCTACTGAACAGCTAAACGTATTAGAATTGGAGTCAATATTCCTGTAACTTGTTATTTGTTATATATTGATTGATGTTACCTATGGTATAAAGAATCAACTTGTGATGGGAGAAGAATTGATAAGAATCATTTCTGTGAATATTTTAATGGAAGGAATTATATTATGATTTTATAACTTTACAGTCGCTTTCATATATGAAAATCCAAAATTGAATTAAATTAACTTTCATCCTCTGTTGCACATCAATACCTTTGTTGCATCTTTTTGCCAAATTGTTGCTAAGCGTTCAAAATCTTTCGTCGAGTATACCTACAAATCTACTGATGTGACGATCTCGATCATTTTTGTAGCACAGTATACCAACCGAATTCAGATTTTGTTTTCAAAAGTTTTGCATTTAACAAGCCAGGTTACTGCAGACAAGTTATATTAATTTCAAGTAATGGTTTACTATTATTCACTCTTTGGAGTCCTGAACAATTATAGCTTCAAAGATATTTGTAAAATAGGTATAATATATCACATTTGACATAAATGGAGGAGTGCCTTGTATAATTGATCAAAATAGAGATCTTTATTAAATAAGGTGACAAGTTAATAATTATATTAATACTAACTTTATTATTGTTTTTATCTATCAAAATGTTATTTTAAGTGTAGATTATGAGACATCTCAATAAATTGTTGAGTTATATAAAGTATATGTGTATTTTTATTTTACAATAAGGAGTGGATATCCACGAAAACCTTTTAGACACACCTTAACAAAATATTTTGCAAATTTCGTAATTTTCATCAAAATATATTCAGAAAAATAAAAATTATATATTTCTTTTGGCATGCCTAAAAGGCTTTCGTAGATATCATTAAATTTCGATCTGATAACATTGAATTAATCCCCGCAAGACTTTGACCCATACAGTATAAAATAGAAAGACAATTTGTGACAAACATTGAATTTGTTCAGTCTAAGTATAAAAATAGCTTGCCAGGCAAGGTAATATATGCCCACTGGCAGCTTTGATTTTGAACATTAATATTTAGCAGTACAGTCACAATCACCAGTATGAAATATTCAACCTTCAGTCATACACTTCTTTTGAACTCTTTAGAACAATACTGAATAATATTGAGTATGAGTTATTGCCCTTGTTCTTGAAAACGTGTTCAATCTTTAGCTCGTGAAAACTCTAGAAGACAAATATTCAATCTTCAGCGCGGTACTGAATAATAAAACCAAGTTTTGTCAAAATTCGGCAAGAATCATGCCTTCTAGAGTTTTTATGGGCTACAAATTGAACGAGTTTTCAAGATCAAGGGCAATAACTCATACTAAATATTTTTTCGATTTTTCTCATTTTCAATAGGCTTTATCCATGGGTGGTAACAAACACTCAAGTCAAATTTCGTTAAAATCCGTCAAGAATTGTGCCTTCTAGAGTGTTTACAAGCTAAAGATTGAACGCGTTTTCAAGAATAAGGGCAATAACTCCATTCAATATTTTTAGATTCTTCTGATTTTCAATAGGGTTCATCCTTGGGTGATAACCAACACTCAATCCAAATTTCGTTAAAAACCGTCAAGAATTTCCCTTCTAGAGTGTTTACAAGCTAAAATTTGAACGCATTTTCAAGAACAAGGGCAATAACTCATACTAAATATTTTTCAATTTTTCAATACCGTTTATCCATGGGTGATAACCAACACTCATGCCAAGTTTCGTCAAAATCCGTCAAGAATTGTGCCTTCTAGAGTGTTTACGAACTAAAACTTGAACGCGTTTTCAAGAACAAGGGCAATAACTAATACTAAATATTTTTCAATTTTTCTGATTTTCGATAGGGTTTATCCTTGGGTGATTACAAACACTCACACTAAGTTTCGTCAAAATCCATCAAGAATTGTGCTTTCTAGAGTGTTTACAAGCTAAAATTGAACGCGTTTGATCGTCCGATTTATGTTTCTTGGCACGCTCTACATTTCTGGCGAGCGTATATTCATTACGGTAGACCTCATGCACACGAATCGTCACTACCTCAGGTTCGTTTAGTCTGGATTGCAGAAATGTCTGTAATATATCATCTCCACGTTTCTCACTACATTCAATCAACATATTTAAGCCTTTTGAGCGGACCACACCTTGTCCCAACTCCTTGAAACAAATAAAACACATACCTTCTGTAAACAACTCTGATGGGCCGGACCGGTCCATTGGGACGTGAATTTACGAAAAAATATGTAGAAAAGTTTAGTTTTTTTTACAGCGTTGCAAATTTTTTCCACAGCTCTAGCGATTATGAACTCCGATCAGCCTGGAAGGTTGTCATGTGTGAACATCAGAAATAGGTTGCTAGAGGTTGAGGGATGCCTGTCTAAACTCACCTTCATACAGATACATGCATACTAAATACTGATCAATGTAAATCACGTGCACTTATTCTTGCACGGCGCACACACGATCCATAAGTTCAGGCAGAATTCATGCGCGCACTTCTCTGATAGCTTCCGTGTGCGGACAAATTTATGTAAGATTTTGGTCATTCGTGTCGAAAAGTTGAAAATCAAATAATTTTTTCCACGAATGAACAAATGCTTGTGTGTGCGCGTAACTAAAGCTATCTGCTTAGAGGTAACTTTATCTACGTATGCGTAGTCACGTGACAATTCAAAATGGCCGCGCCCATGGAATTAAATTTGATTGATATTATTTCTTAGTCTTCAGAAGACGAATAAATTTTACTATTAAAGATTTTACCTGTAACCATATAACTTAGCCCAACAGTCAGTCTTTCACTCGGGCTTATTAAAGGACGCATTCTTTTCTCTTGATTGGAATTGATAGAGCCGACCATTGCCCAAACATCTTTAAAAGACTGTCTGTATAGGCGATGATACCGACGAAATTTCTCTGGATCTTCGTCGTGTAACTCTTGTATATGGTGGAAGAAGCTTTCCTTGAATGCCTTCTCTGGATCCGGGTTCGAACCCATTGCTTGTGACAATTTGCTCTCTTTCGAGTACTATTACGACGTAGTAACAGCGTTAATAGCAACATTTCTTCGTCTTCTGAAGACTATGAATTAGGCTACTATCAATCAAATCCATGGGCGAGGCCATTCTGAATTGTCACGTCACTACGCATGCGTACGTAAATTCACCTCTAAGTAGATAGATAGCTTTAGTTACGCGCTCACGTATTTATCCAAGTATTTATTACAAGCATTTATCCATAAGTAGAAAAAATTATCAAACTCGTTTGATTTTCAACTTTTCGCCACGAATGACCAAAATCTTACATAAATTTACCTGCACACGGAAGCTATCGCCTTAAGGAGAAGTGCGCGAATGAATTCCGCCTGAGCTGATGGCTCGTGTGTGAGTCAGACTTTAAGTTATGCTCACACTGAAAAATTCAACGAAACGTGAGCGTTTTGTAATAGGAAAACATACCAATTCTCTTCCACAAAAGTTCTATGTACAAATTTTTAAAAGAATAATTTTGAAACATACGCATTATATCATAACAGATTATGGTCTAAACCGGTTAGATGACTCAGTTTCCGTGGTTTGAAGTGTTGAAGTTAAACCACTCAGCGCTATGCGCTCGTCATCTAACCTATACTTAAATTTTATTAGAAAAGTAACATAATATAACATACAAAATCCGATCTGATTTCTGCAACAGTAGTTCGGCATGGCCTATTTTTGTATATATAGGAGTTTTCTTCCGGTTGAAGTCCTAAACCCTGAAATGTCTGGAGCGATGCACAAAACAATCTGACAAGAAAAATTTATATATATATAGATATTAACAGTGATAATACAGTTTCGAGCAACTTGAAAGCTGTAATGATGTCAAGCTATTTTACATGCATGGAACATTAGTAAATTTCTAATCTACTAAGACAAATAAAAGCGATATCTCGGGTATTTATATATTAATACCTATTTAAATTGGGGTAATGCGAAGAAAACTACATGTAAAATGGTTAAAACTGTCAATTAGATATGATTGATGATCTTTATTACCAAATATATTTAATTAGGTTGCTAAATTTAATTGAGTTTTTCATTGGATTTATCTAATTAAGGAAGTTATGATTAAGGATGGTGTTAAAGGCTTTACAGTGATCACGACTGTCAACATAGCAAGATCTTCATGTTTCCATTATGGAATTTTATATAGTAGTGTGTATTTTGGTTAGTTTATCTACAGAAATCAACGCGTTTAGAAATGGGGAATCAATTTCTACAGCCAGTGAAAGATTATATTGTGGTAGTAGACCAGTGGATCGTGTACCATTTCATGTATCTGACAGATGTAATGGTACTTGCGAAGCAAGAGAAGACGAACCCCCGTACCGTATTGTTGTTAATAACGGCAGAGACGATGATATGTATTGGGATGAAGATGTTCGAGGTAATTTCTAAATTTGTAAATCCTCATCCAATAAGTGTTATAATTCTTCAACCTATTTATTTCTTCAATTCGATTCCAAATACAAAAGTACTGTCAAGGGTGTCGAAGGTGTCGGTGACAATGAGGTTCACCTTTTCAGCACACATGATAAAATTACATTGTTTGATATTGTCTAATAATCTAAATATCTTAATCTTAATAGTTTATCAGTGAGAATTTGCGACAGATTGAAACGGAAAAGAAGATACAAGTTTTTGGATATGGTAGCGTTAAAATGTCGATCATGGATTCTGTGAATCTATACTTGAAGAATTGGAGTCTTAAAACTGCCTTACATTTTTATTTTGTTATGAATTATCTCGTTTCAGTTACAATTGAAACAATCGACTCCACCTCGCGATGGAGGGTAAATGGTTTCGCAGTTTTCGCCCTGGATCAAAATGAAGATATTGTTGGTCGATGGGCTGAAGGTAGTATAGTACAGTTCTCTTGTGGTACTGCTTTAGAAGGTAATACAGCTGTTCATGAACGAGGTAATTCCAGAAGGCAAAGAATAAGTCTGAGATGGGCTCCTGAAGGAAGGAATTACGGAACAATTACATTTAGGTTGGTTGACTTTGGTGTTTTTTTTTCGTCATATGGTTTCAGAAAAAATATTCTTATGAAAAGGTGGTAAACATTTTGTTTTCTATGGCCAAGTCGAAGCTTGTGTGTTTAAATTCCAATATATTAAACAAAATATATAACTTGTAACGACATGTATCTTTCATTTCCCCAAACTTGATTCTGATATATTTCAACGTTAAGGCTAATACTTATATGTCAAACTATATTTATGTAAGTTCCTGCAAATTATGGCCAATTACCAGAATTGTAAAGTTGTTTCTTTATCGCTATAAAGATAAAGACATAAGGAGTTCTTGAATAACAAATGTCTGTAGCATATTTGAGTCGCGTAAAATTTGAGTCATTGAAAACGATTAAATCTTAAATGAAGAAGCTCGAACGTATGAGTACCCAATTACATGCTAGATTAATCAGTAATCATTCATTTATTTATTCTACAGATCTATTGTTGTTCACAGTCAAGATATCTATTGGTCAGTTAAATCTAACGTTAGTCTATCCCCGGAGAAAACAGGTAAATATACCACTTTCATGTACCCCAACTTCAATGGACTACTATGTACCGCGATGGCTGCCTTAAATCTGATATTTGAACTACTTTCGGCAAAATACGCTCAATCGACCAAAAAGATCGAGTACTATCGGGACCGAAACTATTCTTGCTTAAAGCAGCCGATCTCATCCGTTTTCTGCTGCGAATTTCTTTTGATATATTACGATTAGCTACGACTAACCTTCGTTTAAAATTTTTCATATAAGATAGAACTACCATTTCATCTTCTTCCTCTGGTGTTTTGTTAATTTTTAATACCGAACTACGGGACCACAGAACATCCAATCTGCTCATCTTATTAGCAATTTGATTCTCTGATATATATCCATTGGTTATTACTTTTCTTTCAGGAGAAGACAATATTGACTTGGCTGTTGAATTTATAAAGTTAGTAGACGAATCTTCTGGTGGTACAAGAAAAGGTCTTACTATCACGGATTTCAGAGATTCATTCGATAACCGCTTAAAATCTGGATGGGATTCTAGAAATCTATTTGGTGCCTTCAACCGTGATCTACGAGTGAGCGATTTCTTCCTTGATCGCACTAGAAGTAATGGTTTCAATACTGTGTTTTCAAACAGTTTGCGTCAAATTTCCAGCAGAAATTCCCGAGGTGATTCGTTGTTAGACAGACTTCGCAGTGGTGGATTCCCTGGTATGCAACAGAACATGTTCGGTAATCAGAATCCCTTTGCGGCATTGATGGGTGGGCAACAGCAGAGCATGTTCCCGGGAATGGGTGGCTTACAAGGATTAAATAATCAGGGTAATCAACAGGGTATGTTTCCTGGGATGATGCCTGGAATGGGAGGTCAACAAGGCATGATGCCGGGAAGGCCAGGTCAACAAGGCATGATGCCAGGAATGGGAGGTCAACAAGGCATGATGCCAGGAATGGGGGGTCAACAAGGCATGATGCCAGGAATGGGAGGTCAACAAGGCATGATACCAGGTATGATGCCAGGAATGAGAGGTCAGCAAGGCATGGTGCCGGGAATGGGGGGTCAACAAGGCATGATACCTGGAATCGGAGGTCAACAAGGCATGATGCCAGGAATGGGGGGCCAACAAAGCATGATGCCAGGAATGGGAGGCCAACAAAGCATGATGCCCGGAATGGGAGGCCAACAAAGCATGATGCCAGGAATGGGAGGTCAACAAGTCATGATGCCAGGAATGGGAGGTCAGCAGGGAATTAGGACAGGTATTTTTCCAGGAATGGGAGGACAGCCCGGTGCATTCCCTCAAGGCATGCGACCACCGGGAATTGGAGTTCAACCAGGAATTATGCGACCAGGAATGGGGGGACAACCAGGTATGTTTCCTAGTGGTATGGGTGGTCAACCTGGAATAGGTGGGCCACAACTGCCTGGTGCCAGACCAGGTTCGGGTCTGCCTGGAGGGTTACCAGGATTATCAGCTGCGGGTCCCTCTATTGGCGGAGTCCCACCACCACCCCCTCCTTTCATAAGCCCAGTGGGTTAAATACAGAACGCTGCCACAAAATGGAAACACCGAAGTTTAGTCCGAGAACAGGGTTCATTATTGTTGTATCATTATGTTCGATAAATAAACTTGTATGTTTATTACGATATTATATTATTGACGAGAGTACAATGTTATCAAAAATATCAAACTGATCTAACGATTTCATTCTGTACATTAATTATATGATTTTATGGAAAGTTGTCTTCTGTAATTATTATACGTTCAATTACCCACTGAAAATGGTTGATTTCATGATTTTTTTTTATGAATTAATGGTTCGTCACAATATGTCAAAAAATACACCAAGATCTAGAGAAATGTGCCCTTAACATATCTAAAAGTTAAATCCAACGGTTAATTTTTAAACGCTAAGAATATTTATTAATATCGACCCTTATAAATACCAAAACTAGGTCAAACTGCTTAATTAACCCTTTTACAACAAATTCAGTGTGATCAAGAAGATACATAGATATAAATAGCATACTTCAAAAATATTTTCAGGTATAATTTACGACGTTTTTGACAATAAAAACTTTTAACAAAAAGCGGAATATCCATTTAATTACTGAAAGGTTTTAACAGTCCTACAAGTTAAATCTGGCTATTTTCAAGTCTTTTAAATTTTGATATACAGAGAAATGCACGAAGACAAAGAAAAGTACGGAGCCCCTAGTCATTTCGTTTAATCGAATAACTTATTTCGTTTAAACGAATTATTTTATAAAAGTACGGACAATTGCTCCTAACGGGCTCCGTAGAAAGGAAATTTAAGATGATAAATTGAAAATCAAAAATTCAAGTCACGTTCATTTTAACCCCTTGATTGATTACAAAATGCAAAAATACAGTCTTTGTGAATGATAAAAAAAATCGAAAAATAGTTTTGCCCTTGTTTTTAGAATTTTTAACGATTTTAATCGCAGATCTGAACAGATTATGACGAAATTCATAATCATCAAACCAGGTGGATCCCAATCGAGAACGGCTGGCCCAACGGGTCTACGTCCACACAATAGCTTCAAAAGAAAAGTTCTAAAACAAACGACCAACATGTACAAGATTTAAAGAATCATAGACAAAAATCTGTAACTGATATGTTATTATTATCTTTATACCATGTCATCTTGTGAACCTACTTATTGAAATCGTCAAAAGTGGACAAAACTGTATAAAAGGTAGTCATCTAGTATCTGCTTGTGCAGGGGATAATTTCAAATCATAAACATGCTGACCTAGTCTTCACTTTAGGAAGATTGACGAACGATATATTGGACAACTTAGTCAGTAAACGGTGTACCGACTGCGAACGTTTTTGAGTTGTATATATGTCTGTAATTCCCTTGCGATAGTGAGGTAATAAAGCGCATAGTTTAAATGTGATTGCAAGAGTCACAGACGTCTGAATGAATATTGGAATGATGCTATGGATTCCCCGATTCACATAAAAAATTTAGAAAACCTCTTTTCAATCCATTTCTTACGAAGATCATTACAATTTATCAAATGATCAACTGTTGTTGCAGGGGCGGCGGTCCGTTTGGCTAACATGGGGAGAGGGGGGCACATATTTTTGGGCTCCTGGCCAGCCAAGTCCTTTTGGGGGGACAGTGATGCTCTCTATAAGAGTTATTGCTATCTTTATTGCTGTCGAGGACGCCCATTGGAAGCCCCTCTAGGGAATTCTTGAGAATTTGACTCCCTGAAACGAGATTTCTTCACATTTCCTGGCGAATTTAAGGTTTATTTGTATAGAGACTGTGGGACCACCACAAGAAAATTTTGAGAATTTCCTGACATTTCCCAGTGAATCTAAGGTTCAAGATTATTTGTATAGGGTCTGTGGTATGTATGCCACTGAGAAAATTTTTAGAATTAGACGCCAAAAAACGCAGTATCCTGACATTTCCCGACGAATTTAAAGTTCAGGATTATTTGTCTTATAACAAAGACTCCCATTGATTCAGTAAAATGAATTAATGTATTTGAAAGTAACAACTGACATTTTTTTAGGGGTGGTAGATATAGTTTTGGGTCAGTTTGTAGGACAAGGAAACAGTTTTTTGAAGACTGAAACGACAATTAAAAGGAAATAAACATTTGTTATTCTCTGAATAATGCAATAATCGTTCAAACTATATCCGCAACATGAAATAGGCCTATAATTGTCTCTTGACCTCTCTGGGAGTTACCTCCAATGTGCAATATATCGATACCCAGATAATGCCAGAGATCATCGTCTGTCAATGTCCTTATCGATGTATATCACGATTATCTATTATATCTATTTATATATTTACCAACTATAGTGGTCAAATGAATGAATGAAGTGAATATGACGTCCAGTTCAATTGTATGAATGAATTGAATTGTCTTTAATGGCTATTTTCGGGGGGGGGGGGGGGGGGGGCAATGTATATGATGTTCCCCCAGTCAGAAATTAGATGTCGACCCGAGCCAAATACAACAATTTGCTACCACTGTAATAGTTTTGAGTCAAGAAAAGGCTTTGGAGAATAGAAAGTGCAATAGATCTGATGAAAATATGTAGATGTTCAATTTATCCACCTGTCATCTGACAAAATCATTGTGCAACGCATTTTATGTGTTATTAACTATTCAAATCAAATCAAACAAATGCTCTGTTGGGCTGGAAACATTCAACCTTCAGTCATACGCTTTTTAACTTTTTGGGGCGATACTGAATAATATTACCAAGATTTGTGAAAATTTGTCAAGAACTATAACATCTAGAGTGTTGACGAGCCAAAAAAAATAATTGAATGCGTTTTCAGGAACAAGGGCAATAACTCATACTAAATATTTTTCTGATTTTCAATAGGGTTCATTCTTGGGTAGTAACAAACACTCAAACCAAATTTCATCAAGGCACAATTCTTGACTGATTTCGACGAAACTTGGTATGGTTGTTTGTAATCACCCAAGAATGAACCCTATTGAAAATCAGAAAAATCGAAATATATCTAGTATGAGATATTGCCCTTGTTCTTAAAACGCTCGTAAACACTCTAAAAGGCGTAATTCTTGACAGATTTTGATGAAACTTGGCGTGAGTGTTTGTTATCACCCAATGATGAACCCTATTTAAAATGAGAAAGATCAAAATATAATTAGTATGAGTTAATGCGCTTGTTCTTGAAAACGCGTTCAATTTGAGCTTGTAAGCACTCTAGAAGGCACAATTCTTGACGGATTGTGACGTGACTTGGTGGGAGTGTTTGTAATCACCCAAGTATAAACCCTATCGAAATTCAGCAAAATTAAAAAAATATTAAGTATGAGTTATTGTCGTTGTTCTTGAAAACGCGTTTCGTAAACACTCTAGAAGGCCCAATTCTTGACAGATTTTGATGAAACTTGGCGTTAGTGTTTGTTGTCACCTAAGAATGAACCCTATTGGAAATTACAAAAATAATTGATATGAGTTATTGCCCTTGTTCTTGAAAATGCGTTCAATTTGTAGCAGGTAAACACTCTAGAAGGCACAATTCTTGGTGGATTTGGACGAAACTTTATGTGAGTGTATGTAATCACCAAGAGATGAACCCTAACAAAAATCAGAAAAATCGAAAAATGTTTTAGCATGTAAACACTCCGAGAGGAAACTAATAATGGGATTTTCAAAAAATGCCGCCAAATCTTAGTTATAACGTCATTGTGACGTCATAAAGGTGGTGCTTTTTCTACGGTTTTCGATCCTAATTCCCATTTGCAACTACAACCTGGTTAGAGCGAAATATCATTAATGTATGATGGTAATAAGGTTAAAATCGATAGATCAAAATATGACGTCATAGGACCCATTGTCAATAATCACCAATAAACAAAAACAAAACCAAAATATTATTCCATACAACAATCCGAACCGCAAAACTCGAAATCTATAAACAAAAACATATTGGCAATACGATGCATACAAAACGGAGGCGATTCCTAGAAATGCCTAGAGCCAGTAGCAACCTTGGGCAACCTCAAAAACATTTAGCTTCTGAAACCTATTTGGTTGCTAGTTGAAAAAGGTTGTAGCATGGAGGTCGAAACCAGAGGTTGCAGATCATGTTTAGACAACCTCTTTCAACTTTTGAGTTGTGATTACAAAAAGTTGAACAAGGTTGAAAGAAGAAAGTTGCCGGTGTAAATCCTACTTAATAGAAGCTTTGTTGTCGTGTGTATCAATTCGAGAATAGGTTGATTTCTTCTTGCTTCAGTTCTTTGATTTTCAGAGTGGATAGTCACGACGATTTTTAGGTCATCTCAACGTGTAATTAACCAGGAGTATTATGATATTGGAATATTATAGAAACGCATCCATCGGAGCCGTTTATCCGGTTGCAGATAATCCGGAAACCCCGATATCCGCACGCTTTTTACTGCGAAGGGAATATTTACTACGTAAAAATAACCGTTAATCCGATGCTCCGGCTTCCGGTTCCGCACGGCTGTGATTGGGAACCAATTATCAAATTCTATAGTAAATAGTATTCATCATCCGGTCGCGTGTTAGTGTGAGTTCTTCTAACTGGCTTCCGGATTAGCGGTATTTTTTTTTATGCCGCTTGATTGGTGTTTAATAAATCCTCATTATGAGATTAAGCAATCAATTTAATCATCACGTGTAAGCTATCTTTCGTTCAATCAGTCATTCCTGAATTCCATTATTGATACGGAACGCATCCAACGTTAGCCCTCCGAAGTTACGGCAAATTTGTGTTCACAAACAAGCGAAACTATCTTCCAGATTAGTATTATTCATGATGCCTTGTTGATAGGTGGTTAATTCAATGATCACGTGTATGCTATCTTTCGTTCAGTCATACTTGAATTCAATTTTTCGTTCAGTCATACACAAATTCCACCATGGCTACGGACATTATCGCTACGATGATACGGCACGATGTACATCCCAGAATATTAATTGCAGTAATTCATTTATACCTTATCAAGTCATTCAAGTGTCGCTGGAAATTCTTATTTAATATGTTATAATCTTTTTATGTTTTAATTGTCGATTGTTGTACTAAATCTACATTTTAATCTGTCATATTATGTTTCCATGGTCGATTGTTTATCAATTAATGCCATTGTACAATTTTGTTATAAATACGGAATGTTATGTTTATGGGCATCTTGGATTGACCAGATCATCTATACAGACGGACAACGCCGATGTATTGTAAATATTGTAACCGGTTATTATTAAATAGTTCAAATTATTTTCATAGTTTAGTGTAATTCCTCACTACTACAGAATTCGAACGATTTATTAACACAAGAGGACAATTTTGATTTGTATTTCAACGCAGTGGCAGAGCAAAAAAGGGTACAGAGGGGGCAGCGGGCAAAAATCTCATATCTAGGTTAGAAATTCGGGCAATCTCAGATATTTCGCCCCCTCTCCCCTCCCTCGGACGTAAACCTGTTTCGACGATGAATAACATGGGCCGCCAAGTTCAACTGTTACCAGATCTGATTTCTAATGAGCTCAGGGATACTCTTGACAGCTCTGAAAATTTGTGCCAGAAACCAGAAGAGAGACCAGAAACATTGTACCATGTCCTTTGTAGAAGATAATCTACTCCGCAGAGAAAGTGGTTTGACTCATCATGGGAGTGAGATTACAACTGACGAGGATCTAACCCCGACATTAGAAAATTTCGTTGTACTTATTTGGTTGAGGCTTATCCACGAGGGCCTTCATCGTCAAGTCAAACAGAAATATGGCACAGAATTACGTTCCAGAACTTTGTCATCCATCAAACCCGAAATATCTCAAGCACTTGACTCACTTCTTGATAAATTGTCCTTCAATGATGAAACAAAAGTCATGCCATCAAAATCTCAACCAGTAATCACCAAATCATGTCCACTGTGTAAGCAAGCTGGACGACGAGATTATGAATCACACTACCTTACACAGTGTCAATACCTACCAGAACGTGACAAAAAGTATATTTCTATGAGTAGACTTGTTGACAGCCAAGAGATAACCAACATTACAGAAGATACTGATACCAGTTTTAGAGATGAATCTCCCACTCCACCACCAACATCTCGACTTGTGAACAATACCTAGCCAGTAAATCTTTCCAGACGAGTTGATGTGAAAGAGTCTTCATTCTTTACAGCATTCTACGATCATCATACAGTTACTGTCACACTCGACTCAGGTGCCGAAATAAATATGATACGGACTGCCCTAGCCAAAGCCATAGGTGTACCTACTACTGAGAGCACACAGACCGCAACATTAAGTTGATGGGAAAACCCCCTTATCCATATATGGCGAAGCCCATATAACCTTGGCTAGAAATTCCTCAAATCTCATTTTAGATGCACTTAGTGTAGACGATCTTGATGTCGACATACTCACTGGAATACCCTTCTTTGTCAACAATGATATAGCAGTACGCCCATCCAGAAATCAAATTTTAATTGGTGATAATACAACTATCACTGAGCGACGACAAACCATTTCAAAGATTTATTCAAGTGCACACATCCCCCGAGCAACAACAACTAATACTTTTTGGTGATTACATAGAACTCTCTCTACCTCCAGACGTTAAACCAAGTAATGGCCTTGGAACCCAGTATAGAAAGTCAAACCTCCAATGGGTGGCTTACACCTCAACTTTTTACACCTGTTGGCGGTGTTATTAGATAACAAACCCCATCATTTTGTTGTAAAAAACAAATGACCATATTTGTCCAGTTTTGCCCACTCTCGACAGATATGTGCACAATACTGAATCTGAAACCAAACCAACACACACTACGTCAGATCTAACCTACTTGGATAAGATTATAGTCGATCCAGATAACATCTTGCCATTAAACCTTAAACAAGAATTCTATAAACTACACAAACGCTACAGTTCTGTATTCGACCCAGTAATTGGATGTTACAATGGTGCCGTTGGACCCATCAAAGCCGTTGTCAACATGGGCCCAGTACAGCCTCCCCAACGAAAAGGACGCATGCCAGAATACCTAAATCTATCATTTCGCAAAAAGTTGGTAGTGACAGATTAGTAACAGCATTTGGAGAAGTCAATATAGTAAGCCACAACCATCCCTGATGCCAGATTTCCAGTCTACTCTTCAAATTATAGCTCAGTGGCAACATATTATCGTCTCTGATCTGACTAAAGCATTTTACCAGATACCTCTATCACATGATTCACTTAAATATTGTGGAGTAGCTACGCCTTTCCGCGGAGTCCGAGTTTATACTAGAACGGCAGTGGGTTATGCCCGGCTCCGAAACTGCTTTAGAAGAGCTGATGTGCCGTGTATTAGAGGATCTGTTACAAGAAGGCATGGTAACGAAAGTAGCTGACGACTTGTATTGCGGAGGTAATACACCCGAACAACTACTTTACAATTGGAAACGCACACTTGATGCCTTACAGAAATGTTATTTACATCTTTCATCCGCCAAAACCACAACCTGTACCCGCAAAACAACAATATTAGGATAGACATGGAAAAATCTCCACAAGCCCTCATATCATAGCGACTCTTAGCTCAGTCTCCCGCCCAACTAAAGTTAAAAGGTTACGTTCATTCATTGGAGCCTGTAAAGTTTTAGCACGTGATGTGCTTGATTGTGCTGCCTTCTTAGTTCTTTAGAGAAAGCTGTTGTTGGACAAGACTCAGAGTCAAACATGCAGTGGGATGAAAGCTTAGAAGAAGACTTTCAACGAGCTCAAGATCATTTGAAAGTTCACAAAACCATCACTTTACCCCGTTACACTGACAAATTGTGGATTGTTACAGATGGATCCGTAAAACAGTTTGGTATCGGCTCAACATTATACATTCAACGAAGAACTCACATGTACCTTTTTAGTGCCAAGCTAAAGAAACATCAAATCACTTGGTTACCATGTTGAATTGAGGCTCTTTCCATAACCGCAGCCATTCGCTACTATTCACCCTACATCATTCAATCCAGTCAACGTACCTCCGTCTTGACTGACAGTAAACCGGCGTTGAGGCCTATAGCACGCTTTGTCGTGGTGAATTTTCTGCTAGTTCCCGAGTCACCACATTCCTATCCAACGCCATCCGATAACAAGTTACCATCAGTCATCTTGCCGGAACAGCCAATATACCTTCTGACTTCGCCAGTCGAAATGCACCCCTTTGTTCCGAACCCCTTTGTCAGATATGTTCCTTTATCAACACCATTGAGGAGTCCACAGTCCAGGCCATTTCTGCTGACGATGTACTTGCCGTAAAACTACCATTCTCCTCCAGATCAGCCTGGTTACAAATTCAACATGATTGTCCAGATTTACAGCGTACGCATGTTCACTTAACAGAAGGCACTAGACCATCTAAAAAAGTCACTGATATAAAAGATGTTAAAAGGTACCTTCGATCTGCACAAATTACTAAAGATGGCCTTTTTATTGTTCGTAGAGAAGAACCTGTAGCCCAAACAAGAGAATGCATCGTAGTTCCAAGACCTGTACTTGGATTACTTACAGCCTTACATTTAAAGTTTTGTCATCCGTCCAAACATTAACTCCGACTACTCTATCTCAGAAATTTCTCGGCATAAGACTTGGACGCTGCCAACGACCAATCAATGCCATACTTGCTCCTCTCTTCAAAAGATTCCACCCTCACCCACCTTACGAGGCACCGAAACTCCTCCAAACTCTATTGGGATAAATTTTGCTGCAGATGTGGTCAAGCGTTACCGTCAACTTGTATTAATTCTACGTGAAACCGCCACTTCTTACACTACGGCCAGTTTAATTGAAAATGAACAGAACACCACGTTACGTTCAGCGCTTTTATAGTTATGCCTCAGTACCATACCAGTTGATTGCCAATCCGTCAATCTCCGAGTTGATCCCGAGCCTGGATTTACGTCCTTAATTAATTACGAACTACTGAAAACTTATAACATTTACTTAGATATTGGACGGACCAAGAACATCAACAAAAACCCCGTTGCTGAAAAGGCGATAGATGAATTTACAGATGAATTGTTAAAATTCGAACCCCATTGCACTTCAATATCACCATATCACACATTCTGTTGTGTGTTCTCGTCTGAACGCTAGGATAAGATGTCGAGGACTCTCTGCCAGAGAAATGTTGACTCTCCGAGATCAATTTTCCGTGTAATCTCAGCATGACCTTCGGTTACACAACCATCCGTTCAGTGAAAAATCTAAAGCATGTGGGCGTTGTCCAGCAAATCCCGACTCATTTCAAATTGGTGACATTATTTACCTTAAGAGTGACCGCAACAAACGATCAGCACGTGATAGATATCTTGTCGTAAATAATAAGTGGTGTGAAATTCAGAAATTCAATTTAGCAAAGCACCTTGACCGACGTTTAAACGTCGTAAAACGGACTTTCATGGAGTATTTTAGATTCGAGATTATTTTTGTTAAAACACACAAGTTATAATACGTTACATTTTTATTGCCGTTTTAGTTTAAACGTAGTCGGGTATGTTTTATGTCAAAACGTTGGACAAATAAGTCCAAGTTAATTTTCCAGGTACGCTTCCTGTTGAAGGCAAGAAGAACAAGATTGCGTTGGCGAAGCTGAGTCATAGATCGTCGTTGTGGTGAGTCAACGCGAGTAAGAGTTGAAAAGCTGCTTTCACACACATCGGTACTAGAAACAAATGTGGCAACGCTTGCACCCAGTGCATATAATTTAGGGAAACCAATTTCTGCTCGTATAGTTTTTGAAGAACAAGATTGGAGTCCTGCTTTTCTGTCTTGGCAACGTTATCTTGGAGAAATTGTTATGCTTCTCGAGGCCCTTTCCAGTATCACCTACAGCATGCTTCCAATCTGTGTAGCCTTCAGTGATGAATTTTTATGCACCCGCAGATGTATTGTGAAACACCCGACATGGAAATCAAAAAGGGGCGTCCCTTGACACTGAATACTCCAGCCATGGAAATCGATCATACCAGCTGTTACTAAAATGGCGCCCAGACTTCGCTGGAAATTTTATTCTCGGTTGCTTTGGAACGTCTTCTTTTCCAATGTCACCTGGTACTCCTGTCTTTTCAGAGCATCTTGGTACTGCATCCGTTGTGTTGCCCGCTGTGGTTTTGAGTAGTATATGTCTTTTCAGATATTGCGCATCCAGTTTGATCCGGTTTTGAGATGACAGGTATATGTCTTTTCGGATATGACGCATTTCACTTCTGCGCATGCGCAGCTTTTTCAATGCGTCATATCCGAAAAGACACAACTGTTAAAATGTATTATAACAGACTCCCCAAACTGTTAAAAATGTATTATAACAGACTACCCAAACTGTTAAAAAAATATATCATAACAGATTCCACCAAACTGTATTATAAATTACCCAAAACCACAGACAAGATTCACTAAAAATAATACATTATAAAATAACCGCATTAAAAAAAAATAAAAATGTCTTTAATTTTAAAACACGAAAAAAAAAAATTCGAAGGAGACGGTTTCTTTTCTGCGCTAACATCTCTCATCCCCAAAGTGGCCAATTTTGTCTCAAACAACAAATTTCCTCAGGAGTAGATGCAGTGAAAAGATCTAATGATTCATTTCTATCGCTTTCTCCTTGTATTAAATCTTTCGTATTAAAAATATATGGTGTTTATTGAACAAATATGTCTTTAATAAATGTCCATCCTCCTAAAACAAATTTCGATGCGGGAGACATTCAAAGTCATTGGGTTCTCTTCCTGGATTCCCATGGGCAAAATATCCCGGAGAAAAACATCTCCCAGGGCACAATTATACAGGTCCAGGCACTAGGTTAGATCTGCGTTTAGACGAAAATGATAATCCCAAACCAGGGGAAGAACCCGTTAATAGAGTTGACACAGCAGCGCTCAAACACGACATACTGTACAGAAACAAAGACATAACATTCAGACACCAAGCAGACAAACAAATGATAGACGAACTCGAAAATATTCCCAATCCCACTTTCAAAGAGAAATTACAGAGGGCTCTTATCATAAAACTCTTGAAGGCAAAATTGAAATTGGGTATGGGCATAGCAGACGAGATTCACAAAGAATTTCGAAAAAACAAACATTACCTCAAAGTCAGAGTTTTTGATAAAGATGAAATTTGGTCAGCCGATTTAATCAACGTGCCAGTCGAGAGAGGGTATTGTTTGACGGTGATCGACATATACACGAGATACGCTTGGGTCTTTCCCTTGAAAAACAAATCGGGTCTGACTGTCAAACAAGCATTCGAAACCATAATGAAACAATCCGACAGACGACCCCTAAAGTTGTGGGTTGATAAAGGAAGCGAATTCTACAACAGAAATGTGAAATCTCTGGGGTTCGAAATTTACAGCACGCATAACGAAGGTAAGGCCGTAGTGATAGAAAGATTCAACAGGACTCTTAAAAGCAAATTATTCAAGAAATTCACGGAATTGAAATCTCAAAAATGGCTTAAAATATTACCAGTTGTTGTCGACGAATACAATAACAAAATACATTCGTCTATAGGTGTGACGCCAACGCAAGCCTCTAATAACCCGAATATCATAAAGTCCGTCAACACTCGAAACAACTTTGAAAACGAGCAATTAGCAATTTGAATATTAAACCCAAATTCAAAGTTGGAGATCGAGTTCGTATTTTTAAATATAAACCATTGTTTCAGAAAGGTTACGTCGGCTATTGGACTAACGAGATATTCATCGTTGATAAAGTAAACAACACATCACCTCCCACGTATGAATTGATCGATCAAGACAAAGAACAAATCATAGGAAGGTTTTATCAAAATGAACTTCAAAAAACTGACTTTTAAAAATGAATCTCGAAAATGAAGATTTAGATGAAAGGTTAAGAAATTTAGATGTCGACAAGCATTTACGCTCTCTTAAATTAAGATTTTTTAAATTTAAATTAAATTTATCTTCAAAATATTATTGAATGTGTTTTATCAGAATGTTATACAAGTTTTTTCAAACACAAACTACGTATATATTTCGTCAATTGGGTCTTCAGCAATACTTACCGCCTACTTCGAAAAACACCTAAAAAAAATCAACTTAAAAAATGAATGCATTTCTTGATAAATACGGAAAAGACACGACCACAAAGTTTCAACTTGTGAAATGGGCCAAGGAGTTGAACGTATCGCCGTTTTATTATTGCATGCGAGATGAAATTGATGAACTGAAATACAAAAAGGTAAATTTTACGCCATCACAAACATTCATACTTCGGATCAAAAAGGAGTTCATCACTCTGCTCTACACAAAGATTCTTCGAATAACTTTTATTTCTTTGATTCTTTCGGTCTAGAACCGACAGAAGAGATAACGGAATTGACTAGCAAACCAATCAAATGTTCTATGTTTCAAATTCAAATGCCAGGACAAAAGCTGTGTGGACAGCTGTCGCTTTGGGTTTTATATCGGTTGAGTTTGGAAGAAAAGTTTGAAGAAATTATAATAAATTTAACTCAATAAAAATGGCAAACAAGTTTGGATTAGGGTCTTTACCTCTAGAATCTAAAAATTAAACAAAGCGAAACCTTTTTTCGTGGATCAAATCCGAGATACCTTACAAGGGGATATCGTTATGAACAATTTCAAAATAACTAATTTAAAGTTTCCAGGAAACGATAACGATGCCGTGAACAAGAAATATTTACTGGATCAAATAAACGCAATTCAAATAGATAAGGATCATGTTGAAAATAGAATAACTGACATGAAAAGATACCTCAGACTAAATATTAAAAATCTTGTGGACGAACCCAAACTACAACAAGAGTTAACGAGTTTGAAACGTCTTATTCAAGTGGATAAAACAAGTCAGTTGCAAAATTTAATATCTAAATTAGATGATAAGATTACGAAGGTAAAAATAGACGTCCAACGTTTAATAGACAACCCAAATGTAAACGAGGATAGATTGAAACGAAAATTAACCACTTTGGAAAGAAAACTTGGCGACTTGCTAGCAGAACTAGACAAGACCGCGGACAAAACCGAGTTACAAAATTCGATATCCAATTTGAACGAAAAGATCGCGAAGCAAAAATCAGATGTTCAAGATATAATTAACACATTTCCCATTGACAAAGATACGTTGAAACGACAATTGACTGCTTTGGATACTAAAATCACGGACGAATTAGAAAAAGAAGTGGGTGTGATTAAAAACTTTCTTCAAAATAAATTTCGAGATGATATGAAAAATTATATTAAAGAACAGGTCAATCTTTTGGTATCTAGAATTCATGACGATTTTTTGAGACAAGAGAGAAAGTTGACCAAATTAGAAGCTATTGTCACGGACAAATCGTATTATTTCAATCTTCCATTCGAAAGTGACACTGTCTTCGATAGAAAAGACTAAAGTTATAAATCAAACAAATACGGATTCAAAGCAGAAATAAAAGTGAGTTCTCTCGCATACGGAGAACCTAAGCACGTATTCGATATCGGCGAAACGGAAGCGTTTACTTTTCGAGGTAATTGTCTGATTCGAATAGAATTTCCCATGAAGGTTAAAGTCAATAAAGTAGTCTTCAAACAAACCGGTAATGCCGTCAAACATATTTCATTATTCAATGATGGTAATTTGGAGGAGAATATACGTTTGATTGATAAAAGGGATCAGGAAATTGAAACGAAAAATGGTAAATATGTAGACACTTTTAAAATGGAAGTAGAAAATGATAAAGATATCATTGGAATCAAAGATTTAGATATGATATTGGAGGCGGAAAATCCACCATCAACCAACATTGTCAAAATTCCACGACGCTTACACGTACACGGAAAAATAGAATCGACCAGTCATGAGTTTTTACGAACAACAGACTTTGAATACGTAAAACTGTATTTTGTTTTAGGTGGAAAATACACCTCGATCGATGTTCATAAAAGTCAACAAGAAAGAGAGTTTATAGTACATTTATCGTTTGCCGAAGGTTCTGACTCCATCTTTGAAGTTGGTGGTTTTATTTCTAGAGCCAAGATAAACATCGAAAAAGAAAAAATAAAATATTCCTATCATCTTAACGAGGACCATACGAAAAAAGAAATGTCGTTAGTACGCGTAAATGCTTTTACTTTTAATACCCGCAAATATAATAATGCTAGGCCAAACAAGCACGCTCTATACGATATTCCGTGGTTCCATTTATCGGAAATTCACTTAATTTAACGACTTAAAAAATGGAACTCGAAAGCAGACAACAATACATGATAGACAAACAAGAAGAGTTGAAAATACAGTTAAGACAGTACAATACATGCAGGAAAACATGGAGTAGAATCGATTCTGTTTTCAAAACAGCGAGCACAGCTCTAACGGTAGGAGTAACGGTGGCAACGTCCGTGACTGGTGGATTAATGCTTCCGGTCATTGTCCCAACCGTATTGGCTGCATTAACAGACATTCAAACGACCTCTTGCGGTCTCATAACTTTAGGTTTCACGAGCTCATTATAAAAAGAAAACGGATATCTTGAATATGTATCTTAATCAATTGTACATCTTTTTCGAAAGATCGAGAGAAGACAAGAACATAACAGTTGAAGAATTAAAGGAATTTAATGAAATTTTGGACAAATTCCATACAGAAATATCAGCGGTCAAAATAAAGAAATAATCAAAAATATATACTTAAAAAAATATGAATACACGATGAAACATTGATAGAAAACGCCCTATTTTCCGATGTTATCAAGGCTATCTCTGAAAAATTTAAAACATTCAAAGGACAAATTAAAATAGATTGGAGAGATAGTCGAGGAAGGGAATCACAGACAATACATGTCACTCCTCGGTTTCAATGCCAAAACTTTTCACAATATCTTTTCAAATATGGACAAAAAATCTGATGCTTCTTTGAATAAATCAATTATGTTATCACTTCGTGTTTCACTTTGTGAAATATATTCCTTTAATACGTTACAAATTTCATCCATTTTGTTCGTGTCAAATGATTTTCTATTTGCCGAAACTCTTCCTCATTTAATAGATCGTCTGATAGAATTTCTTTTAAAAGGATTAGTGTGCGAATAAACTTTTTCTACGTTTTCTTAGTTCTTTCTATTAACATCGGTCGATATTCAAGAAATAGTGAAAGCCGATGGACGAATTAGTAGAATATTAGATGGTATAGTTTACGAAGAAAATTTTAAAACTCCACCCTATAGAGATTATATTTTAATTTTGAGAGATCTAAGAAATAAATATAAACGAGAAGGTAATATCGTGGGTAGTAATTGCATGAAATTATTAGGTAATTCCTTGTATGGTAAATCAATTCAGAAAGATATATTTACTACTAGACATTTATGGAATGAAGCAACTTTACAGGCCAACTTTGATTCACGTGTTAAAACCTATGAGAAAATTAATGATACTCAATATATTGTTGAAACAGAAATTGAAGAAAAAGAGATTACTACCGAAGATAGTAAATCTATACGACTAACACCTAGTCATTTGGGATCATTCCTTTTATCTCACAGTAAAAAAATAATGAACAATTTCATTCACGTCATAAATGGATTTTATAAACCCGAAATATACTATACCGACACCGATAGTTTGTACATTTCATCCAACAATTGGAAAAAACTAAACAGAGCTGGTTTGGTCTCCGAAAAAGACTATTGCAAAGGTAAAAACGATTACGGTGACGGTGGAATTATATTTGGTTTATATTTAGCACCAAAAGTCAAATACAACATCGTTTTGACTTCTGATGGTGTTTTAAAAGAAAAGAAAGCGTTTAAAGGTTATTCTAATGATAAGATAAGTGTAGAAGATTACGTTCAGTTAGCGACATGATGTGTCGAACGAATTTAAGAAACCATGGGAAAAAAGTTTCACCAATGGAGTAGTTATTCCAAATGATAAACAAGTTTTTAGAAGTTATTTGAATAATGTTAAAAGAAAACCACCAAACAATGAAGGAATTATGTATCCTTACAACGACAAAGATGAGTATAGTTTTGACGAAAACTATGAATTTGATGATTTCGATTATCTTTCTAATCAAGAAGAGAATGAAGATTATTTTAAATGAAGTTGAATAATAATTTCTCCGTTGCCAAAGTCTATAAACCTGTTTTACCGTCTTTGATTTCCAGATTTATATCTTTGATCATGAAAGAACTGACTGGTAAATAGGTCGTTTGAAACGGTTTCTCTATAATTCTGTATCCGATCGGCACCGTAAAAGTCGGTATGCTGTATATGATTTGGCGTTTGTGCTTGTTGAAAAATCCACCGTTGATCAAATTACAGTGAATGTTGATCACGTCGATGTCGTTCTCGATGTTGGCCTTGTGTGGCGCCAATGTTATTTTCCTAATGTCCTAATTATAATACCATTATATTCAATCGGTTTGGGTTCTATATGAGGTGTGGGTTCTAAAGCTAATTTCTTTTTAATATCCTCTTGAGATTTTAATATGGGTTGAAATAGAGTTTGTAGATTTTCTGTTAATCCGAGTTGTTGTAATTTGTATTTTTCAACTTGGGTCTTTATTTTATTCTTAGCTTTGATATATTCTCTATTTCTTTTTAAAATGTTATTCCAATCCGTCATTTTTATATAAAAAAAAATTTAACAAATGTTTGTCATAACTCTTTCACCCGCGGGTTTTCTAGTATTAACGAATACATATCCATGATCATCCGGGTTTCTCCATTGTGCTTTACAATCCTTTTTGAATTTATCTCTGTCCATTCCGTGATTTATCGACTGAATGATTTGAGATAAATCTTTGTCGTTTAGTTCAAACAGCAAAAAACAATTTGCGTTCGTTCTGATAAACATGGCGTCCATTCCGTAGAAAGATTGGGATTATATGCAGTGACAGTTGTGATGTCTTCCTTTCGTGAAGAATTCTTGTTGAACGGTTTGACTTTTTTGTGCCACGCAGTCGTCAAAGACAATCAAGTTCTTTCGGTGGTTGTCGATTTTAGTCAAGTCTAAATCGTTGACGTTTTTAGTCAGAAACATTTTGACGTCGGTCGGTTTCAGAGAAGGATTTTTTTCTTTGATAAAGCCGTCTAAAATGTCTTTTATTTCCGCGTTCTCTTGCAAGTCTTCGTTGCTTTCGTAGTAGTGAAAAATGTCTTGAACTTCTCCTTTCGAGATGTATTCCAAAGCTTTGAGAAACTGATAATAGGATTGTTCGGGAGTAGTCGTGTAAATATACAGAGACTCGAAATCTAACAGGTTCGGTGTTGTCAACATGTTAAAAGTGAGATAAGTCTTTCCACAACCCGAAGATCCGCAAATGCACATGAGCATGGGGTTGCTAGGAAATATGTCCGAATGTTTGAATTTCTTGCCCATTTTTATTTATTACATTTTCGTACCAAAAATCACCCCGTTGCCTTTATACTTTGAAAGAAAGATTCCCTCGCCCGAACGTATGTTTTTTTAAAAATATGGCGTTGCCCCTGTGTTTGACCTTCATTTCTCCGGTGTCGATTTTATCTATTAATTTGCTCAATCCCTCTTTAACGGTTTTCTTGGTTTCTTCGCCAAATCTTTGTCCGAATTCTTTAACCGTCCCTAATATATCTCCTACTCCCGAACCTCCTCGTGCTTCTCTTTCCATTGCCAAATTGTGTCTACGTGCTTCGGCGTTTGCAGCGGCTTCAGCTTTCTTATCGTTGACAGCTTTGGCTATCCCAGCAGCTCCACCAGCAGATGCACCAGCTGCAGCTAAAGACTAAAGGTAAGAAAGGAAAAACTCCACCTTTTTTAGTTAAATTCTCATCGATTCTTTCCAAGTCTATATCGTCTCTGACTTTGCAATGTTTGTATTTATCGATAATCTTTTGGGTTATGTGCACTTTTTTACCTTTGTAAGTTATTAGAGTCGGCGAATTCGTTTCCATAGCTTCTATTATTTTCATATCTAAAGTTTCTGGTTTCATTTTTAAAGGGTGTTTTTTTATTCAATTCTTATCATTCTTCTATCTGATATTTTAATCAAATGTTTTGCTTCTTCCAGCAATAAACAGTAGCCGGTCACATCTCCTTGTGTTTTATCGATGTGAATATTTATGTTTACCCCTGTTTTGAAAAGATCTTCTTGATGAGCTGACAGATAGAAACAAAAGATTCAGACTGAGGCGTATTTCCAAACAATTCGCACATGTTTTTATAGTTTCTGTACAATTCGTTTTAATCTTTTTTGGAAGGATCAATTGTCAAAGGTTGATTGGGATAATTATCGTTGTTCAATCTGACTTGAACTTTGCGAATGATGGGATCTTGAGTATGGTTCAATGCCACTCTGAAAATGTTGTTGTTGTTTGTCTGAGAGTCTGGCAAGTTTTTGAAACCGACCATTAGATATCTCGTTGGTTTGACGATGTTGGTGATTGGCCACGTGGTGGATTCTCCCGTTAAAGTCATGCTACCTACCGTGTTACGACGAAGAAAGGCAATTTCGATGTCTTTGGTTAAAGAGTTGAATATTCTCGTTTCCACTTCTACGGAAGGTGTGTGTAAAGTTGGATGTTCGTTATTTCCAATTTTGCGTCAGAGTTGTTTTCACCAAAGAATATCTTGTTGTCGATTATTTCTCTTAGCAAATGAATTTATACGGTAAACCTATGGAAACCTTTCTGTGTTCCAAGAGACCAAATAAAGGATACAACTTCCAATTTACGTAATTACCCCATCTGTTGTTCTCGACAGCATTGTTGTATTGAAGCGCTCGTTTTTTACTCCGCGAGTCACTCTTTCCAGTGTGTTTCTAGCAACTACCCTTATCTGCGTCATTTGCTACAGTTCTGACCGGTTCTTTTAAAACTTCTCCGTCACCGACATCGGGAATCCATCCCGAAACTGAATCGTTGTTTTTAGGATACAGAACCGTTTTCAACATTGTGTCAAACTCGACGGGGTGTTTTATGGTCTCTATCGGATTTGAACCAGCTTCCAAAACCATTTCACTGAATAAAGACGGAAAGAAGTTGTTTTCTAAAGTCGTGTTGGTTTGTGGAATTCGATTCTGAGTGGCGTCTTTGATTTTGAAATCGCATCGGAAATGGGCATCGGAAAGCAGCAACCAATTGGACAACGAATTAATTTCAAAGGTAACTCTTCCTCCGTCGTTTATTTGGGTCTTTGTCCCTACCGATGGTGAGATGATTACGTAATCCTCTTTCTTCTTGTTGAACGAATATTGAATCGGATCATACAATTGAAAGATTGGATCCAATCTGTAATTTTTACTTGCCATTTTTATCCAATGATTTTAAACCCTTTTCCTTGTTTTTCTAGGGCTTGTCGTTCTAGTCTCTTGTTTCTTAGTTCTCTTATTATCTGCAGATCTTTAAGTTCGGCAGATTTTTTCACTTACTCCTGCTTTTGCCACAGATCCAAGAGCTTGCGCTTCTGAGGAAATGGGGGATTTGTTGTTTGAGACAAAATTGGCCACTTTGGGGATGAGAGATGTTAGCGCGTCTCCTTCGAATTTTTTTTTTTCGTGTTTTAAAATTAAAGACATTTTTTTTTTTTTAATGCAGTTATTTTATACTGTATTATTTTTAGTGAATCTTGTCTGTGGTTTTGGTGTGATGGGTTGTAAGTCATTTGGATCACTGGATGAGAATGTAATAGGTCTACTATTGACTTAACACTTCACTTCTGAAAATACAGTTGACATCTCATTCCAAGATAAAGTTTGTTCTCCAACCGAAACTTTTAAAGCATTTTTCACTTGTTTGATTAGACTTTCAAACATTCCTCCTAGATGAGGACTAAGTGGTGTATTAAACTTCCACGATACTTTATGAAGCATTGCAAAATCTTCTATTTGAGATTTCCCATTTTCAAATAACTGTTTGAGTTCTTTTTGGGCCCCAACAAAATTTGAACCATTATCTGATATAATAACACTGGGCCACCCATGTTGAGCTGCAAATCTCCTTAAAATATGAAGAAAAGCTGATGTTGAAGGATTTTCAGCAATGTCCAAATGTATGGCTCTGGTTGTACCACATGAAAATATAACTCCCCATGCTTTAGTGCACTTGTTTCTGGATATTGTCAAATTAAACGGACCAAACAAATCTACCCCGGTCACTGTGAACGGTGGTGAATGAGGTTTTAATCTGTCAGCAGGTAAATCAGCCATAAGAGTTTGATGAACACTTTGACGGAGTTTCCGACAATTTACACAGTCTCTAATGAGCCCTTTCACAAAACATCTTCCGCGAATAATCCAAAATTTTCTTCTCACATCACTTAATGTCCGTTCGGCTCCACAATGTTTGTTTTTATCATGATATTCACGAACAATAAGTTTTGAAATGTAACACTCAGGTGTAAGAAGTACAGGGTGTTTTTCATCGTAATCCAATCGAGATTTACTTAAACGGCCACCTACTCTAACAATGTCATTTTTAACAAAAGGTGTTAAGTCTCGAAATCGATTCTCAAAATCTGATATAAATTCTTTCTGAGCATTACGAAGTAGCAAATTTTCAGCAGACTCTAATTCTTCTGGTTGTAGAACTCTCTCAGATTTTGACTTCTTAAGTAATTTTGACACGAAACGTAAGCAAAATGCTGTTACTCTTACTAATTTTGACCAATTTGAAAATCTTGCAATGT
>NW_008709379.1:5748410-5764760 GCF_000327385.1 Lottia gigantea
CACGAAAAACAAAGTCTGAGTTCGACAACCTTTTTTGTCTTCTCATCATGTGATAAATTCTTGAATGTACGACACTCAAATACTCTGTGATTTAATTCACACACTGGACATTTATAATCAAAAGTTCTCTGAGTAGAGTTGACTGATCTCCCAAAGTTAGATGAACGTGAAGGATAGGGTTTACTATTATTGTCACTTTTCACTGGTTTGATGATTTCACCAAAATCAGGATCAAAAATACTTCTAACCTTTTTTCTAACAAAGTCACTAATATGACGAATTGTAGGTGTGATTCCTTTCTCTCTGATGTCAGGGAGTCTATTGTTCCATGAAGTAATCAATGGATCCGGAAAACGTCTCACAATAGAACGTAAAGTTTCACTAGCATTAACATCAGCCTCATAACATATCATTTTTAATGCAGCTATACAACTAATTATGTCCATTGAAAAATCCCTTAATTTATTTCTCTCAGAAATCGCCAATTTTGAATACTTTGTCAGTTTGTTTATAAATGTTCTAGCTATAACACTCTTTTGACCAAATTCTTCTTTAAGAGTTTTATGTGCAGTTGCATACATAATGCCTTGATCTCCCATACCTGATATAACACGACTTGCTTCTCCTTCTAGACTCATAGTTAGTTGAATCATTCTCATTTCATCTTTTAAATGAGGTTTATTATGAATGTGAATTTTGAACTTTTCCATAAACTCAATATACATAGATGGATCACCGTTGAATTTCGATATTTGAATAGAAGGAATGTCACGACTAGTTTCTAATTTTAATAAAGCCTCAGCAATAGATAGGTCTCTTGTTTCACTAACCAGATCAGTTCCAGTGTATTCTTTCAGCTCATCGATCCATGAGTCAAATGGTTTATTTGAAGGTGAGGATGAAGTAGCATTTCTAGATGTTTCTCTGGATACTGTAGAATGGGTAATGTGGTTTAACTCAGGTTGTACATGTATCTCTGATGTAGTTGACAAATTACTAGGGGGACTCTCAGCAATGGATGGACTAACAGGAACATGTGATGGTGTAGGATTCAACAAATTGTCATTCTCATTTGCTTCTAGCAAATCTTGGTTTCTTGGCACATCAACAGGAGATGGGGAACGAATGCTCTGATTGTGTCTATTTAGGGAAGTAATGTAATCTTCAATCTCTTCCTCCACATCAAATATTGTGGAAAGTAAATCATCATCCCATTTATCAAGTTTAATTGTCTCAGAAGAAAGAACTAAATTGTAAAGACTATTATTTAAGGTTATCACAGTCTCACAATCCTGTTTAATTTCACTCAGTTCTCTTTTGATTCTTCTAATGTTGGTATCATTATTTCTCAAAGATTCTCTCACACGGTTTATAGCTCGTGTTATTCGATCTTTTAGAATCTTTCTTTTGTTTTTGATATCTACCAACTCTGACGTTTTATCCACTTCAATAGATGGACCAGCATGGACATCTGCCACAGTCTCCTCCGAACCAGACATATTGATTCTCTCTCAGGAAATAACTGGTCAACAGGAATCATAAACAATAAATTCTCTCAGAATTCCCTTCAGAAAATTGTATGTTCCAGACTATCCTTAGGGGCGAAGAAGGTTCTAGCTAAGACAAACTTCCAGTAATGTCTTTTATTCCAAGCAGAATTATGTTACAGAAATAATAAAATTTTATTCTGAAAAGATAAAAGTTATACTGATAAGAATCAATATCAACTAAAGGCACGTAACCTCGTTTAGCAAGACTACAGACTACACTTAACTGATCAATGCACACAAGTTAACTCTATAAGTTCCATTCTCTTATTACCTACCTAACATATTGAATACAATACAGATATGAAACTGACAATATATTGAGACTTATGAAAATACGTTGTATAACTAGGAAATATACAATAAATCTTAGCGGACGGGAAAATTGTGTCTATGAAATGCAAACTATGATCTAGACAATTCTGACACTTTAAACAGGAAATACTTATAGAAAGCGCATTGACACATGTACACTAGGCTATAATAATATGCTTAATACATTTATAAACAAAATATAATAGGCCCCCCCCCCCCCCCCCCCCCCGAATTGCCCGTGTTCTATGCATACTTGCGCATGCGCTGGGTTATGTAAATTACCCCTGTTTTTATTCTGCCATTGTATTTTGTTAACTTTTTAATAACAATTTATATCATCCCAGAGTAGTTGTTAATCTATACTGACGCTGTTCGTCAGAATACACTGGCGAAGACGGTGAAAAGGTTTTATGAAGCAGCTGGATTTAAAGGTAATTATTAATTAATTGAAGGGATACTGCCTTAGAACAATCCCGTTACTTTTCTGCACGTTTGAAATAGAACGAAATCCACCTAACATCATATTTTCAATGTATATCAGATGTTTGTACTTTCAAAAACCCTGTGGTCGAAATAAGTCGAGAATTCTTGACTCAAGGCTCATCCTGCATAATTACGATTATAAAAGATACGCTACTTTTGTTCTGCTTTAGTAACCAGAATAAAACAGCTTCAAGGCGTGATAATATATACACAAAAGACTCTTATAGGCCTGTACCTTGCCAGTGGGTTGTATGTATTTATTATAATTGGGGATTTAAAAAAAGTCTTTCTGTCTCCTTAGAAAGCTCCTTTGATGTCATCTAAGCATTAGATTGGTGACTGTGAACATTTTTTTACGCAGTAAGTAAAATTACACCCTTATAAAACATATATTTATTTTAGTTGCACTGGATGACACGGGTTGGAAAATTACATCGAAGTTATTTAATACAGACTTTTGAAATGCATGCCAGTCAACATTTGGAATGTAAAAGACGCTAAAATTTGAAAATATATTTGATTTTTGAAACAAAACACAATTTCTTTTATTGAAGCGGTTTGACCAGCTCAAATGGTAATCAAGACTCTTGATAAACAAGCGGATTTGTATTCTGCAATTTGGTGACAAAATGAAATGAACGGAGTTTTACGTCCTACTTTTCTGCATCTATGGGCGAGTGGAGACGGACAACGCTATGCAATGTGCAACGAAAGACATTTGCTCTAACCTTCTTTTTTCAACTGTGGAAGAATCGTTAACGTGCACAGTTTGTATCAAACGGGGCCTCGGCAGACGTCCCATCCGAACGACTAGAAGAATTTTCCACCCGATATATCGACATATTCTGCGAAATTATTTTTTTTTATATATGCCTAAATTTGAATTATTTTAAGAGTTTTGTGCAACTCAGAATCAAGAAACAACTAGAACTGTGAACAGCTCCGAGCGTGGCAACCTTTTACAACTTCCAGCCTGTCTCCGTTGCTTTTAAGCCTACAATTTTTGGACAAGAAATTAAAACTTTCGGGTATATGATAAAAAAAATCAATTATATAAGTACTCTTCAGAAATATCACCTCAATATTCTCAATTGGTAATAAGCAATAGAACTAATTTATACCTCACCACGATAAATTATTCAATTGAATAAACAACACACGTAGATAATCAGATCTGTCACCCGTGATAGGAATTTGATCATATGACTTTTGTCGACGATTGCTTTCATCAAATTTCATCGACGAGTTGACGTCTGTCGACATGCTGACTGGAATTCATGTATACTACAGACTGGAGATATTTAAATCTTCCATTAACATTCATTAAATTAACGGCTTACAGAGGAGTCTCAGAATGCAAGCATATTATGTTAAAAAAAATAATCATATTACTTACCCAGACACCAGGTTCTCTGATGCCTGGACTTTTCCCATATCTCTGTGCACACGATTCAGGTAGTAGAAAAGCATAGTCGAATGCTGTCAGCTTTGGTAGCATTCACCCACAAGTTCTTATCAACAACTATTCTTTCAATATGGAGCTGATGTAGAGAACTACAAAATCCAACCACTTCATTTCAAAAACATTCAGCTAACCTTGAACTTGGTAAAAGAATTTATGATTCCTCTTCAGAACCAGTTGATTTCCACTTGACTGCATTATGCAGAAATTAGACACCGATTTTGCTGCCTCTAAAAATGTCAACTGTTTGTTCACGAGAACAATCTTGACCTCATGTAAACCCTTCTCACCAGATGCCAATGATGACACAATTCCGTCTGTGCTGGCAGCGAGAAATGGATGACTGTGAAGAATCTGTAAGCCCGTGTGCTTTAATGTAACAGGGTCACCACCTGTAGCTTTCATTGCACAATACTCAGAAACTGTTGCCTTCTCTGCAGCTACTCCAATCTTCGTAAATCGGTTTCTTTTGAAAGTGGAATATAGTAACCTCTTGATGAATGGTGTAACTGCGATTTTTGGATTCCGTGCCATTATGACTCCAAAGTTAGATGAATAAGTCTTTCCAGTCTTTCATCATGTCATATGTCTGAAACAGACTGGGAGATTGTTGCTACACAAATTTCTTTCACCCGCTCTTTAGACAGCTGTAAGGAATCTTTGTCAAATTTCGCTTTCAAAATTGAAAACTGGTGAGAAGAGTGATCAGCAACAACCTCGATGGCATCTGGACCATATTCCTGTCTAGCTTTGTTTTCTCCCAATTATCCAGCTTTTTGCTTGTCGAGCACTAAGCAGGCGCTGGAGTTGCATCATAGCATCTGCAGTGCCAAGACCCTCTCGAGCATCTGTTGAAAAATTGTCCACCATCAAACTTGGCACGAATATTCATCCAGGCCTCAGCTAGATTTGTGGTGAAGTTACCAGGTAATCTTCCAGCTTTGGATGCAATGCCGTTCAATAGCGGACAAACTTCGTATATGATTTCGTTGTCAGCTGCAATCTGGAATCTTCCTGATCTTTCAAAGAAGAATCATCAATCCAAAAGTCTTGCTGGTCTACCAAAACTGATATAACGGATTCAGATTGTTCATCTTATTCTAGTCGGCAAGGTCAACTTTCCTCTTCCCTTTAATTTTGGTAGAATGTCAACCGATTTTTCCAAACTGCTTCTGAAGCATTTACATGCATGATTTACACATTCTAGCTTAGTTACATGAGGACCCCAAATTGGTACTGCCTCCTGTATTCCTGCATACTCAGAACTATCACCATTTGCAAAAAGGCGCATGTAGCGAACACCACGATCATTCTCAGCAATCATACAGCCTTCCACAATAACATCTGCCGCCATAGCTTGACTCGACTCATCCCAATTCTTAAAACACTGATGTTGCCCAGGATCTTCTTCAGGATGCCAATATGGAATAGCTTTCGGGGCACTTGTCCAATTATGATGCCAACACCTCCAAGAGCATTATAGGAATGCTCATGGATTCTCTTGCTCCATCCACCATCACATACAGCTGTTATAGTGGGGACACCTTGATAATAGTCATTCCTTTCTTCAGCTAGCCTTTTTTTCTCAGCTCCAGCAGCCAACATGTCTTCTTTGAGGACACTGTACCACCAGTTACCAATTTCCTGTTCAATGGTAGTGAATGTAGGCTGTGATATTGAAGTTTTTTTCGACGTCGACAGTTGAAACAGCTAACCACACCCCTGACATTCAACTGGCATGATTGAAGCCAATCCAAGTCTTTGCTTCTCAGCCGTCAATTTAACAACAGGACGGTTGACCAATGCACACATTGGTGCCTCAGAACATAATGCAGTATGCATTATAAATCCAGACTTTTGTTTCTGAAGTTGGTCTAAGTCAATTATTCTGTAGCCATCAAACATTTGTGTTTTTGGAAAGTTCAAATTAAGACTTGGACCCTAAGATACAGAATAGTTCAGCAAACTTTGTGGTATACTCAAAATGTCATCAACTTTGATCTTGAACTTTTCGAAAACGATTTATTGCCACTGTTTCCACTTGAACTGAACTTAGTCTAGTTGAGCAAGCCCTTTCCTTCTGAACAAATTAAGTAGTTGTAGTTGGAAAGCAACATATTCTGGTAATACAGGAGTGTTGAATAGGTGGCGAAGAAAGCCCCCACACTTCTAAATCTTTCACAACACCCTGCAAGTGGTCATGGATTCTTCTAAGTTGTCTTCAACTTATTTGAGCAACTGGAAGTTAGTCCAGCCAAGAGGACCTTCACTGACTGTTATCAGACCCAACAATACTTGACAACTTGGCAAGTAATCTTCTTCATCCAAACTATGGACAGTGAACCTGCAGGATGAATTCCATCTTTGTAAAGGTTGAAGGAACAAGATTGCTTGGTTGTGGAAGAAATGGATGTGCCGCCGGAATTCTTTTTTGTGATTTCTTCGACAGTCTATAAAGGTCCACACAGAAATATGGAGAATGACAACCAATTGATGAATTCAGATCATGGATGATGGTGTTTAATTCCAAAATCTGATTCAACAACTGTTTGTCCCGATCTCCAAAAACTAAATGATCTTTATGGTTTTTGAACCTGTTCCAATGAGAAATAGAATATACAGGAACTTCTAAAAATGTAACTTTGGACTTGAACAACAATCTCTTGATATTTCTGAGCTATATTTTGTCCATAAACACTAAATTAATATAGCTAATACAAAGTCTTGCAGGGAGAGAGCGAGAAAAACGCGTGACCTGCATCCTTTATACATACGCCTGTGATGTTGTCCGATATAATCTGACCATAGTTTCAGAAGTTTAGGCAGGGCTATGCCTGCATTGGTTCTCTGCGTCTTCCTACATTAGGCTACATGTATACAAAACTCTACCTGTATAGCTTGTTTGATATTAAAATCATGTTACATGTTGAGTTATTATTGCTGCTTCATCCCGTACGTGAACTGGGTTTTGGATCTAGGCCCACTCAGACTCAACAGAGTCTATTTTGGGGCTCTGTTTTACTAGTAGATGTAAAAGGACGCTCGTACGGTGTCATGGTTTCACGCATCATATTATAAAAAAGATTTATAGAAATTGTCTTTTCTGGGAATTCCGTAATTTTACATGTGAAACGGACACGAAGGGTGATGGAGGTTTGACATTGTTTTGTAATGTTTATTATCGATTACAAAATCAACAAGTATTATTATTGGAATCTACCGACATTGAATGAATAATAACACACATTTTCAGGTAAATTAGTTGATTTACAAGCTTGCGTTTATGTAATACATGTATCTGTATTGCGAAGCATGTTTATTTAGTTTAAGAATCCGCCATTTTGTTTACAGCGTTATGCATGGATGATAAACATGTTGAATTGTGACTCTATCTCAATGTATTTTGATAAAATAAGACTCGACTATTGCTGTGGGATTATGTGAGATTATGTGGAAGTAAGTTTGAAAATTGTCAGTTTTGTCAATATTGTTTTCTAGGGGAGTTAGTAGTTTAAAAGTTTGTTATATTTTGACTGAGAAAATTTGGGGTCATCAAGTGCACATTGAAATTTTGATTTAAATGTTATTCTGCCCATTTTGGAAATTTGACACGTTAAGAGTTTATGAGATAAAACCATTACATTTTTTATGCGCCCACCTGTAAGTATGGGCGTATATTGTAGTTGCCCCTGTCGGTCCGTCCATCGGTTCGTCGGTCCGTCCGTCCATTCACATTTACCTCAATAGAGAATTGTAGTCTGTAGAGTGAGAACGAGCCAAAAAAAAACGAGAGAGAAAATCGCGTTTTTTTCTCACTTTTTTGGCTCGTGCTCACTCTACAGGCTACGATATAGATTTCGTGGAAGGGAGGGTTTGAATCTCCCAAATGTACAGGCCTAGGGTGGAGCAGACACTTTATTTAGAAATTAGGATTAAGGGTCTTGATATTGGGTTTTCTTCTGTTCTTATTCTAATCTGAAATTAGAAAAAATAACTCGCCCGATGGGCGAGAAGTATAGTATCTGCTATGTACTGATTGTTTTTAGTTTACTATGAACAATATTATCATTTAAGTTCTTATTTTTTGAATATGCAACTATCATTTTCTGCTTATAGACATGAGGGAATTTCTCTTGAAGGCTCTTATAGTGGGCATGAACTATCTTGCTTGCTCGATTGCTGGTTGTATTAAACGGGACAACAAAGGGTGCTATGCCTACATTATGATAAATATTTAGTCCTATAGGTCTTGCTGTATTCAATGTCTCAATCCAATGGGCCTCCCTAGATTGACGGAATTTGGTAGTTTCATCTTCGGGCAAGTCAATTTCTATACGCTCAATTGGGATTAGGGTGAGATCGTCTATTGAATGGTCGTCGAGGTTGAAATGATTAGAAACAGGCTTATCTTTCTTTAATTTGATGTCCGACCTATGAGCATTAAAGCGAGTTCGTAAATTATTCTTAGTTTCTCCTACATATTGTTTGGGGCATTTCTTGCATGAAATTAAATATATTACATTCGAATGTTCACATGTTAGATGTTCCTGGATCGGGTACCTTTTATTCGTAGAGTTGCTTACAAAATAATGAGTTTCTGATATAAAGGGACATGTTTTGCATCTACTGGACAAACACGGAGCACTTCTTAAACCTGGAGGTACTTCGGCATAAAGTCTGTTTTTAGCTGCTATCTGTGCTAAGGTGGATTTTTTTATGTTTCGTAAAAATCGTTTAGAGTACCCACGCTCTTTCAGTTTTGAGAAAACAATCGTACAGGCTTGGTTGAAATCAGAAGATCTTGTACAAATTCGATGAAATCGTAAAACTTGTGACTTAATTATACCAGAAAAGGTATGTTTTGGGTGAAAGGAGCTCTTGTGCAAGAGTTGATGAGTATCAGTTTCTTTGAAATACACTTTAATATCCAGTTTATTTGTTTCTGCTATGGAATCTCCCTTAAAGACTGTGGTATCGAGAAAGTCTATGCTTTTGTCACTCACGTTTGCGGTTAGTTTGATAGAAGGATGGTGGTTGTTGAGAATTTCAAAGAATTCCCCAAACTGTTCGATAGAATAAGTCCAAACCATAAAAATGTCATCCAAAAAGCGCCCGTAAAAAAGTGGGTCAAATGGACAGAGGGGCAACACCCCACGTTCCCACTCTTTTTTTTTAAAGCAAACCATCCATGTCACATATCCTTATAGAGAGAATTCCGCATACATTCTAATAATGTAAATCTCATTGATGTGGGATAAATAAATTTGATGTTAGGACTGGAGTTGAAAAATTTCAGTTTTTTTCCAAATATGTTTATGCATTATTGCCATATTATTTCAAAGATAATGTTAATGAGATGCGCTATAAAGCTAGAATTCATTTAATCAGCATATCTATAGATAGTTCCCAAGGACATTCTACACGGAAATATTCAAGGCCATTGAAGGTCAGGGTCACAAGATATAATCTTTTAGATTTTTAAAAATTTTCAAGCGGGCAAATTCAAATTAAATTCTCTTTTTATATAATTCTTTTTCAAAATTGTTGATTTTTTCTCTTTTAATCGACACATCGTATTACAAACGACATAAAAAAACGAGGTGATTCGGTCCACAAATAAGCTCTTCAGATTCCAATCTAGGGGAGGGAGGGGATTCATTTACCTCCTAGAAAACTGGTTTGCACCCCCAATTGTACCCCCACTTTAATTTTCAACATATGATTTTTATACGTTTTTGCCCCTGAATATTGTACCAGAATGCACAATTTAATTTTTAGAAAATGTTTTTGGACATTAGACTTTTTTTATTTTTTCGAAAATTTCTTTTGCACAAATTTGTGAAAGCTATACACAAAAATCTAAAAAAATTGCCCTTTAACGTATCTGAAAGTTTTAACTAAGAAATCCAGCCGTTAATTTTGATATACTACGACAAAAACAAAATCATAACCTACAAAATGTAGTTCCTCTAATTGTGTGTATGGCACCTTAATATGAATTTATTTTCAATATCATAATCACTCATGCCATAAAAACCATATCCACTCGCAGGCTGTTCAGCACTCGTTGACGAAAAATAAGGGATAATTGTACGTTTAAAATTAAGAAATTTAAGAATTATTTAGGATTAAAATTAGGAATTTTATAACTAAATTCGGACAGTTTATGACCTGGAAATAGAATACTTGGCACATTTGACAATTAAAAATTAGGTTAGTTTCGCTTGCATATGAGGTAATTTCATATAGAACTCCTCTTGATGACTTACAAATATCAACCGTCGAGTAGAAATACAAAAAATAAATTGGAAAAGGATTTCCCCTTTATTTCACCTTTTTGATTGATATTTTTAAGAACACAATATATATCTCCTTACAAAAAACTTGATTAAACAGTATTTTTTTGATATAAATAGGGTTTCGGAAACAAATCGAGGCTTATGCTAATCCGTCACCAAATACAATGTATCAAAATACAGAAAACATAAATGAATAGATAACTAAATAAGTAAATAAACATTCTAATATATATAATAATTAAAAAATAATGTAGTGTGATAGTTACCACGATTGATTATTTATATAAATATATGAAAGAAAGTGTGCAAAAGTGCATAGAGAGTCCACACCAGGCAAAAGTCGTCATCACCAAGAATTCCGTTCGTCCACAAGCACAAACCAAGCTACAGACAAAGACAGTTGGGGGCTGTGTTGGCTTTCAATAAATAATTTGATCAAATTCAGAATTTTGAGACTTGGAAGAAGAAAACAGATGGCGGTATACGTAAGTGTAATAGAAATCGAGTTCAAATATAGTTTGGGGAGCAGATAGCAAATAGAAGTTGGCCGATTAATGAAAACCACCTGTATCATATGAAAGAAAAGATTTAAGTAAAACGTTGATGGATTAGTCTTGTCAAATGTGCAATATAAGAATTGATTTGAATAAATTGCAGCAAATATTAGAATATAAGCAATGAATCTATATTGAAAGTTAAGGTTGACTGTACCTCCAACCTCGTCTCAATTGGTAACTAAGATTTGTCTTTATTTCTCTGTACTGAGAAAAATCAGCGCGATTGACATTTTCTTCTGAATCTATTGAGTGATCATAAAGTTCCACTCCAAAAAGTATCGACCAATTCGGCTTGTATGCTGGAGATCCCGAAAATCTAACCCATTCTGTATATCTATATAAGTCAGTTCGAATTGTGTAACCCATAACAGTATAGTTATTACGTGGATACTGTGAAAATACTGATGATTTCCATTCGCGCGATTGGTTTGTCATTAGAGGCACCAAACTGTTCCCTTCCCTACACAAACTTGTATGAGTGGAGTCTTCAGGACATAGTTCCAATGGCTCAAATCCTGCTGCTTCCACTAATGTCGGAAACAGATCAACATATTCTGTTAGCTGTTCAGTAACAATTCCATTATCCGTTACCCCTGGGACATGAATCATCATCGGGGCGTGGACAGCATCTTCAAAGTTTGTATGTTTACACCATTCTCCATGTTCTCCCAGTTGCCACCCATGGTCTCCCCAAAATGATACTATCGTTGAAGTAGTAAGCTCTAGACGATCTAATTCCGCCATCACCTTTCCTAGCAGATTATCGGTGTAAGAAACAGAACTGTAATATGCACGGCGGAGATCCATGACCACCTGATCCGGCAATGTTGTGTTTATATCACCAGAGGCATTTAATTTTTGAATGTCATGATACGCGTTCAACTCAGTTGTGATATAGTTACTCCATGCCACGTCTGGCATATTGACAGGAGCAAACTGATTATCTGGTAGTCTGATACTATCCATTGGATACAATGCTAGGTATTCTTCAGGGAACACAAATGGAAGATGAGGTTTGTGAAATCCAACAGCTACGAAGAAATTTTGTTGTCCAGTTTTTGCAGCTGGTGCAACCTTCTGTAATGTTTCTATAGCATGTTGTGCTATCTGCATGTCTGGGAGTGGGCGTATGTCATATTCGGACTTTGGAACAGCTCTCCAGCTGAACAGAGTTGATCTGTATCGCTCATCCGGAGCGTGATAGTAGGGTTCTGTCCAGGAAACAGGATCATCAAAACCAGACCCTATTCCTGGGTGGAATATTTTTCCCATACCAATACTACTGTATCCATTATTTTTGAAAAATTCAGGTATGGTCGTGTAATTTCCACCAACATTTCTGAAGTAGTGAACGAGATCGTAAACGTGCGTTGTGTCGGGACGTCGACCAGTTAATAAAGACGTCCTACTTGGTGAACATACTGCTTGTTGTACATACGCTCTTTTCAAAAGCAAACTCTTCTTAGCTAGACTGTCCAAGTTCGGAGAGTATATCTTAGGATGTACCGGTGAGGGAAAATCAGGTCCATAAAAAATACCCAGTTCTGGTCGCATATCATCGGAAGCAAAGAATAGTACATTCTTCTTCTGACACTTTCCAAATTCAAACCATGCAATAAAAAATAATATTATATATCCAATATACATCATTGACGACGGCCCAATCGATCAAAATAATGATAAAGTGATATCTAATATTTTCTATCTTATCGTTGTCCTTGATTTAAATCATCATCTAGATAAACTAACTTTAGAGATTAAAGAGATACAATAATAGAATATTTTCACTGTTAATATAGTGCTCAATACATCAATTGTAGAGCGATATAGAAATATTAAAACAGAACTTGAATAATGTGGTTACTCAGAGTTTCACGCTATGCGATAATCAGACAACTGACCTATTTTCAGCCTGTCCCTACTGAAGTTTGACTAGTAGAACTTATTTTTCATGTCTACATTTCGAGACAAGTTCGGAACATTTGTTTTAAGACCTGTGCATAAGGGCATTAATGATGGAAAACTTGTCAGTTAAACACAGATTACATCGTTTGGGTTTATTTTTGTATGCTTTAGCTCTTTTTGGGACCAGGATATTTTGTAATTATTATTTTTCAGTTTAAGTTGCCAAATTGAGAGTTCGGTGCTATTGTCATATTTTTTTTATGTTTAAACGACTGTATATGGTTGTTAAATCTTTGTTTTCAGTCAGTTCCAAATATGTTTTACTTCTGCCTTGTATATTATGTTATTAGTTTGGCATTCACAATTTAGTTGCCATTTCTCCGAAAACAGTCACTTGATGACATTTATCCATATGACAACGCCAGACCCTATACGACAGAATCATAATAAACTTCCTTGTAGTTAATAATATCAACGTGTTGCCGTGGCTTACATGTTCCCCCGACATGTCCACCATAGAATACTCATGGATCGTCGTGTTTTTCAGTGTGTTACATTATTTTATAGGGATTCAGACTAATGTTATTGACTGTGCTTTTGGTCTGAATCAACATAAAACTCTGAGTGATTCCCCTTACATACGAACGTCATTTTATCCAGTGCTTGAGCACGCCCTTAACAGTCCAGCTTTTGTACGGTGCTGTTCTGATTAAACCTTACCTTCCTTATGACTTGTCAATCATACAATCATAACATGGTGTCAGAAGTGGGATCCAAACCCAACTCTGAAGCCATAACCGGAGGCTATACGATGTGCTGGTTGTTGAGAATATGATTAACACTAATCCTTTAGCGACATTGAGGGGTAGAGATCACATTAAATAACGGACACAATGTTATGGTATTTTTTTTTTTTCATCCCACATTCCCGCCCACACTCGGATCTAGTGTAAGGCGGGCATCTTATGCTTAAACATATATGATAGTGATGCCCGCCGCTTACATACACCTTTACAAAAGAAATAGAAATATATTTATAGAACTAGAGCCACTCGTGGCACAGAGTGGGACTTTGCAAACGTAGCAAAATGCAAAAGACCCTGAAAAAATCAACCTTCGACGATAATTAGATCAAGCGCAAGAACAGTCTAAAGTTGAGAAATTTTCATTTTTTAGAAGATTCTAATACCGGAAATTGGCGTCAGACCTCACAAATGAAAGTATCAGCAGATAGCCAAGGTCAATGACCTTTGATCTTGTAAGGTCTAAAAAGGTCAAGATCAAGAGATATCCGTCATCAAAATTTCTAATTACACACGACTATAAAACCGGAAGTTGACATAAGACGGCAAATATAAAAGTATAAATAGATAGCCAATGCCAATGACGTTTGATCCTACAAAGGTCAAGGTCAACAAAGGTCAAGGTCAAAAATTGAAAATTTTGAATTTCCAAAACCTGTTCTTTTTTTTGAACTAAGAAGCGGAAACAACCGAACTTCTAAGACAAAGTGGCTCAATTCATGAGATAATTGTATGCAAAGTTCCATTTTGAACAAACGTATACTTTGTGAGTTATGCTCCTGGCCAAAAATATCAATAATGAGTAATTAAACCCGGAAGTGCCACGCCCAACTCAATTTGTCAAGTTCCTACATAATAGAGGTCAAAAGATATAGGTCAACAAAAGTCAACAAAGTTCAAAATCGAAAAATGAAAATATCCAAATGTTAAAACCCGTTCCTTTTTTGAAACTATAAAGCTGAAACAACTGAGCTGTTAATACATACTGGCCAAAAGGATGAGGTAATTGTGTGCAAAGTCTCTTTTTGAACAAACGCATCCTATGCGAGTTTTGCCCCTGCCTCTAAATGTAAACAATTAGTAATTCAACCCGGATGTGCCACGCCCACATAAGATATTTTGTCATAGGTGAATTCATATTCAAAGTGTCTACTTGTATTCCAAATATCAAGGTTCTACATCAAATAGATCATAAGATATACTTATACCAAGCTCAAAAAGACGCAAATATTGTAAAAAAAAAAAATTAATCCCGAATTTCAATTTTGCTTCAAAATAACGATTGTTATATATCTATGTAACGTGCATGAGAAGCACATTAGGAAACCGAAAAAATTAACCCTGTAGGTTAATTAGGTCACGTGCTAGAGCAGTCCAAAGTTGCGAATTTGGCTTTTTACGGATAGCTATAAAACCGGAAGTACGTGTCGGAGGTCAAAGGTCAAAGTATCAAATGATAGCCAAGGTCAATGGCCTTTGACTCTATGAAGGTCAAGGTCATCAAAGGTCAAGGTCACATGGTGTGATCGTTTAAAGCTTTAAAAAATTTCAACCGGTAGTGGCAAAAAAGCAAAAGCGAAATTCAAAATTTGGCTCCCAATGTTTTTTGCGCAATCGATTGCGGAATACATTTTCATCAAATTTGAGCATATCAACATTTACCCTTAGGCCCCATTTTGAGTTTTACAAAAGTGTGTTTTTTCAATATGGCGGCCAAAGTATCACTTCCGGTCTGGATTTTATTTTCTTCGTTTTTTGGTAATATCATTTACTTACGATCAGCATAAATTTCGTTGACCTATTTCAATTACACCGGAAGTTATTCGACCAGAAGTGGATTGTACTTTCAATTGATTCCCCGTTTAAAACCGGAAGTAAAGTTAAATATTTGACAACTACATATTATTTACTTTAGTGATACCCCTTTGCATATTAAATTTCAGATCAATCAATGCAAAAACAAAAAAGTTGCAAAAAAATTGAAAAATTTGATCGAAAAAAGTGAGCTACGAATTTTCGAATTTCGTAATTTTTCAAGTGCTATCAGTTCAGAAATAACAGATAGATTGTAAAAATGAAAATCCGAAGAAAATCGATGCAAAAATGCGCCTTCTAGAGCCGATTTTCGACTTTTTGCACATGTGGACCTGTGGCACTTCCGTTTTTGTAAAAATGTTCCAAAATACACTCATTTACGACGTTGCCACTACAGAAGGTCTACACATGTAATAATATTGATGCAGCTGTTGCAGCTTTTGCTTGAGAAGGTGTGGAAAAATCGAAAAAAAAAAAAAACTAGAGCCACTCGTGGCACAGAGTGGGACTTTGCAAATGTAGCAAAATGCAAAAGAACCTGAAAAAAATCAACCTTCCACGATAATTAGATCAAGCGCAAGAACGGTCTAAAGTTGAGAAATTTTCATTTTTTTAGAAGATTGTAATACCGGAAGTGGACGTCAGACCTCACAAATGAAAGTATCAGCAGATAGCCAAGGTCAATGACCTTTGATCTTGTAAAGGAGAAGGTCTAAAAAGGTCAAGATCAAGAGATATACGCCATCAAAATTTCAAATTGCACACGACTATAAAACCGGAAGTTGACATAGGACGGCAAATATAAAAGTATAAATAGATAGCCAATGCCAATGACGTTTGATGTTAGAAAGGTCAAGGTCAACAAAGGTCAAGGTCAAACATTGAAAATTTTTAAATTCCAAAACCTGTTCCTTTTTTTGAACTATGAAGCAAAAACTATTGAAATTCTAAGACAAAGTGGCCCAATATATGAGGTAATTGTATGCAAAGTTCCATTTTGAACAAATGTATACTTTGCGAGTTATGCCCCTGGCCAAAAATGTCAATAATGAGTAATTTAACCCGGATGTGCCACGCCCACTTCAATTTTTTTTGCATAGGTTAATTGATATTTAGAATGTTACGTTATGTTCGAAATGTAAAGCTCCTACATAATATAGGTCA
>NW_008709379.1:5764963-5766903 GCF_000327385.1 Lottia gigantea
CAATTCGGCTCCAATGTTTTTTGCGCAATCGATTGCAGAATACATTCACATCAAATTTGAGCATATCAACATTTACCCTGAGGCCCCATTTTGAGTTTTACAAAAGTGTGTTTTTTCAATATGGCGGCCAAAGTATCACTTCCGGTCTGGATTTTATTTTCTTCGTTTTTTTGTATTAGCATTTACTTACGATCAGCATAAATTTCGTTGACCTATTTCAATTACACCGGAAGTTATTCGACCGGAAATGGATTGTACTTTCAATTGATTCCCCGTTTAAAACCGGAAGTAAAATTAAATATTTGACAACTACATATTATTTGCTTTGGTGATGTCCCTTTGCATATTAAATTTCAGATCAATCGATGCAAAAGCAAAAAAGTTGCAAAAAAATTGAAAAATTTGATCGAAAAAAGTGAGCGACGAATTTTCGAATTTCGTAATTTTTCAAGTGCTATCAGGTCAGAAATTACAGGTAGATTTTAAAAATGAAAACCCGAAGAAAATTGATGCAAAAATACGCCTTCTAGAGCCGATTTTCGACTTTTTGCACATGTTGAACTGTGGCACTTCCGGTTTTGCAAAAATGTTCCAATTTATATTTATGCACATCGTCGCCTATATAGAAGGTGTATGAAATTTGAAACGTACCTACAACTACTGCAGTCTAAGCTCAGGAAGGTGTGGACGAAACGAAAAAAAAAAAAAAAAAAAAAAAAAAAAAAGAATTGACATTTCGATAACAAACTGGGACTTTGCTAAAAGCAAAGTCCCACAACTAGAGCCACTCGTGGCACAGAGTGGGACTTTGCAAATGTAGCAAAATGCAAAAGACCCCGAAAAAATCAACCTTCCACGATTATTAGATCAAGCGCAAGAACGGTCTAAAGTTGAGAAATTTTCATTTTTTAGAAGATTCTAATACCGGAAGTAGACGTCAGACCTCACAAATGAAAGTATCAGCAGATAGCCAAGGTCAATAACCTTTGATCTTGTAAAAGAGAAGGTCTAAAAAGGTCAAGATCAAGAGATATACGTCATCAAAATTTCTAATTGCACACGACTATAAAACCGGAAGTTGACATAGGACAGCAAATATGAAAGTACAAATAGATAGCCAATGCCAATGACGTTTGATCCTACAAAGGTCAAGGTCAACAAAGGTCAAGGTCAAAATTTTCAATTTCCAAAACCTGTTCCTTTTTTTGAACTAAGAAGCGGAAACAACCCAAATTCTAAGACAAAGTGGCTCACAATATGAGGTAATTGTATGCAAAGTTCCATTTTGAACAAATGTATACTTTGCGAGTTATCCCCCTGGCCAAAAATGTCAATAATGAGTAATCAAACCCGGAAGTGCCACGCCCAACTCAATTTTTTTTGAATAAGTTAATCAATATTCAAAATGTTACGTTATGTTCCAAATGTCAAGTTCCTACATAATAGAGGTCAAAAGATATAGGTCAACAAAAGTCAACAAAGGTCAAAATCGAAAAATGAAAATATCCAAATGTTAAAACCCGTTCCTTTTTTGAAACTATAAAGCTGAAACAACTGAGCTGTTAATACATACTGGACAAAAGGATGAGGTAATTGTGTGCAAAGTCTCTTTTTGAACAAACGCATCCTATGCGAGTTATGCCCCAGCCCCAAAATGTAAACAATTAGTAATTCAACCCGGATGTGCCACGCCCACATAAGTTTTTTTGTCATAGGTGAATTCATATTCAAAGTGTCTAGTTATATTCCAAATATCAAGGTTCTACATCAAATAGATCATAAGATATACATACACCAAGCTCAAAAAGACGCAAATATTGTAAAAAAAAACCTCAAATTTGAAAAATCACGAATTTCAATTTTGCTTTAAAAGAACGATTGTTATATATCTATGTAAAGGGCATGAGAAGCACATTAGAAACCGAAAAAATAACCCTAGA
>NW_008709379.1:5767420-5785285 GCF_000327385.1 Lottia gigantea
CTGGATTTTATTTTAAAATCGGCCATAAAATTTTATTTGCCAAAGATCAGCCAAATTTTGTTGACCTACATAAATTACACCGGAAGTTATTCAACCGGAAGTAGATTTAAAGTTCAGTCGCTTTCCTGTTGAAAATCGGAAATGACGTACAAAATTTGACTGTATCATATTATTAACATTAGTGAAGTCTCTTTGCATTTAAAATTTCAGATCAATCGATGCAAAAGCAAAAAAGTTGCAAAAAAATCGAAAAATTTGATCGAAAAAAGTGAGCGACGAATTTTCGAATTTCGTAATTTTTCAAGTGCTATCAGGTCAGAAATTACAGGTAGATTGTAAAAATGAAAACCGGAAGAAAATCGATGCAAAAATGCGCCTTCTAGAGCCGATTTTCGACTTTTTGCACATGTTGAACTGTGGCACTTCCGGTTTTGCAAAAATGTTCCAATTTATATTTATGCACATCGTCACCTATATAGAAGGTCTATGAAATTCGAAACGTTACTACAACTACTGCAGTCTAAGCTCGGGAAGGTGTGGACGAAACGAAAAAAAAAAAAAAAAAAAAAAAAAAAAAAAAGAATGGACATTTCGATAACAAACTGGGACTTTGCTGAAAGCAAAGTCCCACAAAAAAAAAGAATTGACATTTCGGTAACAAACTGAGACTTTTCTGAAAGCAAAGTCTCCACAAAAAAAAAAAAAAAAAGGGACATTTCGATAACAAACTGCCACAATAAAGGCATATGTAAGCAGATCATCATCGTGTATCCTCATTGGTCGTACTTGTCTATTTATTAATTCTAATTATTTTAATTCTTTCTTTATTTTTCAGGAAACAAGTACGGTATAGTGTCGCCACAGTCCCAGGAGGACAGAGCTATGGTCAGACACTACAGCAAAAATTTAGTAAATATAGAAATGTACAATAAATATAAAAGTATGTATAAATAGAAATTTAAAATATATAGTATCACAGTATAACACATACAAATATCACAGTAAATAAAATATCACATTATCACAGAAAATAGATCACAGTGTAGACAAGGTGAGTATATATAAAAATTTGAAATAAGTATACTAGGTAAGTATCACAGAATATATATATAGATCAATCACCTTAGTATAAAAGGTGAGTATCACAGGTTAGTATAAGTATAATATGTTGTAAAGGTAAGTATTGCACAATATAGATGTATGTGAAATGGGGTGGTAAGTATACATAGAATTCTTTAAGAATATATAAAAATTATATGAAAGAATAAAAATATATATGATGATGAGCATCACAGTAGGCAGAGTTACTGTAATAGCAAAGGTGATATATCCAACAATCGATACAGTAGGCTGTTGATCATCTCATCGACAGGCTTTGGTGCCAGACGATTTGACCAGATGGTATTAAAATAGTTGTACATATGGGGGATCAGAGACCAGTCAACCCCTGCCAGGAATCTGGTAAATTTTCCCATTGGAGTGGGCATCTTCAGAGAGTCAGACAAAAACCGACAGAAACTATCTCGCAATGGTGATAAAGTATCACACATTGCGAAGAGATGTAACAACGTTTCGGTTTGTTTAAGGCAAAACCTGCATCTTATGTCAAATTTCTGTGTGTTCCGGACCGAAAGAAAGTATTTCGTCGGAAGTGCAGAATGAACCAAGAGGAATAGGAACTCTTTTTCCCCCTGGTCCAAACTGGACTTCCAAAGGTTCCGGAACACACGAGAAAAATTGATATGCTGATTTTGCTGCTGAATTGTAATAATATGAGTTATTGTTTTTGAAAGTTCAGTATAAGGATATTTAGAAGTGATATTCTACTGCCAGTCAAGTTTAAGTTTCTTATAGTTTGCGGCTATTGTTGCAATTTTCGGTGTTGGCCGAAACGTTGTTACGGGATATTTTCTGTCGGTGTTGATTTCTCTGAGAGTGATACCCATCCAATAGAAGAACAAGGATTTCCAGGGATATCCGTCGCCCCCTATGGACCACTTTACCATCTTGAGGTCGAAGGACTGGAGTCTGAGATCGATGTTACATACTCCTAGTCCTCCTTCCTCCAACGGAAGATAAAGGGTGTCTCGGGCTATCCTCTCGTTTCCTCCATCCCAGATGAAGGAGAAGATAGTCCGATTCAGCTCCTTTATTATGCGTTTGTCTGGTTTGATTATTCTGCCGACATACCAGACTTGTGATAAAATGTACGTGTTCAGGATACGACTTCAGTGATCTGTTTTTCCATTTTTGATAATATTTCTTGTTTTGTTCAGTATAGGATTCCAGTTGGAATCGTGGTTTCCTGTTCCAAAGTAAATTCCTAAAATTTTGATATGTGATTTTAAGTACATTTTATCCGCATCTGGTATGTGGGCAGTCATCGCCCCCGTCAAATAGATTTCCGTTTTAGTTTTGTTGATCCTTGATCCCGACGCCCTCTCGAAGTTGATTAGCTTCTGTTCAAGGTGGGAGAAGGAGCCGGGGTCAGAGACAGCAACAGTCAAATCGTCGGCATGTTGGAATGTTTTTACCTGCCGATAATAGTTTGGTATATCAACGCCTACTATTGATCGATTGTTGGAAATGTTAAGAGCCAGAGGGTGAATTGCCACGACATAGAGAGTCATAGATAAGAGGCAGCCTTGCTTCACTTCTTTTTCGAGGGTGAAGCAATTGGTAAAGGCTCCCAGTACTTCGCAAAACACCCTTAGGTCTTTGTACAGGATTGAGATCCACCTTTTAATACAAGGTGGTAATCCCAATCTATCCAGAAAGGTAGGTCCTGTTGAGTCTGTCAAAAGCTTTTTCTTGATCGTAGGCCAACAGGGCCATCCCCATGTCCTTTTGTTGTACATAGTCAATCGAGAGCAGGTTATTAATGATAGACGTATTCTTACCTGCTCCCGATTGAGTATCAAAAACCAACAGGTTGATGATGGATTTTAACCTGTTGGCTATCACCTTTGCTATTATTTTATAATCTACCGTCAGCAGAGAGATCGGGCGATAGTTTTTCAGATCATTCCGTGATCCCTTATTCTTGTAATGAGTAGAGATCACGGAGGTGCTCATGGTTTCAGAGAGGCGGTCTTGAAAGTAATTATTATTTATTACCTCAAACAAGTCATCCTGGATGACATCCCAGAATTTAAGGTAAAATTCCTTCGGGATGCCATCTATTCCAGGAGACTCGTTCTGAAACTCTGACAGAGCCTGGTGTATCCCCTCCTTCGAAATGATCTGATTGTCTATCGCCGCTCTCTCAGCTGGCGGCAGAGGTGCAATCTGGGATCTGTCGAGGTACTCATCGATGACAGACAGGGGTATAGGGTCGGCCGAGTAGAGCTTTGAGTAGAAGTTTTCTACAATGTCCATTATGTCCTCTCGACCTTCCCGAATAACACGGCTGTCATCGATAAGTCTCTCGAGCAGCTTCCCAGTGCCATTTTCAATCTCGGCCTTTTTGAATATATGGAGGTTATCCATATCGCTATCTGAATAGGGGAGTTTAGATCTTATAAGTACTCCCCTATTAAGCTTATTATACAGTACGACGGTCTCTCTATCGATCTTGTCTGTTTCGTTTTTAAAATGTTCGGAAGATGTACTGTATTTGTTTTCAAGCTCTATTTTTTTTATCTTTAAGAATATTTATTTTGCTATTTAAGTTTATCTTCCGATTAATTGAAAAAGTCGTTGTGAAATTTTTAATTTTTACTTCAGCCGATTCCCACCAATCTACCGGATTATCAAAGTTGATTTTTTCTTGTTGTCACAATCCCCAGAAGACATTGAACTGTCGCAGATAGTTATCGTCTTCCAGCACGGACGTATTCATCTTCCACTTTCCCCTACCCACTGAAATGATTCTAATTGAATCTGTAAAGTAACAGATTTGTGGTCGGAGTAGCGGAGAGTGGTATGAGACATACGCCGTGTATGGTCGACGACAGATTGAGAAACATAGATTCGGTCGAGTCGAGTGCCATTTTCACCACGAAGGAAGGTAAAAACCCTTCACTTCGGTTTGCGATGCCTGTAGGCATCAACTAAAAGAAACTCTGTTATAATTTTATCAAATAATTTAGAGATGCCTACAGAGTGGCTCTCGATACGACCGTGTTTATTGTCAAGCTCGCTGCAGTAGAGGTTAAAGTCCCCGTTAAAGACGAAGATATCATTCATATTATAGATGGACCGAAGAAACTAGTGTACCTGTGTATAGAGCTCGAGACCGATATTACCTTCCCGAACTCCATACACATTAATAACAAATAAATTCCTCTGGTCCATCTTAAAACGGGCACTAATGACCCGCTCCTCTATAATTTGGCTGTTGACTAGTTGAAGGTTCTTCTTATAGAGGAGCACAACCCCCTAGTCCTAGGGGTTGGGCCGTTAGTGGTAATCAGTCTGTAGGGGGTAGTTGCCTCGATGTTGGAGATGTCATCATCTGAGATAATACCCGTTTCCTGCAGACTGATCACATCAGATGTTTTATGATCCCGTAATACATTATGTAGTTTGGTATCAAAACCCCGAGCTATGTTGAGTGTTGTAAAAATCATAGTCGAGGATTTAAATACTAGTTGGCTAATATGAATGATATCTTGCCCAGTTTAATGCTGGATTATCGCGGTGGACCCAACCTTAGAGCTATAGAGTGAGGTGCTCTTTGGTTCTACTGCAGCGACTTCAAATGACTGCCCTGGCCAAATGGCCTTCAGTATTACAGACGTAGCACTTCATGTCCGCCTTGGGCTGCCCCTCATACTTCACCCCCAGCCGACACCCCTATATAATATGATTGGTGGGAATCGATTTTATAATCTTTATGGTATAAACGAAACAGACTCCGTTGTACATATGCGGATGATTCCGATATGTACAACGTATGAACTTAACCGCCGTACAGTACTGGTTGAGTTTCGTAAGGACGTACTTGGGTCCATTTCATATGGAGCCCCAAAGATGGTAATTCGTATGTCCTGGGGCTGGGTGTAGCGGGCCAGTTGGACTGCCCGCTCGATAGTAAACTTGACACCCTTATAGGGCTCAGACCCAGCCCCAAACTCAAACCAGTTTTCAAAGTTCTTGATGTCGTCCTCCTTAGAGGACACCAAGAAACTTGAATGCCCCACGTTCTGAAAGCATCGGATGGTGTCAATCGGTGCTTCCCTTTGTTGCATCAGCCCGAGCATCTCTTCGGATTTTATCTCCATAGGAGAATCGGGTTTAATCTCAACAGTTAGGTTTCTTTTTAGAACGTGGGTAGCCATGATAGCGATATGGATAACTTCGTAATGAAAAGTTGATGCGTATAAAAGTTACCTGACGATTATTTACAGTAATATGAATAAGTTAATACTATTTCCTTTTTTTCAAATTTATCTAAAGTATATATAAATATTTCTGTTGTTGTTTTTTTTAGATATATTTTAAGATAAAAGAAAACAAGAAGAAAAAAGGTAAGGTCAATTTTTGACAAAAATCGGAGTATTCGGACCACTATGTGGTATTTAAGTGGGTTTTAAATCCACTCGCATCGGCGGCTATACAGGGTTATTTTACCAATAAAAGTCCCTATCAGACCCTAGACGGACTAAGCGGACCGTCGGAGTATAATACCCGATCCTATACCGTCGGAACAATAAAAAAAGAAGATTGGTAAAAAGCCCTGTGGTAGCAGTTAGATATTCGTACCTTACACTAGTAACGTAAACTGAATAATTATATTCATTATGGTAATATAAATACCAGGTAGGTAGATGACAAGTTAACGTTCGCTTCCAGCGGATGCTGATATCGCAAACTAGAGAAAATAAGGTACAAGAAGTTATATGTATACACAAAAAATATAACGATAGCAACAATTAATTAGGGATTATTAGGAGTGGCAGTAAGCAATAGGGTGAAAATAGGCAATGATAGAGCGACAATAAGCAACTAAAGTGGGGGATTATCTTGTTTGATTATGATGACTACTTAGGCTCTGAGAGAGAATATTGTAAATTATAGGAATAGCAAAATAAACAAATGAGCATTTATCTTTCCAAATAGCAGGGAGGTAGATTGATTGATCTCGACTCAGTTCTGGGTTTAATTTATAGATTTCAAAGGCTTCCCTTATCTCTCTGGTGGGGGATATTCATAGCAAGAATATTTGTTTGGTCCCATTCTATAGTGCGGTTGGGGAGATTTACTTTGTGCTCTGCGAGGGCACTGCCTATGTCTTGGATGTTTGTTTTGGTTTTGTGCTGAGCATTCTGACGCTAGCCGCATTTGATGAGTGGCCAATGTACGTAGCTCCACAGTTGCAGTTAACTTTGTATATGACTCCGGGAGGGCGGGAGGACATTTTACCATTAGCCTGGAGTAAAGTTTTTATGGGGTGTCGAGAAGTAGACTTGAGTATTGAGATTCCTCTGTAGTAGCCGTTTTATCTTGTAGCTCTGGTGTCCGTAGACTGTCGTGCTGAGGGTAGTTGGCGTTCTTGTGATTTTTATGTCTGGGAATGGTAATACTTGATCTACTTCTTTTTCTATGGTAAATTTGATGCGGTTATGCTGTTGGTTAAGGTTGTCAAGGAGTCGATCTTCCTCATCATTTTCTATCAAAGCAAAGGCGTCGTCAACTTTCCGGTACCAACATATGGGTTTAATTTGTGTCGTGGATAAGGCTAAATTCTCAAATCTTGACATGAAGGCTTCGGTAAGTAGTGGTGACAGAGGAGAGCCCATGGGTAGTCCATGTATCTGCAGGTACATTTTGGAGTCCCAAGTGAATTAAGTGGTATTAACACATAGCTTCTTTTTCTATGGTAAATTTGATGCGGTTATGCTGTTGGTTAAGGTGGTCAAGGAGTTGATCTTCATCATCATTTTCTATCATAGCAGAGACGTAGTCAACTTTCCGGTACCAACATAGGGTGGTGGATAAATTCTGTAACCCCACAATGAGAGACAGATAATATTTGATTTGATCGGAGAAAGTTGTTAAGATACTTATGAATACACTTTTCAATGACTTTTACCAATGTACTGAGGAGAGAAATGTGGCAATAGTTTGAGCAGATGTTAGATTTCGGGGAAAGGAGGGTTTGATTCTCCCAAATGTACAGGCCTAGTGTGGAGCAGACACTTTATTTAGAAATTAGGATTAAGGGTCTTGATATTGGGTTTTCTTCTGTTCTTATTCTGATCTGAAATTAGAAAAATAAGTAGTAGAAGTATATTATCTGTTATGTACTGATTGTTTTTAATTTACTATGAACAATACTATCATTTAAGTTCTTACTTTTTGAATATGCAACTATCATTTTCTGCTTATAGACATGGGGGAATTTCTCTTCAAGGTTCTTATAGTAGGCATGAACTATCTTGCTTGCTCGATTGCTGATTGTATTGAATGGGACAACAAAGGGTGCTATGCCTACATTATGGTGAATATTTAGTCCTATAGGTCTTGCTGTATTCAAAGTCTCAATCCAATGGGCTTCCCTGGATTGACGGAATTTGGTAGTTTCATCTTCGGGCAAATCAATTTCTGTGCGCTCAATTGGGATTAGGGTGAGATCGTCTATTGAATGGTCGTCGAGGTTGAAATGATTAGAAACAGGCATGTCTTTCTTTAATTTGATGTCCAACCTATGAGCATTAAAACGAGTTCGTAAATTATTCTTAGTTTCTCCTACATATTGTTTGGGGCATTTCTTGCATGAAATTAAATATATTACATTCGAATGTTCACATGTTAGTTGTTCCTGGATGGGACATGTTTTGCATCTACTGGACAAACATGGAGCACTTCTTAAACCTGGAGGTACTTCGGCATAAAGTCTGTTTTTAGCTGTTATCTGTGCTAAGGTGGAATTTTTTATGTTTCGTAAAAAATCGTTTAGAGTACCCACGCTCTTTCAGTTTTGAGAAAACAATCGTACAGGCTTGGTTGAAATCAGAAGGTCTTGTACAAATTCGATGTAATCGTAAAACTTGTGACTTAATTATACCAGAAAAGGTATGTTTTGGGTGAAAGGAGCTCTTGTGCAAGAGTTGATGAGTATCAGTTTCTTTGAAATACACTTTAATATCCAGTTTATTTGTTTCTGCTATGGAATCACCCTTAAAGACTGTGGTATCGAGAAAGTCTATGCTTTTGTTACTCACGTTTGCGGTTAGTTTGATAGAAGGATGGTGATAGTTTAGAATTACAAAGAATTCCCAAAACTGTTCGATAGAACAGTCCAAACTATAAAAATGTCATCCAAAAAGCGTCCGTAAAAAAGTGGGTCAAATGGACAGAGGGGCAACACCTCACGTTCCCACTCTGCCATTAAAAGGTTTGCGTACGAAGGGGTGAATCGTTTGCCCATTGCTGTCCCTGAAGTTTGTAAATATGTTTTACCATTAAATGTGAAATCGTTTCGACTAAGACAAATCTCTAAAAGCTGTAGAATTGCATTGTCGGGTCTGTTTGGATCTGGGTTTCTTTTAAAAGCTTTACGAACTGCCGTTAAACCAGTAGTGTTATCGATATTGGTATATAGAAGAAACGTCGATAGAAATTAAAATAGCATTAGAGGGAACTCGAAGATTTTTTATTTTATTGACAAAATCGGTTGTGTCTTTAAGGTAGGCGCGATGTTGACATGCTAGAGGTAGTAAGAAATGATCAATGTATTCTGGCACTGCATATGACTCACTACCACAGTCAGATATAATCGGGCGGCCTTTAGGGATTTTATTCGAGATAAACCACTCCTTGGTTGGATTCTTATGGATTTTAGGCAAAGTGTACAAATGTCTCTCGCGACAATCAGGTTTGGCAGACAGATAGTCATATTGTTTCTGTTTGAGATAACTAGTTTTGACTAAATCTGCAAGAATATTGTTAATCATGTTGGCAGTTTCTTTGAAAATTGGTTTCGGTAAAATGGCATAATGTTTAGGATTATTCAGCTGATTCTCTGCTTCTGAAACGTAAAAAAAATATGTGCAGCTAAGATTTCGTTGAAATCGTTCAATGGATGTTCGGAGATAATTTAAGTTAGCAATCTCTGGTGTGGGAATAAACCACGGTCTCAAGTTAACTACAGTTTGGCCTAGCGGCGGCTTCTCAGTATTTTTATCCCAGTAATTAGTTTAAAGACTTACTCAATCCTTGAACCTGGTGTATCCAAAACAAATAAATGCTGTTTGCTGTTTCTGGAGACCAATGAAGATTATCAACTGGTTCGAATTCTTCTTCGTAGGGTGGTAAGATTGTTGCGCTGTTGATACTGGACTCCATCATCATGTTGTTGAGGGTGCTGGTGTTCTGTTGGGCTTTCTTCGAGATTTTATTTGAAGTGGGTATACATGTGAAGAGGATCTTGGAGTTTGGGAAGGTTTTGTTGACTGTAGCGATTAATTTCTGGGCTTGGGTAAAGGAGGTCTTTGGTAGCTGATCACGGATGTTGAGGCCTACATGAAGAATAATGGTAGTAGGTTTGGGATCATGGTCGTATGATTCAAGGATTGACTGTATGTGATGGATTTGGGCACCGGGGTAAGAATGTATTTCAGTGTCTGAACTGGTTTTGATAGGTTAGATGATCCAATAATTAAGGTAGATTTCTTTAGAGCAGGTAGCTTCAATAATGATTTGTCCTTGGTTTGGTGATATTAGGGTTTGGTAGCGGATATAATGGTTGTCGACGGTGTGATTGGTACTGGTTTGGTAATTGTTAGAATTGTAGCATTGGGAACGGACTGGGATCTGCTTCGAAGGGGGAAAGGTTTGGATACACGTCTCGACTTGGATGGAGACTGTTGTTTGTTGGTCCAAAAACGCACAGAAGGAAGAAAGGCTGGCGGATCCTGGATCACGTGCTGAAGATTCATATGGTGTGGAAGGGGAAGACGAGTCTGAAAGTGACAAGAGAAAGGGGGGGGGGGGGGGGGTGCCCTCTCTACTAGAGCGTTTACCTATGTCTGCTGGACTATGTGTAGGTGGACCTCGGGCTCGTTTAGGGGTTTGGTTTGGTAGCGTGGTGGCTTTAGATGGTGCAGGTGTAGTATCCATTTCAGTTGGTAGAGAAAATGGTCACTCTGGTATTTGTTTCGTGGATTGTTTGGTAGAATTTGTTGATAACAGCTTGAGTGAGACGTTTCCCATAGGAACGGCGGGCCCATGACAGGGAATAAGAAACGATGCGGTCGACGACATGTGATGATAAAGACTTGTTACGAATGTGTGGTTTGGTAATGGTCGATCAGGACCTACGTAACCTTAGAGAGCCATGTCCGATTGAGGGATCTAATATTCGCGTCGACAGCTGATGTTTTCATTGCTGGACGGATAAAACTATCCAACTCAGAGATTTTGCGCTTGAAGGTAAACGCTGGTTGGCCTTGCTGTTGAAGGTTAAGGATTACCAAATGATGGAGGCACTGCTAAACTTGGAAGAACACCTTCACAAAGGGTTCTTCCTCCTTATGAGTGGGGACTAGTGGGCTGGTAGTCGTTTCTGTTGTTGGTCAGGTCGAGGGTTACCTTGGTAGACTGTGTTATAGGTAGGTCGGCGATGGGGTGGGATATACCTGGATGGGTTGGTTGGTGGTCAGCGATTGGTAGGTGGTAGAGATCGAAGGAAGACAGGGCCGTTGTAGGGTACGTGATGTTGGTTTGATTGACGATTAGTGTTTCTATGTCTGGCTTCTTGCCGGTAGTTGGGGTTCATAATGAAAATAACTTGTTTTCCTACCGTATGAAAGCAAGCTAATACCCTAGTTCTTGATCTTTCTTGTTTATCCTATCTGTGTATACATCCCCTGATTGTTGATTTTTGCCTGCTTACCTTAGTTGTGGGTACTTTCCTAGATGCGGATCATGACTACTTACCCTTATTGTAAATATAATAATAACAACTAGAGCCGTACCATGATACCAAAGCAGTGCGCATCCAACCTGATACATCGGTGAAACGTTCCTTTTTAACGTCACAATGGGATTTCTTAACGAAAAGAAAAGCCTGTAAACATTCAATATTAAAAATATCGTCTAAACCGTTTAGCGTTTGGTAGTGAAGAGACGCATGAATTTGACACCATTCGGTACTAAACTGTGTTAACATTCTGTAGTTGAAAGTCGAATTTTCAAATAGCTGTAAAGTTAAAAGTACAAATCGCACAACAAAAATGAAGATATTTTCATCAAGCACAATAACTTCTGTTACGATCAAGAGGTCAACAAAGGTCAAATAAAAGAGATATAAGCCTTAAAAGTGTTGAAAATTGCTGTTTTGGGACGTCTGTAAAAGCGGAAATATATGTCGGACGTCAAAGATCAAAGTTTGAATAGGCATCATAGATCAATGACCTTTGACATTGCAAAGATCGAGGTCAATGGTCAAAATATCAAAATTGTATAAATTGTAAAACCTATTCCCTTTTTTAAAGTAAAAGGCCCAAACAAATGCACTTTTATCATTGATTGTCATAAGTAGTGGTTTATTTTTATACAAAATGTCAATGTTGACAAATGCAAAGTTTGCGAGTTATAACAATTTCAAATATTTAAGATTGGTAAAAGTAACCCGGATTTGCCATGCCCACTTCAAAAATGTTGTTTTGTCTGTAATAATGTGTACAATGTTAAATAATGTTCAAAATTGTGTTTACAATTATTAGATCATGAGATATTCGTAGTTAAAAGTTTTTTTAGGCAACGGTGACTGTCGGTGGATTATAGACACCGTGAATATACGCACAATAACTATAAAAGTCAGTACAAAATTTTCGATTTTTAAAAAGCGCAATTTTTATTAAAATATCACGTAGGATAGGAGATAGGAGAGCTCATGCACTTTAAGAATATATAAGGAATTTAGTCGTGTGTTAATTAGGTCACGTGACAGAGCTGTTCAAACTTAAAAATCACGATTTTCAAATGGCTGTAAAACCGGAAGTTTACGTTGTACAACAAAAATGAAGACGTCTTTGGATAGATCTCGTCTAAGGCAACAGCTTTTGTGCTGGGTCACAAAAGGTCAAGGTCGCGAGATATGAACATTACAATTTTTGGACAATATTGAAAAAAATCAACCGGAAATAACTAAAAAGCAAAATCAAAATTCAAAAATCGGCAGAACGCACTGCAATAATAATAATAACTTTATCTTGCCAACCCATTTAGACAGAAGTCTAATTTTCAATAGGCCCCACTAAACTACAAATTATATACAAGATTACAAAAAGAATAAAATCACAGAAAATAACATAAATCATATATACATTTACAACGTAACATGAATGAGGAAAGAAATATTAAAGTCGAATTTATCCTGGGTTAATCTGATTCGATTTTGTCTAAAAACCATTTATCCTGTATCAAATCAAATTTGATTATGGTAATCAGCGCATTTATTGTAGCAGCGAATCAAATCGATATACGTTAATCTAGTAAATCAACTTTGGAGCGTCGTAGCTCTATTAACTTCCGCTTTAGTAATGGCGTCCAACATGTCAAAACCATTACGTACAAGGTAATTTCTTCCTGCCTTGCCGCCATCTTGGAAACTATAAATAGTATAATGTTCATTTATCCTGCAGTATAAATCAGATTCGATTTTTGACGTCATTCTGATTAGGGTAATCGAATCAGATTTAAGTGCGTAAAAATGCCTTAAATTGTAACCAATATGTAAAACTACGAAATATTTCTCGTAAAGTCTCACTTTCGAGATTATGTGAATAGTACTGCACAGCCGTGACAAATCATTGAACTGCTCTAAGCCGTTGTGAAAGGAAGTGGTTTTGTCACCGGTTTAAGTTTAATCAGATTTACTTGTTGACGTGGTCGATGAGTTTATATCTGTGTTAGCAAAACATTCGTATAGATAGAATCGCTTTGTCTCTTGACGTTTTTGTTACGAGAGTATTTAGGCGCCATATTGTTTACATTTGTTACGATGGCGAGTGCTCAGTTGTTGGATATTGGTACGATAAAAACTAATAATAATCCTTCTGTTGGAGCGAATAATCAAAAAGGGAAGAAGAAACATGAGGTTCATTCATCTCCATGTGGGTTCGGCTTCGAAAGGTACTGATTTGCATTTACCAGGTCTGAGTATATCAAAAGGCAAAACTAGTGTTGCCGATGTAAATAACAATACCGCCTGTTCGAGGCAATCGGGATCGAAACCACTTTCCATTAAAAATGTACCTTCAGATTTTGTGGACATTTTAAGTGTTTTGAAGGCAATTCAGGCAAATCATGTATTACTGTGATGATGGTAACACTGGCTTTAATAATGCAAGCTGGCAAAAAGTTACGTGTGAAGGATAAATGTGATGTTCCAGTTATTGATGAATTAGCTTCATTGGTTGATAGATGGTTCCGTGAGGAAATCGAAGAAGACCATTGGTTTGAATTGATCAAGACCATAGCTCGAAGAGAAAATTGTACTCTGGTGAATATAAAAACCAATCAATTTGTTTGGGGATTTTTGACAGTTTCGACAAAAATAGCTGACAAGAAAATACAGAATGCACAAACGTCACTTGTTAAAGGTGCTATTATCGTGACCAAGTTAACTGATGTCTTTGGACGTGCTTCCAACGAAGGTTCAGATGATAATTTGGAGAAAGCTTTGGAAGCTTTAGCTTTACTTGGCCATGCAAATAAACAATTATGTTTTTTAAGACGAGAAAACATGAAACCAAACATGAAGGGTGAATATTCTCATCTTTGCAGCCAAACTCTAAAGTACACTGATCATCTATTTGGTGATGAAGTGTCAAAAACTGTTAAGGACATCTCAGACTGTTCTAGGATCAGCAATAAAATTTCTTAAGGTCAAAGTTTATTGGAAATGAATGTTATAAAAGAAGTGCCTTTTGATATAGAGGGGTTTTACTCATCTATTTTTGTGAGACAAAAACCAAATGGTAAATATCGAATGATTTTGAATTTGAAAAATTTGAATCAATTTATTACATACCATCACTTTAAGATGGATTCATTTGAAACGGCACTCACTCTTGTTTTTCCAAATCGTTTTTTGTAAGGGTTGATTTTTCCAATGCTTATTATTCCATTAGTATGACTACATACCATAAAAAATATTTGAGGTTTACGTGGAATGATAAAGTTTATCAGTATAATGCTCTACCACAGGGTTTATCTAGTGCACCTAGAATATTTACAAAGTTATTGAAACCTGTGTATTCCACTCTCAGGAGATTGGGTCATATAAATTCAGCATTCATTGATGATTCTCATTTAATTCGCATTTCTGAGACTGAGTGTTCAGAAAATATAAATTCAACTATATCTTTAGTTGAAAGCTTACGATTTATTGCGAATTATGAAAAATCTCGACAAGTTATATTTCTTGATATTATTTACTCTGTTTTAATGACAGTCACCCTCACATCCCATAGAAGGGAGCGTATGGTTTCAGCTTTTAGTGATATTATCAAACTTTCTAAAGTAAAAATTAGAGAATTAGCCAGAGTTATTGGGTCTGTTTTTCTGCATCTGATTACGGGCCTTTCAACATTAGAGAGGGCTAAGATTAAGGACTTGCAGTACTGAAAATATAATTTTGACTCAGTAATTTGTATCACAGATGATTTGAAATCTGAAATATCTTGGTGGATTAACAATGTAGACCCTCAAAGTAGAAGAATTTCACATGGTGATATTGATTTTACTGTCATTTCTGATTCCTCCTTTTCAGGTTTATACATCGATAAACTGAACAAATTTTCAGGTCATTTCTTATATATATCAATACTGTTTAAATATTTCTCTAAAATAGCAACAAACTAAGGCACAAAATTGGCGCATAAATACCTAAAATTTTAACATAACGTTAATGAACTGATACTAACAATAGAGACGTTGACGGAGCGGCCACATTTAAAGTTCAATTATTGAAATTTTGTTATCCAACCAAATTGCGTGATACCGTGTAAACGGAATCGTGATTTAATTATTCTTTGTTATTCTTTAAAGATTCATATAATCTAGAAAGTGAGACTTTACGAGAAATAATTAAAAATTAGTCGAAACTTACCTTGGTAAAGTATGATTCTAATTATTTGAGTAAATTAGGATCACTGTAGAGATTAGGGGCCACCCTCACCTTCCGGCATCTAATATTATCCACATTTACAAACATTTTGTCTGGTCCAAGTTCAGATTATAGCTTGAAAAAATGTACTAAGTATATAATAAAAACACAGAAAGTTTCATAAAACATATATACATTTACAATTCAACATGGATGTGGTGAAAAATATAAATATAGTGGACCACAGCCATATACGCTCACCATGGCATGCGGATGGTAAATATTCAAGATTTTTGGGCAAGGGCAATAACTCTGCTTCTAACAGTAGAAAATAGCTCAAATTCGGACTTGATCTTCGTTTTATGAATATATATACACACACCGAATTTCATTTGATTCCATCAAAAAATCTAGTTTTTAGAGCGTTTACAAGCAAATGTTGACGGACGGGCGGACGGACAGGGGTGCCGACAATATACGTCCACATAGAGAGATGTGGGCGTACAAAATATAAGTTTTTTTTAAAGTTTTTTAAGTAAAATGAAGTCGTGAGAAAAACAAAAGGACTAGTTATAAATGCTATGGAATCAATTAATCAGTATTGTCAGAAAGAACAAACTTCTTCAGTTTTTGTTTAAATGTATATAAAGAAGGATTATGTTTTACAGTTTGTGGTAATGAATTCCAAAGTAAAGAAGCTGTATATTGAAATGTTCTCATCATAGCAGTTTTATTACATTTCGCTATGTCTAAAGTTCGGAGTGTTTCTGATCTCAGTGTCATACTGGTTTACTTTTGATCTTTCCGTAAATTTTATTGTATAAATATTCAGAGTGTCCAGTTTGAAATATTTTGAATGTCATTATGCAACGATTATATCTAATACGTTGATACAGTGTCAACAAATTTAAAATTTTGAATAATGGTGCCGAAGGTGAATCATGTTTTTCATATAATATACTCCTTGCAGTGCGTTTTTGAATTTTTAAATAACCTTTTTTGGAATTCCCCCAAACTGTAGAACAATAATTAAAAAATGGTAAAATATAACTATTATAAAACAATTTACGTAAGCTTAATGGAATGCATTTTTTAAATTTGACTGAGAAGGTAAATTTTAGAACTTTTTTTAGAAAGTTTTTTAATTTGGAAATCCCATTCAAGATGGTGGTCAATAGCAAGGCCTAATAATACAGTATAGGTTACATTCTCTACAGGTATATTATTTACGGTCAATGCTATTTGGTTATTTGTTGTTTGCAGATTGGAAACAATTAACATAGCTTTGGTTTTTGTAGCATTTATAACCATTCCATTATCCACACACCAGGTTTTAGTGTTTAACAGATCATCAAAACAGGCAGCGTTGAGTTTAGGGTGATATGGTCAGTGAGTTTGATTAGTTAATAATAACATAATAATTAGTTCACTGTCATCATTTAAATTGAAAAGTCTGAATATATTTTGTGGTTTCAAATAGTTAGTGAATCGTTATTCTATCTGAATATATTTTGTGGTTTTATATAGTTAGTGAATAGTTATTCTATCTGAATATGTTTTGTGGTTTCAAATAGTTAGTGAATCGTTATTCTATCTGAATATATTTTGTGGTTTCAAATAGTTAGTGAATCGTTATTCTATCTGAATATATTTTGGGGTTTTATATAGTTAGTGAATCGTTATTCTATCTGAATATGTTTTGTGGTTTCATATAGTTAGTGAATCGTTATTCTATCTGAATATGTTTTGTGGTTTCATATAGTTAGTGAATCATTATTCTATCTGAATATGTTTTGTGGTTTTATATTGTTAGTGAATCGTTATTCTATCTGAATATGTTTTGTGGTTTCATATAGTTAGTGAATCGTTATTCTATCTGAATATATTTTGTGGTTTCAAATAGTTAGTGAATCGTTATTCTATCTGAATATATTTTGTGGTTTCATATAGTTAGTGAATCGTTATTCTATCTGAATATATTTTGTGGTTTCAAATAGTTAGTGAATCGTTATTCTATCAGAATATGTTTTGTGGTTTCATATAGTTAGTGAATCGTTATTCTATCTGAATATATTTTGTGGTTTCAAATAGTTAGTGAATCGTTATTCTATCTGAATATGTTTTGTGGTTTCATATAGTTAATGAATCATTATTCTATCTGAATATGTTTTGTGGTTTCATATAGTTAGTGAATCGTGATTCAATCTGAATATGTTTTGTGGTTTCATATTGTTAGTGAATCGTTATTCTATCTGAATATGTTTTGTGGTTTCATATAGTTAGTGAATCGTGATTCAATCTGAATATGTTTTGTGGTTTCATATAGTTAGTGAATCGTTATTCTATCTGAATATGTTTTGTGGTTTCATATAGTTAGTGAATCGTGATTCAATCTGAATATGTTTTGTGGTTTCATATAGTTAGTGAATCGTTATTCTATCTGAATATGTTTTGTGGTTTCATATAGTTAGTGAATCGTGATTCTATCTGAAAGTGTTTTGTGGTTTCATATAGTTAGTGAATCGTGATTCAATCTGAATATGTTTTGTGGTTTCATTTAGTTAGTGAATCGTAATTCAATCTGAATATGTTTTGTGGTTTCATATAGTTAGTGAATCGTTATTCAATCTGAATATGCTTTGTGGTTTCATATAATTAGTGAATCGTGATTCAATCTGAATATGTTTTGTGGTTTCATATAGTTAGTGAATCGTTATTCTATCTGAATATGTTTTGTGGTTTCATATAGTTTGTTAATTGATAGGTTAACAAAGTTGAAAGGAACCTTCCATGATAAATTTAAA
>NW_008709379.1:5785335-5791966 GCF_000327385.1 Lottia gigantea
AACTGTAGAACAATAATTAAAAAATGGTAAAATATAACTATTATAAAACAATTTACGTAAGCTTAATGGAATGCATTTTTTAAATTTGACTGAGAAGGTAAATTTTAGAACTTTTTTTAGAAAGTTTTTTAATTTGGAAATCCCATTCAAGATGGTGGTCAATAGCAAGGCCTAATAATACAGTATAGGTTACATTCTCTACAGGTATATTATTTACGGTCAATGCTATTTGGTTATTTGTTGTTTGCAGATTGGAAACAATTAACATAGCTTTGGTTTTTGTAGCATTTATAACCATTCCATTATCCACACACCAGGTTTTAGTGTTTAACAGATCATCAAAACAGGCAGCGTTGAGTTTAGGGTGATATGGTCAGTGAGTTTGATTAGTTAATAATAACATAATAATTAGTTCACTGTCATCATTTAAATTGAAAAGTCTGAATATATTTTGTGGTTTCAAATAGTTAGTGAATCGTTATTCTATCTGAATATATTTTGTGGTTTTATATAGTTAGTGAATAGTTATTCTATCTGAATATGTTTTGTGGTTTCAAATAGTTAGTGAATCGTTATTCTATCTGAATATATTTTGTGGTTTCAAATAGTTAGTGAATCGTTATTCTATCTGAATATATTTTGGGGTTTTATATAGTTAGTGAATCGTTATTCTATCTGAATATGTTTTGTGGTTTCATATAGTTAGTGAATCATTATTCTATCTGAATATGTTTTGTGGTTTCATATAGTTAGTGAATCATTATTCAATCTGAATATGTTTTGTGGTTTCATATTGTTAGTGAATCGTTATTCTATCTGAATATGTTTTGTGGTTTCATATAGTTAGTGAATCGTGATTCAATCTGAATATGTTTTGTGGTTTCATATAGTTAGTGAATCGTTATTCTATCTGAATATGTTTTGTGGTTTCATATAGTTAGTGAATCGTGATTCAATCTGAATATGTTTTGTGGTTTCATATAGTTAGTGAATCGTTATTCTATCTGAATATGTTTTGTGGTTTCATATAGTTAGTGAATCGTGATTCTATCTGAAAGTGTTTTGTGGTTTCATATAGTTAGTGAATCGTGATTCAATCTGAATATGTTTTGTGGTTTCATTTAGTTAGTGAATCGTAATTCAATCTGAATATGTTTTGTGGTTTCATATAGTTAGTGAATCGTTATTCAATCTGAATATGCTTTGTGGTTTCATATAGTTAGTGAATCGTGATTCAATCTGAATATGTTTTGTGGTTTCATATAGTTAGTGAATCGTTATTCTATCTGAATATGTTTTGTGGTTTCATATAGTTTGTTAATTGATAGGTTAACAAAGTTGAAAGGAACCTTCCATGATAAATTTAAAAGCTGGTGGGAATATTACTAAAATCTTGATACAATTTAAGTTATGGTGAGAAAAGTGTACTGTACACACAAATCTGATCACTTTAGAAACATAATTTCTATATTTGATAAAATTTTACAATTTTTACAAAAGCTGCAAAGTTTTGGCACCCCGAAACCATAATAAAATCCTTCAAATAAATAGAGGTGTTCTTCAAAATTATACTAAATAATAATTCTAGCGAATACAACTTAAATTTACTGAATTTAAAAGTTCAAATTGTGTATTCTTATTGATTTGCGATAATTTGACAGTACCCGGCAATATTTTTATGATGATGATAATTTTACCGAGTAAAGCAAACGTCGCAGCGCAGGGTCTGTAACCAGATTAAGCGATTAATTCTGTCCTGTGCCAATTTGCAAGTGCCGATGCCCCACCATTTGAAAAAAAGTTATTGAATTATTTCAAAACAAGATACAAAAGAAACCAATCAAAAAAGTTGAATGAAGGTCAATACAAAAGTTATTATTAGAGAGGTCATAAAGATGTGCATGTATGTAATATGATACTGGTCAAACATAACTGGACCCCGTTTCTCAATCTTCAGCGCGGGACTGAATAATAAAAGCAAGTTTTGTCAAAATCCAGCAACAATCATGCCTTTTAGTGTTTAAAAACTAGATTTGAAAGAGTTTTCAAGAACAAGGGCAGTAACTCATACTAAATATTTTTCAATTCTTCTGATTTTCGATAGGGTTCATTCACACCAAGTTTTCAAAATCCGGCAAGAATTGTGCCTTCTAGAGTGATTACGAGCTAGAAATTGAACGCGTTTTCAAGAACAAGGGCAATAACTTATACTAAATATTTTTCAATTCTGCTGATTTTCGATAGGGTTCATTCACACCAAGTTTTCAAAATCCGGCAAGAATTGTGCCTTCTAGAGTGATTACGAGCTAGAAATTGAACGCGTTTTCAAGAACAAGGGCAATAACTAATACTGAATATTTTTCAGTTTTTCTGATTTTCGATAGGGTTTATCCTTGGGTGAATACAAACACTCACACCAAGTTTCGTCAAAATCCATCAAGAATTGTGCCTTCTAGAGTGTTTACAAGCTAAAATTGAACGCGTTTTCAAGAACAAGGGCAATAACTCATACTTAATATTTTTCTATTTTTCTGATTTTCGATAGGGTTTATCCATTTCATGTGGGCGTATAAAAATGACTAAACAGTCCTACACACAAACAGACAGCGTTGAGTTTAGGGTGATCTGGTCAGTGAGTTTGATTATTTAATAATAACATGATAGCATGATCATTTAAATTGAAAAGTAAACATTCCATACTGGGAGGAAATGGAACTTGATACTTTTACTGTCATAAAAAGAAATACCCTAATTTAAGAATTTGGTCAAGTTTTAAGAAGGGAAGAGAGTTTGAAACTGTAGCCAGAAATAGAAATTCGGCTCTGTAGAAAGAACTCTATTATATAAAATATTATGATCATGCCATCCGAATTCATTTGTTGCAAAACTCCTTGGCTAGTGTAAAGATCTATATTTCTGTCACTCAAACTGAATGTAGTTATTAAATTGATTCATATTCAAACTGATGTGCAAAAACTTTAGAATAACGATGCAGCCATGTCAGGATAGTTATTAAGGTTTATCATCAAGTTAAATAGGTAAAACAAACAAATTATAATTACACTGTAAAAATACCAAATGTACAGAAAAGCAGCTAATCCAAATAAATCCCAATGAAACTCACACTTAACCATAGAATTACAAAAAATTTACTCCAGTCTCTAACAATCGTGTCCAGATTATTTAGATTTCAAGTCATAAAAATAAATAGGTTCGTAGTATTAGAAATGTTCTCAGAGCTCAGATATCAGTGACTTGTCCCGGCGGCCGTCTTGGAGATTGTCGTCTTGTATAATTACCCTTGTTGAGAATCCCGTTTACTTACCCTAGTTGTTGATTGTGTATACTGATCTTAGTTGCGGATCGTGATTACCTTTCCTAGTTGTGAACCTTGCATACTTACCCTAGTTGTGAATCTAGTGTACTTACCTACGTCTGTTGATTGTGTATACTGACCATCATACATACTGCAGATTGTGTTTACTTACCCTAGATGTGAATCTTGTATAATTACCCTAGTTGTGGTTCGTATATACCTAACTAAGTTGTGAATCTTACTTACTTACCCTAGTTGTGATCGTGTATACATCTTGTAAAATTAACCCAGTCGGTGGATGTGGTATATTTGATCTATTGTTGAATCCTGTAACTTACCAATGGTCCCTGTATGCTGGTTCTAGTGTAGACTAACCTTGTATATGTGCATAAGTAGTGCCCCTTGTTTACCTGATCCTAATTCGAATACAAATCACTGTATGCCCCCCAAACTATATTTGAACCCGATTTCTATTACACTTACGTATACAGCCACCTGTTTTCTTCTTCCAAGTCTCACAATTCTGAATTTGATCAAATTATTTATTGAAAGCCAACACAGCCTCCAACTGTCTTTGTCTGTAGCTTGGTTTGTGCTTGTGGACGGACGGAATTCTTGGTGATGACGACTTTTGTCTGGTGTGGACTCTCTCTGCACTTTTGCACACTTTCTTTCATATATTTATATAAATAATCAATCGTGGTAACTATCACTCTACATTATTTTTTAATTATTATATATATTAGAATGTTGACTTACTTATTTAGTTATCTATTCATTTATGTTTTCTGTATTTTGGTACATTGTATTTGGTGACGGATTAGCATAAGCCTCGGATTGTTTCCGAAACCCTATTTATATAAAAATATAATACTGTTTAAAACAAACTTGTCAAGTGTTATGAAACCTTTGAATGATTTGCTGATAATCCAAGATGTATCTTGGATAGGGGATAAAGCTCAAGAAGAAGCATTTTCAAGGATCAAGAAACTGATAACCTCAAGTCCTGTTTTAGCTGTATTTGATATTCAGAAACCAACAATGGTTAGTGCTGACGCGAGTCATTATGGTATAGGTGGGGTGAATAAGCAAAAATACAATGACACTTGGAAATCTGCTGCATACTGCTCTAGAACATTAACTGATGCTGAAACTCGCTACGCGAATGAAACAATGTCATTAGTTGGGGCTAGAGAAAAATTTGATCAATATTTATGGGGTCTAAATTCCTTTAGTAACTGATCATAAACCCCTTATTCAATTAATAAACAGAAAAGACATTGATCAAGAACCAGTAAGGTGTCAAAGAATGCTGATGCGCTTAATGTGATATAATCCAATATTATCGAATATAATATTCCCTGGGGAAAACAATGATAGTAGCCGATACGCTTTCAAGAAGTCCACAGTAAGACAGTAGTTCTAACGTGATAAAAGAAGATGTTCGAGTTTATATTAATCCAATAAAATATCTAATTGAATAACATTCGCCAAGCAACTTTCAAATGATGAAACTTTACGAAATGTATTACAAAATGTTAAAAATAGTTGGCCAGATTTTAAACGTGATGTTAATCCGAAAATTCTAGTTTATCTTTCGGTTCGTGTAAGATTATGTTAAATAGGTGGATTATTAATTTACTGTAGTAGAAGTCGATGCGTCAAGAAATGATTGATAGAATTCATGATTGACATTTAGGACTTGTGAATCAGAGCAGTAGATCAACTCAACATAAAGAACCGTTATTACCAACAACTATGCCTCAACGCCCTTGATTTATTAACATTTAAAATTAAACAACATAATATGGTGATGGTAGTCGATCATTATTAAAGATATATTGAAATGATTCAACAACAGGTGCAAAAACAATTCATAAGTTAATTGTTAATGGGAAGACAACTACGTACAACTCTTTCCAGAAATTTAAACCCAACATGGCCGAATCTAAGAAATTTGACGGGTAGGGATAAAAAAAAGGACAAAACGAAATTTTGATAATCATAAAGCCTCAAGTGATTTGGAAGAACTTAACCGAGGTGACAATCTGACAATATTATTGTGAAATTAGATTGGTAGAAACGTGGAATTCCAGGTCATTGTTAACAAATGTGTTCAACTATGTTGATGATGATGAATTAGATCCAATTGATATAGATATTATTGTTAATAATCATCGGGATGTAGATCCACCAGATCCACCTCCTGATAATCCGCAACCTGTCCGTGTCGAACAACCTGTCTTACGTCGCTAGGGTCGTACTATTGTAGAACCTGCGTGATATCGTCATTAAATAGCGGTACATCGAAATTTATGTTAATTTATTTAAAAGTTAATAACAGAATGGTAATGTTAATTGAAGGGACTTTTATAAGAGTAGATATATTAGTTCAGATAGATCAGGGATATGTTGAGAACATGAACAAACATTAATTTAAAAATTAAACGAGACTTACCTGTAAGTTGAAGTTTGATTGTATTTCTATATCTGTCAGGTGACGGTCTTAGAGGTAACATAAGATGCGCACGCAGCCTCCTACTTCATATTTTAAAGGTGAATGATAGCAAACAAACCTAAACCCAAGAGTAAAGGGCGGGCAACCAATTCAACCCTTGGAACTCCATTGGGCGGGCATGTTACCTCTAAGACCGTCACCTGACAGATATAGAATTACAATCAAACTTCAACTTACAGGTAAGTCTCGTTTAATTTTTAAATTCTATATCCGTCAGATGACGTAGTCTTAGAGGTCCCATGAGATTTTCAAAGTTGCTATCATGAACACAGACTCTTGATAACAGACAATATTTTAATTTTACTCATTTAAATAAAACATCTTTTCCAAATGATATTCATAAATTAGTGTTAATATTGAGTAAAATCTTTTCTCCAAATTCACCTTCTTTAATTAAAGGCTTCTTATAAAATTTTCTGAAGGTACTATCCTTAGTCCAACCTGCAGTAGCAAGAATAGTATCAATAGATACACTATTTCTCTGAGCAGCACTACATGAAGCTGAACGAATAGAATAAGGCACAAAAATACTAGTATCAACACCTGATAATTGTAAAAGACACTTTAACCACCTAGAAATAGTATCTCTAGAAACTTGCTTATGTGGTTTCTGAAAACTTATAAACAGTCTTTGACTGGTGCCTCTTATATTAGTCGTACGTTTCACATATTCATTAAAAACAGTTACAACACATAATCTCCTATCTGGAGGGAAACCTGGTAAAACTAATTCTTCTTGATGAAAATTAGGACGAGTTTGTTTTAATAATTCACATATTCTAACTCGAATGAAGATT
>NW_008709379.1:5792016-5817171 GCF_000327385.1 Lottia gigantea
ATCTATTCTTCTATAGAATAATGGACCAAAATACACTCCTTGGAAAGGAGGACACCATGAGCCCTACTACTCCAGCAATTTCTCTGATGGAAACTAGTTTTGAACTTAATAATTTCTGACATGCTATCTTTAGTTTTGATATTTTCTCTGAAGTAAGCCGTACACTCATTTCTACTGAGTTTAAAGTAAAACCAAGGTAAGTTATTACTTGTGAAGGTTCTATGACAGATTTAACAGGATGCACTGTGAAGCCGGCCTGTATGGAAGCTTTGACTGTGGCCATAACATTTAATTTTGCATCATCTAGTGAATCTCCAATTAAAAGTGAGTCATCAATAAATGATGTGTTGATGTGACCCAATTTCCGCAAATAGGAAAACAGAACCTTGGTAATTTTAGTAAAGGTTCTTGGAGCTGACCCTAACCCATTAGGAAGGCATGTAAATTGGAAGAGCATATCTTTCCAAACAAATTTAAGTAATTTTCTATCCGAGTTTCTAATATTAACGGAAAAGTAAGCATCTTTCCAATCCACTGATGCCATAAAGCAATTAGGTTTAATTAAATTGATTGCATGCTCTAAATGTTCCATTTTGAAATGTTTGTAGATAACCTCATCATTTAATTCTTTTAAATCGAGGATTAATCTTAGCCCCCCATCCTTCTTTTCTCTAGTAAAAATGTTGGAGATAAATTCTCCCTCTTCATGATAAGTTCTTTCAATAATATTTTTCTTTTCCAATTCTAACAATTTAATTGATATGGCTGCTTGTTTCTCTTTGGGGAACTGAAAAGGGTGGTTGAAAGATAATTGGCTTGGATTATTAAGGAGTTCTATATTACAACCTAAAATGTTTGTAATTATGTTCTTATCTGATGTAATTTGTTTCCAGAATTTGATATGCTCTTTCAATTTTCCAGCCTTATAATCTAGTAAACAATTATTCAAATCATTCTTGACAAAGTTTTTAAACTTGTCCCAATCTGAAATTCTTACCTCATTAAAATTCAGAATAGGTGTGTCATTAACTATTTCTTATTCTGGGATGTTTGGGTAAACTTCCCCTTCCCCCTCTGATTCTGAGGTCTTCTGCGGTAATCTAAAAAAGACTTTTGTCTTCTATTATCATTGTAGTTAGATCTGTTATGGTAATTGTTATTTCCATATCTTGATTGGTTTGATTTGTTGTATCCAAAACTATTTGCTGTGGTACTATATGATGGAGCACTAAGGGCTTGGTTGGTGTCTTTTAAATCTCTTAGTTTTCTTCCTAAGTCATCACCAAATAAATTCTTAGAAGTACCATTGTTCACATTATTTGATGGATAAGCTAATGGTTTCATTCTTTGATTTAAATCAATTTTAATCGTATCACGTCTCTATTGATTTATGTCTTTAAAAACACTGCCTAATAGGGTCAAAGAATCCATAGCCTTTTTTACAGTTTCAGTCATTTCCTTGTTAACATCTGGAAATTTCTTTTTGATTTGTATCAACTGATCAGTCAAATTTGTAACAGCATATGTACACTTGACAATTTTATTACCAAGTTTCTGGAATTTAACATCTTTAGTGCAGGTTCCAGACTTCATAAAAGCCCATATTTCACCATTCACATCTGGTAATTGTATATCAAGGTTGCCAGGTCTAAGATACTTGTCAAAAATATCTGTAATATTCTCTTTAGACTTATTATTAATGAATAAATTAGTCACAATACTGGCCACTTTTGGGTTAATCTCTGTCCCAACTTTCTCTTTTAAATTGTATTCCTGTTCTAAACTTTCTTCAAAGTCTGAATCTTTATCAGATGTCTGTTTGTCCTGTAAGAGTTCATCAATTTGACATATCACATTATCACTATTGACTGATCCATCTTCTTTGTACTGATGTGATAACTTTGGTATTTTGTACCTGTTTTGGGTGAATTGGATGTCGTCATCAGAGGCAGATAGATCATGTATAACAATGTTAACTGGGTCAGTAATGTGTTTACGTTTGACTCCATGACCATGGGTATTCTGATCAGCTGAAGTTGAAGCATAATATTCATCAATATTGACTTCTCTAGGCCTAGTTCTTTCAACTTTACGTGAGTCATGGATTGAGTCTATAATGATATCTTTTAATTCAGTACGAATCTTCAGCATTTCACTTTTGAAAAGCCCCATAGAAACGGTTTCATTATCTTTCGTGTTACTGTCTAGTTTTGAGTTGGTCTCAGCCAACACCACCGTCGTGTCATCTATACTGGTAGAAGTGGACGAGTCCACTTTAGAATTTGGGTCAGGACAAGATGTCGAAGTTTGAGGTGATTCAACTCTTTGACCGCTTTGTTTGCAGTTCTTTTCCGTTTTTCTTGACCCTTATTAATGGATTTACTAGTAGAGGACAACTTTTTGTCAAAAAGAATTGAAGATAAATCGAATTCTCCGTCAATAGTGACGTTCTTCTCTGAAGAGTTAATGGGGATTTCCGCCATTTCTATTGTTAGTAAAATGTACTTTCGCTTTCGAAAGATAAGTAAAAACAAGTTCAACACTTGAAATATTAATAAATTCCAATTGTAGACGCTAAAAAGCGATGCGGGAAAGCCTCGGGAAACTTTCTTAAAAGTTACGCCCCAAAACCGATAGAAAATATTCAGTTACTGAGAGAACTCAGAGCTGTAAAATTTTCGATGCTTTCCCTCTCGAAGCTGGCGTGCTAATGAAGTAGGAGGCTGCGTGCGCATCTCATGGGACCTCTAAGACTATGTCATCTGACGAATATAGAATTTGATATAGACTTTAACATAACCTGATATAACATTGATAGGTTGCATAAATTTTTCAGTTAGTTGGTTTCATAGTTGCTGATTATGTAACAAGTGCTTCAGTATATCTTATATAAATCTTATTTGGAATGCTCTTTTATTTTATTTTTTTATTTCATCTAGGGTGTTTTTAAACCTTGGTGAGGTGTCTTTTGGCCTTCAGTTCATATATAGTTAATTATACTTAAATTCAGACTAAAAAAAACATTCGACGTATGCAATGAAATAATGAAATAAAGGTCAACAACATGTCGCGGAATCAAAATATATATTTAGGATCGAATAAATAGATCTAGATTATTGATATTTGTCACAAATAATTCGGGTTTATGTTAATTTTCCAAAGAAAAGAAAAAGCTTTGTAACAGCTCGGTATTATCGATTAAATTTATTAAGTCTGTTCATTTGTTATAGAACCTTTCAAGGTAAGAGTCACTAAAAATTGGTTTATTTTCTTTTAATTTCAAAGGTTTTAGATTGAAATGCACGAACTACACACATTAGCAGATTTTGGCTACATGGTCGGAATCTGATTCATGGTATTTTCCTAGGCCAAATTTGTTGTTCATCACATAAATGGGTATTTTTTAAAACATCTTGTATGGTGGGAAAGGAGGTATTTTCAAAATAATTTCCACTATGGATGCCAATGAAATAATAACTTGTTATGTACTCATTTTCTTTATTTCATGTTTAGTTACTTTTTTGTTTTTGGGTTCTGTTATTTTTCGAATATTCGAATATCATTCTTTGCTGATTGACGTGTAGTCCGAAACATCTGCTTCTAATCCATCCTCTGATAGCTATTTGGATAGCGGTTTGATATCGCTTTCAGTGATTAGAGTGGTTGAAAGGTAAAAGTTACTATCCAACAGAAAGCACTGGCACAGAGTTAAAGCAATGATCACAAATGTTAAGATTAATATGTTAAAATGGAAATTCGTACTCGTAGTCCAGAGACATAAAAAACAATAAGTTTATAATAATAATAATAAAACTGATACTTTAATTCTTGCACTGAAATTATAAATCTATGATTTATTAAAAATTAATTGAAATTGCCAAATTCCCATTTAAAGAAAACCTTAATGCTAGATAGGACTAATGAAATAAATGAAATAAATAAAAACCTTTTTTCAATGCCCCAACATTGCACTGAAATAAATGATAATGATAAGTCAATAATGTAAATATAACAAAATATGATAGATTGAATCTAATCAATTGGATCAAGTCTACCACGAACAAGGATATCATTAAGGTTTCTATTTTTTGAGTACGCGGTGGCTAGTTTTTTTTTTATAAAAGATGGTCGGGAATTTATCATGCAAATCGGAATAGTTACGTTTTACAACCTGGCGTGAAATACTGTTCTATTGCATGACAAATGGTACAATCTGTGAATCATATTGGATATTGAAACAGATGACAGATTGTGGTTGGTGGGTGAAGATTTCAAAAGGGTTTGTCAAGACGATGGGTGATATCGAATCGGTGATCGTTTATTCGTTTTCTTAAAGAATTTTTTGTCTCACCTACGTATTTTGTGGACATTTTTCGCAAGATATTAAGTAAATTATGTTAGTACTAACTCACGAAAGTTGACCGTTTATCGAAAATTTTTTGCCGTTTATTTGATTGGAGAAAATACCGGTTGTTAAAATATGCTTGCATGTAGAACTGCACGGCTTGGATCCGAAAGATTGATTACAAAAACGCAATTAGATTTTCTTTGTTCAATATTTGAAAGTGTTTACCTTTAATGCTGCGAAGGTATTGTTTAGAAAGCCCCCGCTCTCGCAATGTTTTGAAAACTATCTGACATACATTGTCGAAATCAATGTTCATTGTGACTTAATTATTTCTGAAAAAGTGTGTTTTGGGTAAAAACATCAAAAGTTGTCGAGTATCCATTGCTTTAAAATATACTTTGATATCTGCCTTACAAGTTACATTAAAATCCGGTCCTTTGAATACTGTTGTGTCGAAAAAGTCTATGCTATGTTCGCTGATAATGGCCGTAAATTTAATAGAATTTCAAAATATTGCCAGAATTCTTGATTTAAAAAATGTCATCAAGGAAACGCCCATAGAATAGTGGTTTAGAAAGAGAAATTGGGTCAATTTCTAATTTTTTCAATAAAGTCAATGGTATCCTTAGGACATGGTGGATGTTGGCAAGCTAAAGGCAATAAAAATGCTCAATATATTTTGAAATCCGGTACGACTGACTAGAGCAGTCTGAAATGATTGGCTGACCTTTAGGTATTTTGTTCGAACGAAACAATGCCGTTTGTGTATAAATATGCTGTTGAAACATTAGCCGAAAGGTAATCAAATTGTTATCGGAGATAATTTTTTTTTATCTTTTAGTGTTCGTATACGACATCATTTATTTTTTCAATTTTAAATTAAAAAACTGGAATATAGTTATATAAAATAATTTTGAATTAAAAACTTGAAATTTCACTCAGTAAATCGTTTTAAAACTGATTAATTAGTTTTTAATTAAATATTATTGAATTATCACCTGTGTGGAAATTCAAGTTTTTAATTCAAAATTCTAGAATTTTCACCCGGGTGAATATTAATTTTCACCCAGGTGATAATTCAACAATAGTTAATTAAAAACTAATTAATCAGTTTTAAAACGATTTGCTGTCAAAATTTTATGATTCGTTCATATGGGAGTCACGCAATCTTCTCATCACATGAAACTTCAAACCCAAACATATTATGTATTATTGAAAAGTGAATTCAATTATTGCTAATATTTTGAATATTTTTTTTGTTATAAAGTGTTAGATAAACGGCAGCTTGAAGTTGAATTTACGGCAATTCGCCATTTTTTCTTAACTCGGACGTTCCTTTATGAAAATTTCGTACAAAAATTCGTGCGACTAAAAGTTTTTTTCAGAAAGCTTAAAAATGTACATTTGTTTCCTAATATTATTTTGTTTATAGGCAATCGATTCTGGGTTGCACAGCTTGAATTCTACTTTTTTAAAGGTATTGTAATGGAAATACAGATTTTTTCTGCCTCATGCTATATTATTCTATAGCCATGAAACATGAATTAATTTCAAGCGTGACACATATACTTTAACTCATAAAGGTTTCAAATTGGGCTATTAGCCAGCTGCAGTTTCCCGTACTTAGTGACGCAGTTTACACGCGCTCACTGAAGCGTTAGATTTTGCGAATGCGGTATTGTGCTCTACCCACAAATTGAAGATGGCCAGGCAAAGTAATATACGCCCACTGGCAGCTTTGATTTTAATTAAAAGTATTTGGCAGTACAATTAACAGTATGAAATATTCAACCTTTAATCTTACACTTCTTATGAACTTTTTGGGGCGATATTGAATAATATTACAAAGTTTCATCAAAATTACAAACACTAACACCACGTTTCATCAAAATCTGTCAATAATTCAATCTTCTAGATCATTTATGTGCTACAAAATTAAACACGTTTTCATGAACAAGAATAATAAATATTTTTCGATTTTCGATAGGGCCCATCCTGGAGTGATAACAAACACTCACACACAGTTTCGTCAAAGTCCGCCAAGAATCGTGCCTTCTAGTGTGTTTACGTGCTAAAAATTGAACGCATTTTTCAGAACAAGGGCAATAACTAATACTAAATAATTTTCGTCTTTTCTGATTTCCGATTGGTTTCATCCTTGGATGATAATAAACATTTACGCCAAGTTTCTGTCAATAATTGAACCTTCTAGATTGTTTACAAGCTAAAATTAAACGCGTTCAAGGTCAATAACTCATACTTATTGTAAGAAGAAACACTAAATTAAATAAAATTATTTATTGGCGTGAAATGGTACGGTACAAGGATAATTATATATGTATATAAAGTTCATTTTTTTCAAAAGTTCATTATAATCATTATCATCATCATTTTCATAATCATCATCATCATTATACATGTAATCATTTACATAATCATCACGATCATAAGTTCCATAATATCATTCATTATATCATTTCATTCCATTGACCGATGCAAAGTGTCGGTCACATCAGTAGACCCTTATCATGACAAGACCGAGAGATACAAGGTAACAAGTCGTGAAGGTCTATAATATTTGTGATGATTTTTGCTACATGATCCTAATACATCAATGAGGTATCAGGATCACCGCCATAACCATGGTGGATCGTCACAAATATTCTGACCGATATTATCACGCCAATAAAATTGAATTTTAACACTGAACAAATTGAAAAATTAGTAAATTTTAAAACAATTGTCAACATATCTATAGAATCGATCAATGCGAAACAGTAACCCTTTCATCAAGGCTGATAAGCAACATGTTTTGAGAATCGAACTAAGCGAAACAAACATGTTTTAATCATTGCCAATTAAAGTTATGCGTATGTACATGTAACATGTAACATATGTAACATGTTGGAATACTTTAAAACATTAATGCCAAACACCTAATTAACTTATATACATAGGTGGGTATTTAGAACCCAAGCCTTACTGAAAATATTCCAATGCAGCTTGAATGGTGTTAAGGTACATGTAATTTCCTGTTTGAGACAAATGTATTTGATGTGGTCTATATAATGCTTTTGCTTTAAAGCGTATGCCAGGATAATGGATGTATGCACCACCCATTTTTTAATTACCTGCAAAACGGTTTATTCTGATGCGTTGGAGATTAAGTGCTGAAGGATTTTCAGGAAGTTTTCGAAGCCAAATTTGAGACCAGACAACTTTGGTGTTAGGCATAAGTGGAGAAATATATTTGAATGTTGTACAGAGTATTTGTCGGAGTGCATATGATTTGATATGACCTAGATCATTCCCACCACAATGTATAAGGAGGATGTCAGGTGGACTTTCAATTGTGATAAGGAATTTTACCTTGCGATTCAAATTCAAAATTTGAAGACCCCCATAACCTTGCCACCATATATTTATATTACATTGCTCTAGTCCCAAATTCAGTCCTCTGGGCCGATCATGGGCATGAATACTTGTCCATTAAATAATAGATGATCTCACACACCACACCCTAGATTTTTTGGTGCATCTGAAACATTAGAAATTGTTTATTATAATAAATCTTTCGAATGCATCAAGGCCCTGTTTTATACGATTGTTTGGAATTTGATGATAAAGAGGCATCTAATAGTCTGTGGATTTCACCTCTGATATGATCTGCAGAAATTCCATTTGTATATCTGCCGGAGACTCTTTTGCTAATGGTGCCTCTCGTCGGAATCTCGCCCACTCCTGTCGAGAAATAGAATCAGCTATATTATTATCAAGCCAGAAATATGAACTGCCTTGAAATGACTATTGTACTTCATAATATAAAGAATGAAACAAGATGCATAACTCTCTTTGACTTCGAAGACTGTGAGTTTAGAATATACACAAGAGCCTCATTGTCAATACGAAAGGCCGTATGGCCTTGCAGAAAAAACTTAAGGACCCTACCATTGATTGCATTTCCTTAAGTGTCACTTTCTTTCTAGTCAGAAAGGATTTAATCAAGGTTAGGAGTTTTTTCGTTTTTTCTTGTGGAATACGGACAACAGATAGATAGGTGTCAATTTCAAAACCCAGGAATTTTAATGCAGTTGTAGGCTTGACTGTTTTTTCAGTCATGGAACGCCAAATTGTTCACATACTTCAAGAAAGCAATCCATGATAATTTTACAGTCTGGTTTACGCTGCATTCCAAAGAAAGTGAAGTCATCCCAGAAATGTTCCATATTTGATAATCCAGATTGATTTACCACGACCCTTTGTAGGAATGTGGAAAATGTCTCAAATATTTTAAATGAGATGGAGCACCCCGTGGGAAGACACTTATCAATGTAGAATTGATTTTGAAACGTGATTCCCAAGAGATCAAAATCTCCAGGGTTTACTCGCAATAATTGGAAAGCTGATTTGATGTCTAATTTGTTTAACAAAGCATTTTTTCCTGAGCATGCTATTTTATCGACCACAGAATCAAAGGATGTATATCTTACCGCACATAATTCCGGATCAATGAAATTATTAATTCCATTATTTGTTGGATTTGATAAATGGGTGTTTAACCGCCACTTTAACCGCCATTTTGAGGGGGTTGTCCTTGTTGGACTGAGTTATGCATATACAATAACCATATCTCGTAGTTAATATATCGCCAGGAGCTAGAAGGGCATGATGCTTTCTTTCTCTTGACCTGTTCATCATACGAACTCTATCCTTGGCCTTTAGTTCTTGCAGCACCAAGGCGAATGGTGTGCATATACTTGAGCAAGTCCTGACATTTAGTATGATGTACAAAGATGTAGACGCTCATAACGATCAAGAAAGCATCTGTCCAACGTTCAATGCTCATTGTGCCACTAGAATCCTTGCCTTTTTACAGGAGTTTTCCGTCAGAGTCTAATAAATAAATCTCTCTTGAGACTCTTCATTTCTAATTAATGACAGGAAATCTATATATTCGCCATTGATAATTGTGCTTTTAATGGCTTCCCCAATATTTGAACCTAAATTATCACGCGGACTTTCAATTGCATTGCTTTGACTATCAGAAATTAATAGAGGCTGGGTCTGATGCTCTGTCTCTACATAAGGAGATAACTCTCTATTACTACCAGACAGGCAGGTTTCTACCTCTTCTACTAATAACTCATCATTAGATCTATCATTGTAGACATTCTGATGACATCTGGACTCTTCTTGCTTGTGCGACTTGAAGAACGGGTTGTTTTTGTACTCGGCCGTCCACCAGTTTTCTTTGTAGAGGTTTGTTTCCCCATACTCGTAGCATGAAATAATGAAAAGGGGGAGTTTTTGCTTGTCGAAGAGAGAGGTCAACAACTAGCATAGGGGAAGAGTAAATTTATTTGATAAATATAAGGCTAGAGACCGTGACCTCAGTTGCACTAGACTATACCAATGCACTAGGCTATACACAGTGAGTGAGGACAGTTGGTACTCACATGTATTATATCCTATTGATACAGTACAATGACAACTAGAGGTCGATCTAAAAATAGAACAGAGGTCTAGCCTGACTCGGGCTAGGCTTAACACTGAACGACTTCAAGTTTTTAAAATTGGAAGTTAAAACTCATGTTGTGAAAGTAACACAAGGGATTCTTGGGACATTAGGACAAAAAGCTCCAGTCCCATTTTTAATGTATTTATGAAAGGATTACTAAAATAAAAGGGGTGACACTCACATAAAAGCAATGATCAACCTCCCTCTTCAACAAGCATGCCAAGAAAGGAAGTAGCTTGTCGACAAGCTAGGCTAATATTCCCTAAAAGGCAAACAACTCTAGATATAAGACTACAAATATATCATACTTACTGGTATTCCCCTTCAATAAATTCACCTATTGTTCAATCAGGTGTTATTATTATATTTCGATTTTGTGGATTTTCAAAACGGTTCATCCTTGGGTAATAGCAAACACTCACAACAAGTTTCATCAAAATCCTTCAAGAATTGCACCTTCTAAATTGTTTACGAGCATTTCAAAAACAAGGGCAATAACTAAATATTTTCGATTTTTCTGATTTTCAATAGGTTCATCCGTGGATGATTACAAATAATCATACTAAGTTTCGTCAAAATCAGTCAAGAATTATGCCTAGAGTGTTTACGAGCAATTGTGGACGGAAGGACGAACGGAAATGGGTTACAACAATATACGAGCCAGCAAATGATGCCGGCTATCTCCTCTAATCTTCTCAACGAGACATACGATGAGCACTCAAAGTTTTAGGATCTAGACTTTGCAGACTATATCGCCCTGCTGACACAACCTTTAGGACACGCAAAAAGACAAATCAGAGAGACTGAACCACGTCGCCAAGACCACCGGGTTGGAAATCAACACAGAGAAAACAAAGAGCCTGCAGGTCAATGTCACTCAGGTAGCGAAATTCATCTACCTGGGCAGCATTGTTAGAGATCAAGAGCTGATGGTTTTGTCACATCAGACCAGCGTGGAGAAATGAAAAGCTATTTTTTTACTGTACAGCGATTAACGCTTTCACCATCCAACCCACAATTCCGACAATAGCCTACATTTATCTGCTAGACTATACTAGTCTTCACATCTACTAAAAGATCATGTTCACTCTTACCCATTTCTACTTTTACTACTTGCTATCTAGCTAGGTCTTGTGTGTTTGTCCTACTGGTAGATATTCTTGTTCTAGTATGATTGATAGAAGTTGGAATATGGATCTTTCTTGATTGTTATTTTCATACGCCCAAATAGAAATGTGGACGTATATTGCCGTCGCCCCTATCCGTCCGTCTGTCCACATTTGCTGTATGCTCGATAGAGGCTATACAGCTTTTATCTGATCTTGATGAAACTTGGTATGCTTGTAGATATTGATAAGACCTCAATCAAGTTCGAAATTGGTAATAATCGGAGGAATGATTTCAGAGTTATTGCCCTTGACTTAGTAAAAACACGTTAAATTTGTCTTGTATGTTCGATAAAGGCTGCAATTTTTATCTGATCTTGATGAAACTTAGTATGCATGTATATATTGATGAGATCTCAGTTCAAAATTGGTAATAATCGGATGAACGATTTCAGAATTATTAGTATTGCCCTTGACTTAGTAAAAATGTGTTAAATTTGCCTTGTATGCCGATGAAGGCTACAAATTTGATCCCATCTTGATGAAACTTAGAATGCATGTATATAATAATGAGATTTAGGTCAAGTTTGAAATTGGTAATAATTGGAAGAACTATTTCAGGATTATTGCCCTTGACTTAGTAAAAAAAACGTCAATTTGGCTTGTAGGCATTCTATAGACTACAGTTTTTATCAGATCTTGATGAAACTTGAAAATATATTGATGAGATCTCGGTCAAGTTTGAATTTGGTCTTAATCGGATGAACTGTTTTTGAGTTACTACCTTTGACTTAGTAAAAACGCTTCAAATCTGGCTTGTATTCATCATACAGGGTGCAGTTTTTATCTGATCTCGATGAAGCTTGGTATGCATGTATATAATAATATTGATGATCTCAGTAAAATAGAAATGTTTTGGAGTGATTGCCCTTGAATCAATTCAATGCGTCTAATTTGGCTTGTAGGCCTGATAGAGACTACATTTTTATCCCATCTTGATGAAACATGGTATGAAATCTCAGTAAAGCTTGAAATTAGTAACAATCAGGTTTCACATATTAAGCCACTATACCAGACTTTGTTATCATTTCTGACAGCTGGTAGTGGGCGTATGTTATCTTGCCTGGCAAGCTATCTGCTTTATTTTGTGTTTATCTTTTTAGAATAGGGAGGTTTATTCAATTGGATCAGGGAATTTTGGGGGTATTTCTTTTTCCAGACAAAATTTGTAAAGGTGTGCCGATTATTGTAGTGTTCACATGTTTTGGGGCAATAACGGTTTTCGTTTTTTGATGATATTTCAGACATCACCACTGCTTGAAAATGAAATATTACAATATTCGTATATTTCTAGCTTTGAACTCTCAAGAATTCGTGAATTTTGTGAAAACGATTTAGGAGGACCTAGCAAGTCCCTAGTTTAGATGTGGTGAGCTTACTGTCAGTGGCTAATCAAGCATCATTTAGTAGAGGGGCCAAAAGGGACCCCAGGATTGTCAAAGGGGGCATTGGGATGGGGGCGATTGCTGACAAATTTGAAACTGGAAATAGGGGAGGGGGTGTAAAGCCGGACAGAATGTACGAATCAATTGTCGGAATTCGCTAATTTCACACAAGCACTATTATCTTGCCGTGGATAAGTTTTACGTATTGCATGAGGGTTTATTGTGATATCTATTTTGTCCATATAATATGTAACATTATATCATTACAGTTGCAGTAACAGAATGATTGGAAGAAGTCAATACAGCCTTGCTTGTAAAGTTATTGGTCTTGTTGCCACCTTTGTTATACTTTTTACAGCAATGTCTTTATATAACAATTCTGACCAAGATTTAAGTCGCCTTCAAAGTGCCTTACAAACTATAAAAATGCTCAAGATGAGCGCACAAGATTCAGGTGTGATGACTATTGTAAATAAAGTTTCGCAACCGGAAGTGCTCAGATGGGATGGTCAGAAGTGGATCAATTGGCCCAACTTTTGTTTAGACACTGGTATAGAGAATTATGTTCTTGCCGATTTACATGCTCCATCTGGGAACATGCCATTTTATGTTCATGATAGTAAACACGATAGCTATACATCTAGACACATTCAATCAAAGCATACATACGAGAAGTCGGATTTAGAACTTATGTATCGACATTTACAAGAAGATCAAGAAATGGGGTTAGTAGACGTCGGTGCTCATGTTGGATTATATTCCGCTACTGCAGCCTTATTGGGACGGAAAGTTTTAACTGTCGATGCTTTATATATGAATAACCATGCATGGTGCCATTCAATTGTTAAAAATAAATTTACAAATCAAGTTAAACAGATATACACCATCATGTCGAGTGAACATCGTTTGATGTATTTTAAAAAGTACGGCATACATGTCGGGGCAACTACAGTACATGTGGCAGAGGACCAATCTAAAAAAGTATCGCCGATGGATAAAAAATTCATTCATTCAGCAACCTTAGATGACCTATTGCCATTAATTACATTCAAGGTGGTTTTTTTAAAACTAGATGTTGAAAAGCACGAGTTGGAAGTAATTTTGGGTGGAGAAAGATTTTTTAGAGAGTTAAACGTGAAATATGTTCTTATGGAGTGGATTCATCATTTTGATAATAAAAGTCGAGATAATATAACAGAACAAATGACACGATACGGTTTCAAAGCATTTACTGCCGGAAGCGAAGAAAAGGAGGTTGATATGACCAAGCTTACGAGGTTGTACAACATCTTTTGGAAAAAAGTACTATAATTTGCGTAGGGAGTGGTATTTCAAATAGTGTTCTGTATGTTCAAATATGTTGGTATTTTTAAATTTAGTTTGTTACTTCCCTTTAAATGCTTGACAATGAACCGTACAGTCATGAACAGAATTTGTAAAAAAAAATGAAATGAATTTTACGTCCTACTTTTCTGCACCATGTGAGCTAATGAAGACGGGCAACGCCATGCAGGATGCAATGAGGGAAATTTTTCCAGGACAGCGGCATTAGCCTGCTCTTTTTCGATTTTCAACTGTCGAGGGATCTTTAACGTGCACGGCCTGTAGCACACGGGGCCTCGGTTTATTGTCCCATCCGAACGACTAGACACTTTTTCCATGTTATGAACAGAGTTTGTGCTTCCGATTATAATAAATGGGGGTGGAATTGTATGTATTCCAATTTCACTAATCATGAATCCAATGTCCACGTTGTGCACTCGCTGATCTGATATTTGAATAAAATAATTGAACAGACTTGACCGTAGTAAATGTACATGTATATTTAATATATATTTATTATTTTTAATTTATTAAAATGTAAAACGTTCATAATCTAAAAGAACGACTTTGATAAGCCAGCGATGTGAGGACACGGGAGGACGACAAAGAATCAGAATTTTTTCTTTGACTAGATAAAGGGGAATTAATGTCTGTATTGAATTTTTAAAAACAATTCACGATAACTTAAAACTGTCAGTGGTGTCGTTCCAATCAACTCAGATTTAAATGGGCACGGATAAGATCGAGAGAGATTATTTACCAAGAGGTTTAACCAACAACCAGATGCTAGCAAGGATACTTTGAGAACCTGTTATCCTTGTAAAATACAGTTCTTTGTTTCTTTCTATGGTCTAAACATGTCTTCAAATCTTTGATATATATCAGACGATTTTACGTTGAAATAACTCTCTCCTAAAAACTTCTCCTGTTGAAGTTGATAATTCAGGTCATATAAATATGATCTACATACTATATCTCTCAAAACGATCTGATGAGTAAAGGAGATTTTTCTTTTTATCATCATGATTGAATGATGTCATAATGTTGACCAGTTTTACGTTTGTTCACATTAATATCTAAGGTAAAGCTGAGCTAACTCTATTGGCGATTCAGAACATCTCATCGGATAAGTACCAACTATGATCAAATACGGTCGTCGATTAATTTTCAGCTAGTCGGAAGGTGGAACCCAACCATTGTCACTCTTAATCCACGAGTTTGAAACCAATGATCAAAAGTGACGGAAAAGGGTAATTCTGACTGCATCGAACACACATTACCAAATTATTCCATATTATTTGATTCCTAGAGATCTTGTATAAATCTTCTAAGAATAATGCCACATTCACATTTTTTCTGAAGAAATTGAATTAGAAAGGTGTTGGGAGAATTAATAATGAGATTTTTTCAATACAGTTTTTTTTATTCGGGAACATTTTTTTAAGGTATGGCTGAATTTTACATTATTATAAAACCTTTTCAGAGATAAGTATGCCAGCTTTACTGGAAAGCACATACCAAAAAAATCGATAGTCCATCGAAGCAAATAATATGAAATGGCGCGAGATTATGACTATGCATATACATACGAAACTACGTGTGGTTCTTACATAGAAATAACAACGTAGTTCATAGACGTTTTGAATCACTACATCGAATCGAATTTCCAATATTTCAACAAAGCCTTAAAATCACATAAAGTTTTAGAACGGCTTTATCTATGATTTTAAGGCTTTGTCGAAAAATTATAGTCTTATTCGACTTATTAAGAGATAACGATTTAAATGACAGTGAACTACGTTCGTGTGTTTTTTTTCAATGTAAGAACCATGCGTAGTTTCGTATGTATGCATATATTCATTAGATGGGACCCACTGCCAGCTCTATTATATTCTACTCAACCACAAGGACACAAGGCATAAAACTGGTCTTGACTGTTACTGGCCCTTATTAGTCTTTTCTTAGACGAAATGACCGTACACTTTTGAAAGAACTACGTCATGCTTAAAAGAGATGCAAAACTTGGTTTTTTTCGGTTTTGATTGATAAGGTTTTATGAGGAATCATTGGTTTCAGTATACGGTATACTTTCTCCTGAAATTTCGCTATTCTATTTTTCCGTAAGATGAATGTCTATTATTCCATAGTATTCAGTATGAAATTAAATAAAATAGTATTAAAGGAAAATCCTCCAGACAAACATTTCCTGGTTGGAAAATGCTAATGAAAGGCGATGTAAGACAAAATTACCAATAACAAATGTTACTGTGGAAACTAAACCAAAATTAACAATAACACAGCGATTCCAATGCGCCATTATACAATTCTATCTAAAAATTCTCTTAAAAGTTTGACGAGTTTCGAATGATTTTCTCCCTATATTGGAAATAAATGTTGCTAATAGCTCATCAAACAGTCTTTAACAAAGGTGGTAATTTCTTTCTAAATTACAATTGACAACCAGGTAGACATCTCATTTTTTTTCTTTCACACAATTTTAACACATTTATATTCATTACCTACTTCAAAACTATTTTAACACATTTCAAATGACATTTAAAGGAGAAGTGGTATTCAACGCGCATATAGAATTTCTATTGGAGAACTAAACTGAATTATAGTTTACAGTCCAACTGTTCTGTACTCTTAACATACAATAAATACACATTGTATACTGTCAGACCTCCGTTAGCTTTAGGTTCAATACAATTTGTTTCGTAGCTACAGAAGATTAAAAAACACATGGTATCAGAACAGGAATTTTCGTTTTCTTGTTTAACACAAGAAAATGTCAGCATTTGGTCAACATTTCATATGACACATCAAATGTCCTTACTTGGTGACATGTTCCCGTGTTTGAAATGGTACTTGTTAATGTTACAATGTCATTGTAATCCCTAGTCCGAAACATCTGTCTCTATTGCAGCCTCAGTAGTATATGTGTTTTCTGATATAGTGCATCCAGTTTGATCTGGTTTTTAAGATGGTGTCTTTTCGGATATGACGCATTTCACTTCTGCGCATGCGCAACTTTTTCAATGCGTCATATCCGAAAAGACACAACTGTTAAAATGTATTATAACAGACTTCCTCAAACTGTTAAAAAAAATATATTATAACAGACTCCATATAAATTACCCAAAAACCACAGACAAGAATCACTAATAATAATACAGTATGAAATAACCGCATTAAAAATGTCTTTAATTTTAAAACACGAAAAAAAAAATTCTTCTCTGCGCTAACATCTCTCATCCCCAAAGTGGTCAATTTTGTCTCAAACAACAAATTTCCTCAGGAGTAAATGCAGTGAAAAGATCTAATGATTCATTTCTATCGCTTGAATAGTTTTCTCCTTGTATTAAATCTTTCGTATTAAAAATATATGCTGTTTATTGAACAAATATGTCTTTAATAAATGTCCATCCTCCTAAAACGTATTTCGGTGCGGGAGACATTTAAAAGTCATTGGGTTCTCTTCCTGGATTCCCATGGGCAAAATATCCCGGAGAAAGACATCTCCCAGGGCACAATTATACAGGTCCAGGCACGAGATAAGATCTGCGTTTAGACGAAAATGATAATCCCAAGGGGAAGAACCCGTTAATAGAGTTGACGCAGCAGCGCTCAAACACGACATACTGTACAGAAACAAAGACGTAACATTCAGACACCAAGCAGACAAACAAATGATAGACGAACTCGAAAATATTCCCAATCCCACTTTCAAAGAGAAATTACAAAGGGCTCTTATCATAAAACTCTTGAAGGCAAAATTGAAATTGGGTATGGGCATAGCAGACGAGATTCACAAAGAATTTCGAAAAAACAAACATTACCTCAAAGTCAAAGTTTTTGATAAAGATGAAATTTGGTCAGCCGATTTAATCAACATGCCAGTCGAGAGAGGGTACAAGTATTGATTGACGGTGATCGACATATACACGAGATACGCTTGGGTCTTTCCCTTGAAAAACAAATCGGGTCTGACTGTCAAACAAGCATTCGAAACCATAATGAAACAATCCGACAGACGACCCCTAAAGTTGTGGGTTGATAAAGGAAGCGAATTCTACAACAGAAATGTGAAATCTCTGGGGTTTGAAATTTACAGCACGCATAACGAAGGTAAAGCCGTAGTGATAGAAAAATTCAACAGGACTCTTAAAAGCAAATTATTCAAGAAATCCACGGAATTGAAATCTCAAAAATGGCTTAAAATATTACCAGTTGTTGTCGACGAATACAATAACAAAATACATTCGTCTATAGGTGTGACGCCATCGCAAACCTCTAATAACCCGAATATCATAAAGTCCGTCAACACTCGAAACAACTTTGAAAACGAGATTAACAATTTGAATATTAAACCCAAATTCAAAGTTGGAGATCGAGTTCGTATTTTTAAATATAAATCATTGTTTCAGAAAGGTTACGTCGGCTATTGGACTAACGAGATATTCATCGTTGATAAAGTAAACAACACATCACCTCCCACGTATGAATTGATCGATCAAGACAAAGAACAAATCATAGGAAGGTTTTATCAAAATGAACTTCAAAAAACTGACTTTTAAAAATGAATCTCGAAAATGAAGATTTAGATGAAAGGTTAAGAAATTTAGATGTCGACAAGCATTTACGCTCTCTTAAATTAAGATTTTTTAAATTTAAATGTAAATTTATCTTCAAAATATTATTGAATGTGTTTTATCAGAATGTTATACAAGTTTTTTCAAACACAAACTACATATATATTTCGTCAATTGGGTCTTCAGCAATACTTACCACCTACTTCGAAAAACACCTAAAAAAAAATCAACTTAAAAAATGAATGCATTTCTCGATAAATACGGAAAAGACACGACCACAAACTTTCAACTTTTGAAATGGGCTAAGGAATTGAACGTCTCGCCGTTTTATTATTGCATGCGAGATGAAATTGATGAACTGAAATACAAGAAAGGTAAATTTTACGCCATCACAAACATTCACACGTCGGATCAAAAAGGAGTTCATCACTCTGCTCTACACAAAGATTCTTCGAATAACTTTTATTTCTTTGATTCTTTCGGTCTAGAACCGACAGAAGAGATAACGAAATTGACTAGCAAACCAATCAAATGTTCTACGTTTCAAATTCAAATGCCAGGACAAAAGCTGTGTGGACAGCTGTCGCTTTGGGTTTTATATCGGTTGAGTTTGGGAGAAAAGTTTGAAGAAATTGTAATAACTCAATAAAAATGGCAAACAAGTTTGGATTAGGGTCTTTACCTCTAGAATCTAAAAATCCCATGACGACGTCTTATTCAAGTGGATAAAACAAGTCAGTTGCAAAATTTAATATCTAAATTAGACGATAAGATTATGAAGGTAAAAATAGACGTCCAACGTTTAATAGACAACCCAAATGTAAACGAGGATAGATTGAAACGAAAACTAACCGCTTTGTAAAGAAAACTTGGCGAATTGCTAGCAGAACTAGACAAGACCGCGGACAAAACCGAGTTACAAAATTCGATATCCAATTTGAACGAAAAGATTGCGAAGCAAAAATCAGATGTTCAAGATATAATTAACACACTTCCCATTGACAAAGATAGTTGAAACGACAATTGACTGCTTTGGATACTAAAATCACGGACGAATTAGAAAAAGAAGTGGGTGTGATTAAAAACTTTCTTCAAAATAAATTTCGAGATGATATGAAAAATTATATTAAAGAACAGGTCAATCTTTTGGTATCTAGAATTCATGACGATTTTTTTTAGACAAGAGAGAAAGTTGACCAAATTAGAAGCTATTGTCACGGACAAATCGTATTATTTCAATCTTCCATTCGAAAGTGACACTGCCTTCGATGAAAAAGACCAAATTTATAAATCAAACAAATACGGATTCAAAGCAGAAATAAAAGTAGGTACTCTCGCATACGGAGAACCTAAAAACGTATTCGATATCGGCGAAACGCAAGAGTTTTCTTTTCGAGGTAATTGTCTGATTCAAATAGAATTTCCCATGAAGGTTAAAGTCAATAAAGTAGTCTTCAAACAAACTGGTAATGCCGTCAAACATATTTCATTATTCAATGATGGTAATTTGGAAGAGAATATACGTTTGATTGATAAAAGGGATCAGGAAATTGAAACGAAAAATGGTAAATATGTAGACACCTTTAAAATGGAAGTAGAAAATGATAAAGATATCATTGGAATCAAAGATTTAGATATGATATTGGAGCCGGAAAATCCACCATCAACCAACATTGTCAAAATTCCACGACGCTTACACGTACACAGAAAAATAGAATCGACCAGTCGCGAGTTTTTACGAACAACAGACTTTGAATACGTAAAACTATATTTCGCTTTAGGTGAAAAATACACCTCGATCGATGTTCATAAAAGTCAACAAGAAAGAGAGTTTATAGTGCATTTATCGTTTGCCGAAGACTCCATCCTTGAAGGTGGTGGTTTTATTTCTAGAGCCAAGATAAACATCGAAAAAGAAAAAATAAAATATTCCTATCATCTTAACGAGGACCATACGAAAAAAGAAATGTCGTTAGTACGCGTAAATGTTTTTACTTTTAATACCCGCAAATATAATAATGCTAGGCCAAACAAGCGCGCTCTATACGATATTCCGTGGTTCCATTTATCGGAAATTCACTTAATTTAACGACTTAAAAAATGGAACTCGAAAGCAGACAACAATACATGCTAGACAAACAAGAAGAGTTGAAAATAAAGTTGAGACAGTGCAATACATGCAGGAAAAAAAGGAGTAGAATCGATTCTTTTTTCAAAACAGCGAGCACAGTTCTAACGGTAGGAGTAACGGTGGCAACGGCCGTGACTGGTGGATTAATGCTTCCGGTCATCGTCCCAACCGTATTGGCTGCATTAACAGCCGTTCAAACGACTTCTTGCGGTCTCATCACTTTAGGTTTCACGAGCAAAAAGAAAGCCCATTATAAAAAGAAAACGGATATCTTGAATATGTATCTTAATCAATTGTACATCTTTTTCGAAAGATCGAGAGAAGACAAGAACATAACAGTTGAAGAATAACACGAATTCAATGAAATTTTGGACAAATTCCATACAGAAATATCAGCGGTCAAAATAAAGAAATAATAAAAAATATATACTTAAAAAAATATGAATAAAATCGAACTTGCAGACGATGAAACATTGATAGAAAACGCCCTATTTTCCGATGTTATCAAGGCTATCTCTGATAAATTTAAAACATTCACAGGACAAATTAAAATAGATGGAGAGATAGTCGAGGAAGGGAATCACAGACAATACTTGTCACTCCTCGGTTTCAATGCCAAAACTTTTCACAATATCTTTTCAAATATGGACAAAAAATCCGATGCTTCCGATTGGTATTTTACAGGAAAAATAATTTTAATGAAAGACAATTTCCAAGAAATAAAAAGATCGGGAGTTGGCAGAGGAGGAACTGATCTGCTTAAAAAGATCAATGAATACGAAGGCGAAAATTGTTACATACCTACAGATGGTCACTGTTTTATAAAATGCGCCAATCGTGTTTTAAACGAAGACTACACGAGAGAATTTCAAGAATACATTATTGGGTTTTCAAAAGCAAATAGAAAAGAAGTGATGACTTGTGCTAGAATGAAGGAATTCAACAAGAAATTCAACACTTCGTTTCAAATTTATAATCCCAAAAACAGACATTTTCATCCCAGAGACGTTCACGATGAATTAGATTGGGTTTTTTACTTACACTCGCATTTCTGTCTGATTAGAAGAAGCCAAAAAAGTTTGGGAATTCAAGAAATAGAAGACAATTACGAACAGGTGTGGAAAACGTGTAGAGACGATAACGCAGTAACACAGGTTTCACCTCTCAAACTAAACGTGCTTTCGAGTATGAGTGATGATGCGTTATTCGCTTGGGATTGCGAAACGTATTCAGAAAGAGACACGCGAAGAGCAATTCCTTATGCCTGCACTTTAATTAATTTAGAAAAACTAAGAAAAAAGTTAGAAACGATAAAAAATATCTTTCCAAATATAAATCCTACTGATAATGTTCCAGAAGAATTTTATGATAAACTAATGAATGTAGTAGAACTATTTGTAGGTACAGATTGTATAGATCAAATGTTGAAATATTTAGGTCAATATGATAGAAAGAGATTAATATTAATTTCTCATAACGGCAGTGGATTCGACAACTGGATCGTGCTTAAAAATGCAAAAAAACTAACGCATTGCCCTTTAAGAACACCCAGAGGAATTCTATCTTTTCCTTTATCTAATCCATACACGGATGAAGATTTACAGAAAAAATGGAAAAGACAGAAAGAAATAAAGGGTAATTATTTACAACATATTAATTTCACGTGTTCCTATCAACACGAATCCTCTAGTTTGGCTGCATGGGGAAATTCTTCCAATCTTCTCGCGAATTTGAGAAAGATTGCCGACGTAGATATCGCTAAATACACGCAAGACAACTGGGAGGAATTGAGACACGAATGGGAACTTTACGCCAAGAGAGACACTCTCTGTTTGGGAGCTTGTTTGATAAAATACAACCAAGTCACGAAAGAAGTTGTAAACCAGAATATGTCCAATAATCTAACGGCTCCATCTTTATCTTTAAAGGGTTGGTATTATTTATATCATTACGATAAAGAAATGGTGGAAGAAGAATGGTATGAAACTACTAGAATGGTTGCGAAACATACCGAAAAAGAAAACGTAGAAAAAGTTTATTCGCACACTAATCCTTTTATAAGAAATTTTATCAGACGATCTATTAAAGGAGGAAGAGTTTCGGCAAACAGAAAATCATTTGAAACGAACAAAATGGATGAAATTTGTAACGTATTAAAGGAATATATTTCACAAACAGAAAGTAATAACATAATTGATTTATTCAAAGAATACAGTGCAAGCACAAAAGACAAAACGGAGGTTCATTCGAGACTTAAAAAAATAGAATGTACTAAACTAATGGCATTTGATGCTAACGGTTTATACGCTTCCGCCATGTCGGATTTAGATATCCGAGAGCGGAAAGTGGAAGACCGTTTCTACCAGAAGAAGAAAAAGAATTTGTAAAACTCTTCAATAAACAAAAATTCAGACCTAGAACTGCTATTTTAACAGTGTGGTTTGACTATCCCAAAAACATATTCTTCCAACCGATACCAGCTAAAGATAAAATCACTTTCACGAATAAAGAAGGCAAAAAGGAAACTGGTAACAAAATCAGGTTCAGAAATGGTTTCTGTCACGACGTTTTAACATCGGTCGATATTCAAGAAATAGTGAAAGCCGGTGGACGAATTATTAGAATATTAGATGGTATAGTTTACGAAGAAAATTTTAAAACTCCACCCTATAGAGATTATATTTTAATTTTGAGAGATTTAAGAAATAAATATAAACGAGAAGGTAATATCGTGGGTAGTAATTGCATGAAATTATTAGGTAATTCCTTGTATGGTAAATCAATTCAGAAAGATATATTCACAACTAGACATTTATGGAATGAAGCAACTTTACAGGCCAACTTTGATTCACGCGTTAAAACCTATGAGAAAATTAATGATACTCAATATATTGTTGAAACAGAAATTGAAGAAAAAGAGATTACTACCGAAGATAGTAAATCTACACGACTAACACCTAGTCATTTGGGATCATTCGTTTTATCTCACAGTAAAAAAATAATGAACAATTTCATTCACGTCATAAATGGATTTTATAAACCCACAATTGGAAAAAACTAAACAGAGCTGGTTTGGTCTCCGAAAAAGACTATTGCAAAGGTAAAAACGATTACGGTGACGGTGGAATTATATTTGGTTTATATTTAGCACCAAAAGTCAAATACAACATCGTTTTGACTTCTGATGGTGTTTTAAAAGAAAAGAAAACGTTTAAAGGTTATTCTAATGATAAGATAAGTGTAGAAGATTACGTTCAGTTAGCAAGCGGACATGATGTGTCGAACGAATTTAATAAACCATGGGAAAAAAGTTTCACCAATGGAGTAGTTATTCCAAATGATAAACAAACTAAAGTTTTTAGAAGTTATTTGAATAATGTTAAACCACCAAACAGTGAAGGAATTATGTATCCTTACAACGATAAAGATGAGTATAGTTTTGACGAAAACTATGAATTTGATGATTTCGATTATCAAATTACTATTCAAGAAGAGAATGAAGATTGTTTTAAATGAAGTTGAATGACAATTTCTTCGTTGCCAAAGTCTATGAACCTGTTTTTACCGTCTTTGATTTCCAGATTTATATCTTTGATCATGAAAGAATTGACTGGTAAATAGGTCGTTTGAAACGGTTTCTCTATAATTCTGTATCCGATCGGCACCGTAAAAGTCGGTATGCTGTATATGATTTGGCGTTTGTGCTTGTTGAAAAATCCACCGTTGATCAAATTACAGTGAATGTTGATCACGTCGATGTCGTTCTCGATGTTGGCCTTGTGCGGCGCCAATGTCGATTGCGCATATATTCGTTTATCGAACCCTAGTAACGCATTCAACGAATTTTCTACGTTGAAATCGACTTGAACGTTATTTCTCAAGATCAGTTTCATTTTGTTCAGATTCAAATTACCTTCGAATTCGATATTGTTTTTGCCGTTCACGCTTCCTGCGTATTCGGATAGGTAATCGTTGATGGCCACGTGTTCGTAGCTTCCCGCTAGTAAGCTTATGGTTTTGAACGTAACTCCGTTATCCGTCGATATTTTTAGTTGATTGTTTTTTTCGTTGATGTTTCTAATGGAATCGTAAACGGAGAAATACTTTAATCCCAGTTCGTACTGTTTATTGCGATCGAGGTCATACTCGTAGTCTAGAGACAATTTGATGTCTGATTTATTCGAGGTGATAACGAACAATTGTTCTTTATTGGACATTTTTAATGACGTTTTTATAGTCTTTTTTACTGATGATTTTTTTCTCCAAAAGCCGTTTTAATATGCCATTGACTTCGTTGTATTGTCTGTCCGATCGATGACCTTCCTTCATGGCCGCTAATATTATTTCTAATCTATTAAGCAATTCTTTATTGTTGTCGGATAAAAACGTTATACCTTGTCCAGATGCCACCATATCATCGAATTCGTCTATTTCTTGTATGATTGGTGGATAATCTTCTGCATAATCATTTACCTCCTCTTCCTCAATAACTTTTGTTATATATAAATCAACTTCTTTCAATCTTCTTGTTTCGGGTCCTGACTTTCTGATCGCATGTAGAAATTTTGAGTATGCTACTAAATCCTTGTAATCGGCAATTTCAACATCCTCGCCATTCATAAAATCTATTAACCCTCTCGTTAATGTAAATATAAAGTCTTTTGTGTCGATTTTGAATTGTGGTGAATTCCA
>NW_008709379.1:5817221-5825079 GCF_000327385.1 Lottia gigantea
ATCTGGGTAGGGTTTGAAAAAGACGTTTTATATCATCTAATGTCTTAATTATAATACCATTATATTCAATCGCTTTGGGTTCTATACGAGGGGTGGGTTCTATAACGAGTCTCTTTTTAATATCTTCTTGACTTTTTAATATGGGTTGAAATAGAGTCTGTAGATTTTCCGTTAATCCGAGTTGTTGCAATCTGTTATTTTCAACTTGGGTCTTTATTTTATTCTTAGCTTTGATATATTCTCTATTTCTTTTTAAAAAATTATTCCAATCCGTCATTTTTAAAAAAATAAAATTAACATATATCGATCATAACTCTTTCTCCCGCAGGTTTTCTAGTATTTACAAATACATATCCATGATCATCTGGGTTTCTCCATTGAGCTTTACAAACCTTTTTAAATGTATCTCTATCCATTCCGTGATTTATAGACTGAATGATTTGAGATAAATCTTTATCGTTTAATTCAAATAATAAAAAAAAATTTGCATTTTTTATAATGAACATAGAATCCATCCCGTAAAAAGATTTGGATTGGTATATGCAGTGACAGTTGTGATGTCTTCCTTTGGTGAAGAATTCTTGTTGAACAGTTTGATTTCTTTGCGCTACGCAGTCCTCAAACAATATTAAGTTCTTTCGATTGCTATCAATATTAGACAAGCCTAGATCATTAACATTTTTCGTAAGAAAAACTTTTATATCAGTTGGATTGAAAGATGGATTCTTTGATTTAATGAAGTTTTCTATGATATCTTTTATTTCCACGTCTTTCTTTGGTAAATATTCTAAAGCTTTGAGGAATTGATAATACGATTGCTCTGGTGTTGTTGTGTAGATATACAGAGAATCGAAATCTAAAAGGTTTGGTGTTGTCAACATGTTAAAAGTGAGATGAGTTTTCCCAGAACCTGAACTACCGCAAATGCTCATGAGCATTGGGTTACTAGGAAATATGTCCGAATGTTTGAATTTCTTGCCCATTTTTATTTATTACATTTTCGTACTAAAAATCACTCCGTTGCCTTCATACTTTGAAAGGAAGATTCCCTCACCCGAACGTATGTTTTTTAAAAATATGGCGTTGCCCTTGTGTTTGACCTTCATTTCTTTGGTGTCGATTTTATCTATTAATTTGCTTAATCCCTCTTTAACGGTTTTCTTGGTTTCTTCGCCAAATCTTTGTCCGAATTCTTTAACCGTCCCTAATATATCTCCTACTCCCGAACCTCCTCGTGCTTCTCTTTCCATTGCCAAATTGTTTCTACGCGCTTCGGCGTTTGCAGCGGCTTCAGCTTTCTTATCGTTGACAGCTTTGGCTATCCCAGCAGCTCCACCAGCAGTTGCATCAGCTGCAGCTAAACCAGGAAAGATTAAAGGTAAGAAAGGTAAAAATCCACCTTTTTTAGTTAAATTCTCATCAATTCATTCCAAGTCTATATCGTCTCTGACTTTGCAATGTTTGTATTTATCGATAATCTTTTGGGTTCTGTGCACTTTTTTACCGTTGTAAGTTATTAGAGTCGGCGAATTCGTTTCCATAGCTTCTATTATTTTCATAACTAAAGTTTCTGGTTTCATTTTTAAAGGGTGTTTTTTTATTCAATTCTTATCATTCTTCTATCTGATATTTTAATCAAATGTTTTGCTTCTTCCAGCAATAAACAGTAGCCGGTCACATCTCCTTGTGTTTTATCGATGTGAATATTTATGTTTACCCCTGTTTTGAAAAGATCTTCTTGATGAGCTGACAGATCGAAACAAAAGATTGGATGATTGAGTGAAAAATCTGTGTATTCAAACTGAGGCGTATTTCCAAACAATTCGCACATGTTTTTATAGTTTCTGTACAATTCGTTGTAATCTTTTTTGGAAGGATCAATTGTCAAAGGTTGATTGGGATAATTATCGTTGTTCAATCTGACTTGAACTTTGCGAATGATGGGATCTTGAGTATGGTTCAATGCCTCTCTGAAAATGTTGTTGTTGTTTGTCTGAGAGTCTGGCAAGTTTTTGAAACCGACCATTAGATATCTCGCTGGTTTGACGGTGTTGGTGATTGGCCACGTGGTGGATTCTCCTGTTAAAGTCATGCTACCTTCTGTGTTACGACGAAGAAAAGCAATTTCGATGTCTTTGGTTAAAGAGTTGAATATTCTCGTTTCCACTTCTACGGAAGGAGTGATTACCGGTATGTAAAGTTGGATATTCGTTATTTCCAATTTTGCGTTGTTTTCACCAAAGAATATCTTGTTGTCGTTGATTTCTCTTTGCAAGTGAATTTTATACGGCAAACCTATGGAAACCTTTCTGTGTTCCAAGAGACCAAATAAAGGATACAACTTCCAATTTACGTAATTGACCCATCTGTTGTTCTCGACAACATTGTTGAAGCGCTCGTTTTTCAAATCCGTGATTTACTCCGCGAGTCACTCTTTCCAGTGTGTTTCTAGCAACTACCCTTATCCTATCAAGGTCTGTGTCATTTGCTACAGTTCTGACCGGTTCTTTTAAAACTTCTCCGTCACCGACATCGGGAATCCATCCCGAAACTGAATCGTAGTTTTTAGGATACAGAACCGTTTTCAACATTGTGTCAAACTCGCCGGGGTGTTTTATGGTCTCTATCGGATATGAACCAGCTTCCAAAACCATTTCGCTGAATAAAGACGGAAAGAAGTTGTTTTCTAAAGTCGTGTTGGTTTGTGGAATTCGATTCTGAGCGGCGTCTTTGATTTTGAAATCGCATCGGAAATGGGCATCGGAAAGCAGCAACCAATTGGACAACGAATTAATTTCAAAGGTAACTCTTCCTCCGTCGTTTATTTGGGTCTTTGTCCCTACCGATGGTGAGATGATTACGTAATCCTCTTTCTTCTTGTTGAGCGAATATTGAATCGGATCATACAATTGAAAGATTGGATCCAATCTCTAATTTTTGCTTGCCATTTTTATCCAATGATTTTAAACCCTTTTCCTTGTTTTTCTAGAGCTTGTCGTTCTAGTCTCTTGTTTCTTAGTTCTCTTATTAGCTGCAGTTCTTTAAGTTCGTCAGATTTTTTCACTGCATCGCTAATATTTACTCCTGCTTTTGCCACAGATCCAAGACCTTGCGCTTCTGAGGAAATGAGGGATTTGTTGTTTGAGACAAAATTGGCAACTTTGGGGATGAGAGATGTCAGCGCAGAGAAGAAACCGTCGCCTTCGAATTTTTTTTTTCGTGTTTTAAAATTAAAGAAATCTTTAATGCGGTTATTTTATACTGTATTATTATTTAGTGATTCTTGTCTGTGGTTTTGGGTAATTTATATGGAGTCTGTTATAATACAGTTTGGGGAGTCTGTTATAATATATTTTTTTAACAGTTTGAAGAAGTCTGTTATAATACATTTTAACAGTTTGAGGAAGTCTGTTATAATACATTTTAACAGTTGTGTCTTTTCGGATATGACGCATTGAAAAAGTTGCGCATGCGCAGAAGTGAAATGCGTCATATCCGAAAAGACATATACCTCCCATCTCAAAAACCGGATCAAACTGGATGCGCTATATCAGAAAACTCATATACTACTAGCCTCTGATTGATATTTTGACAGTTGTCAGCTGTAATAGAGTCACACTGTTAAATGGGGATTTTCTACACCTCCAAAGATGCGTTTTCTCTTTCATAATATTGATTTACATTTAAGATGATTGTAAATTAGTGTTCGGCATCACCGTAACTTTCGTTTAGTTAGTATCACGTGACCCTGTAACCTTTGAACATTTGGCTGCGCAAGTAGTTTTAAATGGCCGATGCTAGATTAGTTTCGCCTTAAAAAAAACTTTGATGGAACATGACATAAATGGTGTAGGGAAAAATTAAGGTATGACTGAACTTCAAAAATACTCGTCTTTCCAAATATACCTGAGTTTTGAAGATCTATAATTGGGTTAAAAACACCGGCACCTGCGGAGATGCAGAATGTCTCCATTTAACAGGGCCTATTTTTTCTGTCTCTACACCAGTTCAAATCTGTCCAAATAGCTATCAGAGGCTATTATAGAGATGAAATGAATGCAGTTTTACTTCCTATTTATCTGCACCAAGAGGCTGTTATAGAAACAGATGTTTCGGTCTATGTAACCCCATACGATATCATTTGTTGTATTGGGAACAGCAATCTTTTTATGATTTATGATAGTTTGTCTTGAAATTGAGTTTTAATACTGTTTTATTACTTGTAAATTGACATAATTTGTTAGTTTGAAAGTCTGAAGCTGAGTTGTTTTTTCTGTTATAAGTCAAAGAAATCGAAAATGTTAACTATTAAATAAGGATATCATTAGAAATGTTTGTAGCTCGGTCAAGATGTGAAATACTCCAAAGCAAGTTGTTTGTTTTATGCATTCCTGGCCATATTACGATTAGCCATTTTCTGTGGATCATCTTTCAAGAATCAATCACACGTAGGCTACATGTTCAGGTAACTAACAAATTACAGGATATATTCACGACTACAGCCATAAATTCTTCTTATGCCACTTTCAATCTTCACCCTGTTACGATCATTCTTCCTAGGTAATTTTTTCAATACAAGGTATTTAGGGATATCCAGACAGGATTTTTAACGTAACCGTCAACATAGTTTTGAGGAGCATTAATTCGTATTGACTTCGTATTTAAGAGGATTTTAAGAATCCCTGCTATAGGCTTAGTGGAAATCAACAGAAACACGCAACTAAGATTAGTGATTTAATCATATATAACAGTAGAATCCTGTCTCGCATTTAATTTAATGACATCTGAAAGAGGATAGTCTAAAAGTACTAGTTAAGTAATAGTATGTGTCTGTCACACTAAGTCTCCAAATGCCTTGGTTATAGCGTACATTTACATGCATCAGATTTACTATTAAAGAGGGGCACGCCATTCTTCTTTCAGCGCCAAAAATGGGTGAAGTTCTGAAATTAAATATCTAAATAACCAAATTCTCAAAGGTACTCGTAAAAACACAAAGTGTGGATTATGTCCCCTTTGAAGTTAATACCTGTTTGTGTCAAAACAAGAAGTATTCATAATCATAAACTTTTCAACACTTTTGTCTCGGTAACAAAAATTTCAAGCATCTCCGAAATCGGTAGGAATCAACCTTTTACATACGCACACGCCAAATTTGAAAAGAAATCTGTAGTAACCACAGAATCCTACTAAAAACATGAGGCTAGATTTTTTCATGCAAAATGAAATTCTGTAAATTTATTTAATTTTTTTTTATCATCACCAATTTCACAACATTAAAAAATAATGAAACAATATTACCTTCATATTCTCACCATTCTTCGGTAGCTACAATATTGTATTTATATTATATTTATCAGCTACAGTCATATAGCACTCTATCTCGCAGGGACGAAGTGTTGGATAGTGTAAGATTCTAATAAGACTCATTTCACTTCGATAACATACATATGTTTTAGATGTATTAGACTAACTTTGACAAGGGATAGACAATGCTCGTTTAAATTCTATGTATTTGTTTACATTTATTATGTCAGTGTTATATTTTGTGACTTCGGATCATTTATTTGATTGCAAAGTTTTTACAGCGTTAGGTGTGGTTTAAATAATCAAATTAATAATGTCACGATTAACTTCCAACAAAATCTGAGGCAGGGATATGAATAGATTTCTCTACTAAATGTTTCCAATGTAACTTATAACTATATTCCATACACAGCATATAAGCTTCTTTTTTGCCAGGACTTTCACATCTCCGACTTTTCTTTTTCTCTTTAGGTTTCTTGATATAGGTTAATGTTCGGATGGAATTTGTGGTTAAGAGATATAAGATTATGTACAAGGGCTGGGTGAAATGCAGCTGATGTGATGTTGTAATATTGCAATATTGTAAATTGGGCCACTTAAATTGTCCATCGTAAAATATTGGACACAAGTTTGCGAAGTTGTAAAAGAGTGTTAATGTATGTTATCGTGATCATTGTGTTGTTATATTCAAGATAAAAAAAACTCAGATTTATATTAAGATAACTACGATGATGAATGTTCAGCAACGGTGACAGTCTTTTCCAGACGTTTATATCATAAAATATGCATACATGTATATTACAGTGAGGATATAAGAGACGAGGAAGATATGTGTGAGACACGAAGATCTACAACCGGTAAAATGTGATTTGAGTGTCACCGGTGTTCGCCAGACATCAAATCGAATTCTATAATTCAATATAATTGATCTGTTAGTAAAACTGACCTCCTTTATTTGTCCCCGGGGCATTTGATAAATCGTAACAACATATTCCTAGTTGATTTCTTTATTGAACTGGTCTTGTATATATCCTGTCTTTGATGACATTTTAAGGGTATACTGTCACCTAAATTTCCCTTTCATTAGTAATGAGACATTAAACTAATACGAAGTTAATTTGGAGTGGAAACACCATTAGTAGACTATGACGTTTTACCAGTTTATTTCGTTAATCCCCAATAAAATCCGCCGTTTTGATGCTACATCTTGATACACTGTTGACTGTAGACAATAATTATGAAAGATTTGTACACATGCTAGTACAAAATACATGTACCATCACTATTTGCACATGGTCCAAATACTTATCGTATATGTCTGATGGGCTGGAATCAGGACACTTGTTGTCTAGAAGATAACGACTTAATCACGAGAAAGGCGTTTGCAAGTTTGCAAAACGATACAGGTGATGCGTTTCCTCCACTCTCCCAATTAAGTCAATATCGATTTTGAATATCGTATATTTTCACCAAAAAAAGAAACAAAGAATAAAACAACAACTTACAAATAAGATACTTTGTTGAGAATGTGTTTTTGAATATAAAAACATCACATCAAAGATTGCAACCCGTACCATGAACATGGATCGGATGGGAAAATCTGTAAAAACTAAACCCTAGAAACGAAATTATATCATCAAAAGATCCACTCCGTTATATGGCTTTATTAGTTTTTAAGTCGTATTTTCCGTTAATAAATCGTTTTTGTGCCAATCATGGGCATTTATATTACTTCATTCTTTAAAATAATATTTATAGGGATTGTAAAGAGGATTTCTAAGTTGTTTATGCTTATCGGGGACGAGGATAGCATCAATTAGCACCATTCCAATTTTCAATCAGACGTCTGTGATCCTGCAATTCCACTAAAACTAAGTGTTTTATGACGCAACCACAGCAAAATTTGCTTGAATCACATAAGACATCTGACATCATAAAACACTTTAAGTAGAATTGCTAGAACCAGAAACGTCTGAAAATTTGAATGGCGCAAAGAAAACCTGTTTACAATCCCATGCCATTGAATACCCCATGGTAACTGAGAGACAACTTAACACAATTGCATCGAAATGAGTTAATTGTCATTCAGGGGCTGGGCCACAAAGCTTGTACATAGTGGTATTAGCGGACGCTACCACTTCTTCAGTCATTTTAAAAGACTATAACAGAACAGATTATACAACATGATTGAATACAAGATTAAATATAAATTGGGTCAAAATAACTTGTTACATGTTTCTTACCCCATCTTGCTCAATAAGTCTGTCTGATTCGTTTGAATTACTCCATACTACGGAGCCCCTAAGGCGCAATTGTAAACATATTTATTTATTATTTCGATTAAACGAATTAATTATTTCGTTTAAACGAATTAGGTTAATTATTTCGTTTAAACGAAATAGACGAAAAAATTAATTCGTTTAAACGAAATAAACATAGTGTATTTCGTTAAAACGAAATAATTATTTCGTTTTAAAGAAATAATAATTTATTTCCCTTAAACGAAATAACATTTCGTTGTAACGAAATAATTAATTCGTTTAAACGAAGT
>NW_008709379.1:5825129-5830813 GCF_000327385.1 Lottia gigantea
AACACAGGTTGGTCTTGAATGTAACCACATGTTATTTATTAAGTCCAATTTCTATTGATAAAACATGCTGAATTACAATTGTAAACATCTTTCTGAATTTTAACAGACCAATTTTAATGTACAATGGTATTTTTCATTTATTTCACATTGATTATTTTGATATAAATCACAATGTGTTGAGCTTATTGGGTAGTTTATTAAATTTAATGATGTAAAATATAAAGGGTTGTGTTTCTTCTTTGAGCCTTTTCTGTTTCTCAATTTTTTTTACGCTTTAAATTTTGAACTGTGAGCAGAACTGAGAATGATCGATCTTTGGATTTTTTAGCTTTTTCAACTTTTTACTAGGTTACTAGGTTTCATGTATGTTGTGTGTCGTTGCGTTCATGGCACAAATAAAGAATTGTGGAGAATATGTGTCTGAGTTGGCCTTTTCAGTCGCATGTATTAAGAGAGTAATAACACTACAGTTACAATGCTTGTTTCAATCCGATTGCGGTATCCAACTTAAACCTCGTAACATCTTGTTGTCAGTTCCCAAGACAAAGACATCTTCTTGTTACTTATCTATATGTATCCAAACTTACCTACATTCTTACACAATCGACGGACACATTACATAACCGTGATTTGGGAAAAAAACTTGATAAGCTCCCAGCACTAACTGCAAACTTAATGAAAACCAGGACATTTGGCAGCTTCTTCTTCAAACAATTTGGAATGTCGTTTTGGAATTTGGCACGTAGATCACTCATAATCCATAAATTTGATGATACAATTGGCTTTAGTGGATTTGCAGGAACCACAGACGTCTGACTGAAAATTGAAATGGTGCAAATTGATTGAAATACTGAATTTTGTTATGAGCATGAGTAATACTAACTTTTTTTTATTTTTATCCAAATATCGTGGTATGTATTTGTATATTCAAATTCTGAATTTGATGTACAAATTGAATCGTGAAGTGTGCATGCGCTACAGCAGTGCTTCACAACCTCAGTGAGATCATTCCTCCCCGGAAGAGCTCTTCCAAATCTATTCCTCCCTAAAATAAATCAGTCATTTTGAAACGTATTTCACACGAAAATGTATTCAAAAATTAACCATGAATGGATATAAATTCACACTCCACATATCGAGGTAGTTCAATGTGACCCTTGGGCCAAATGTCCGCGGTCAATGACGTCAATTGCAGTCTTAGATCACCTAGCCTCCCATTTCCTCCCCATTCCCCCTCCCCCTTTTGCAATAATTCCCCCCCCCCCTCCCAATTGGTCTTCCAATTCCTTCCTTGGCAATACTTCCTCCCCGTGGTCTTCCAGTTCCTCCCCTGTAGAGAAGCACGGCGCTAACGTTTTTAAAAAGTCTCAGAATGTCACACGAGAAGGATCGACCTGATCAGACTTGATCTCAAAGGTTGATTACAGATTTAAAAACTACAGATGTTACTTTGTGAATATATTGAGAGAGGGGCCACTTTGGTAAATATTTTGAGAGAGGGATCACTTCGGTGAATATGAAGATGATAGCGATGATCATAACCGCTACAAGTTCTTACTCTAACTCGAGATATTATTCATCAAAAATCCTGAAATAAGAATTTTAGTGAATGTACGCTGCCATCTTGAAAAATGCAACAAATCGAAAAAAATAAATGTAAGTTTAAAAATACCCAGGCCCTCTAGAAGCCCTTTTTTGAATTTCGACTTTGTCTTTTATAATTTCCTGTCAAAGGCCAGGGCACATTTCAAGTAATAATAACCCTTGACCATGAGCTTACACAACCTTACTTCACCATCTCCTTTATCTAGATTGTCATTTCTGGTCCTGTTTTTTATTTGGTACATTACCTTTTGATTTATTCGGACCTGAAAATGGATAATGTGCATATTTTTTTAATCTTGTATCATGTGAACTCATGTCAGCATCTAGTTTAATGTTATTGTAATGTGCCTGTGAATTACCGTTAAGGTCCCTCTCTACCTCATGCCAGAAATAGCATTGGACATCAGCATTAGCTAGGTTAATACCTAATTTGGTTTTGTAATAAAGTGCGCTTGCTTGTCATCTTCAGCACTTGAGGTAGGCCCCCAATCTGGATCACGAACTGATTCATCTAAAGGATATTCATCGTCGCCGATATCAGTTTGCTTGAGTGGTAATGATGGTTCTAACCTGCATTTAGCAATAGCATTCAGAGCAGAATCATATATAACTGTATCTCGTAAAATATTTATACATGTATTACGTTCGTCGTCAATAGCTTCAGATTCTATCAGTTGAAGTTGACAAGCAATTGTGGAGGGCAGATGACCATTGGTTGATGTACCTGGAAAGGCGTTTTTATATGAGAATTATAAGATTGCATCTGAAGTGATTTGGTCAGTTTTGTGACCGTATATCGTTCGAGAATTTGACATTTTCAACTCGGATATAGTCTCTTTTGACTGCCTCGAATCAGATTTTGATTCTGGGGTTGTGTTGACACCCGATGTAGCATTTTTCCTCTTGAATGATTTGAATTCATTTGAAGTTCTGGTAGTGAAGTCTACATGACAGTGAAACGATTAGATTAATATAATGGCTTTAATATGAAATTTGAGTAAATTTTGACTAACGAGGTTTCGGAAGTGTGTTTTACATTCTTGTTCGTACTATGAAGGAAACCCAATCGTAAAGTTTTTCAAATTTGAAACAAATTATTGAATGAATAGAAGTCATACATCCTATTTTTCTACAACCAAATATTGATGTTACGAATATAAAAATAAAAGAAAGATAAGGAAATTAATATCAGTCCAACTTATTGAGAAAGTTAAAACATTGTTGTTTCTTATCCCAGAGGTGTAACCTTGAGTTAACTAATATACAACAACCACAAGAATCCAATACTTAATAACGGGATGGAAAGAGGTTTTCTAATTTCTTTTCTGTGTAGCGGGGACACCAGCAGCATTTTCAATCAGACGATTGAGGTTCCTGCAATTCCACTAAAACTAAGCGTTTGATAAAGTCACTGATCGCAAAATATGCACGAGGAATTCGCGATTGAACAAACGGATTAATATAAGTTTCGGCTTGTTTCTGAAACCAAAGCTAATATATATCATGTAACGTATAATTTGTTATTTATGAGTAAATATTGTTAAAAAAAAACAAACAGTGTTAACAGTACGTTCAGCCATAAGCCAAGTTTATATTTTCTATCAGTCCACCATTTGGCAATAACGCTTTTACTCTTTCACCCATAAAATGACTAATATTACTAATCGTGTTGTATTTTCGTTCAGGTATAAATACTGGAGATCCACTAGAACCTGGACAAGTTTTACACGAATATTTTACACAGCTAACTTCCTTACATTGACAGTCTGTTCCTGGTTGTGTTATACGTCTTCCATGGAAATCAAACCGTTCTGGTGATCGCCCGATAAATCGTCCGAATGTAACCATTTTGATTCCACCATGAGGATGACCAATACAACATAAAGTATCACATGTAGATGTATTATTATTGACAGTCTCATTATACTGCTCTATTACTTTCGGTAGAGGATAAAAATCAAATAACCAAATATTAGGAGAAGCCTGTTGAACAGTTTCTTCTAAATCATCATCATCCATATCACTGAAAAACTCTCTAGATTTAACTTGTTGAAAATACAATCGCGTACCTTGAGCAATAACTTCACCATTCCACACTAATCTACATTTCTTAACTTCATCTTGGAAAATTGATTCGGAGATATTAACAACATAATCATTACTAAATTTTACAACATCACCTGGTATCACTCTACTATTACCATCATCCTCATCTATATGAATTTCAATACGAGTTAACTCCTGTATATTGGAAGGAATCGATTGAAATTTAAAATAAGAGCTTTTTAGATAACTGATTGTATTGTCATCCAAAGTAATGAATACCATTTCAATCTGAGGATTGTTCAAATTTTCAGAAGTATAATAAACAAGTTTTGGTGACTTAAAATAGAGCTCGGTGCGATATTGTTCAATGTTATTATTGCTGTACATTATAATAATTGATGAAGAGGAAAGGAGGGGGTCTATAACGTCCAGTTGATATACAAAATCAGGTACAGGATCGAACAAAAAGTATGAGAGATCTCTAAAAGGACATGTGTATACAAGTTCCACTCCTCTACAAGTCAATACATTTGACTCGTCGTGAGAATCATAGAAAAACTGGACAGTACAATTTTTAACTTCCTCGTCCGTTTTAACGATATGGTTATTGGTTTGAATACAAAATTCTTTACCATCAGAATGGACATACCCTGTCCCTGCTTCCTTTACCCATCTTCCATTTCTTATTTTATCTACCACCAATCTTGCAACATATTTTCCCCTTGTTTTAACACTCTCTAACGTCTCTATACTTCTTACTTCTTCTGGTAAATCTTCCAATGTTAAATCTTTAAATGGGATAAACCCTGAATGGCCAGGATTCTTGTGACATTTAAACTGATCTAAATCTTGTCCTTCCTGTAATATATCACCTTCTCTCGCCACCTCAATATCAACATCAGATTTAAACTCTTGTTCATCATGATAACACCGAGCCATTCTTAGTTCTTACAATCAAAGAAAACCTGAAAATATTAAAGAAGAAAAAGAAATCAAATATCATGGTCAATAAAGCTATGTATTTAATAAGTTATAATCTAACAATAAAATTCAAATAGGTCATATAAACTACCTTGACATAAAATTTATCATGCGTTTTTATTTACGGAAATTGTATCGATACAGATCAAAGTATAAAACTATTTAAGGGAAGAGCCCTCAACGATTTGCCTACAATACATATTTAGCGATTTACCAAAGCACTTATCCAAATCGACCAAATCGTGGCTCACAGCAAAACGACTTTTTTGAAATTCAAGATGGCGGGCAACATTGACAATAAGTAAAAACGTATTTTCGAGAATTCGTTCAAAGATAATAGAAATAAAGACATATTATTTTATCAGCGTTTCAAATTTTTTGACAACAAAGAGAAAGATCTGAACAAATTTTAATTGTACAATAATCAGTGTACTGGGATTATTGGAAAGTAAATAAAACTGGTTTTTATTCAGTAGAAAAGGCCATCAGCCCATAGTACAAATTCACAATATCATAAAATTTAGTAAGACAATATATAACAGTATGTACAATCTATCGAACAATATAAATATCTATAAGCTTTATACTGTATATCATTTATTATACATTGATAGTTCCTTTTCTTACGCTATATGCTCTGTTATTATTGTATATAGCTAAATTTCAATGGGTTTTCTATTTACAGTAGACCTTATTATCGTGCTTAAACCTAGCAATAGTAGACAACAATTTTGGACTGCGGAGAAGGAGTAGATTTTAGTAGATATGTGGTCGCAATCTGCCTCAATATTGTGTTGAACCCATCTTTGTCAACCCGGACATATCGCCATTGCTGGGTCGTCAGCCGACAGCTCCTGTACAAGGTTGCCGAACACACCCTACTCTTTACGACGTTGAATCCAGGTACGAACCCAAATGCTTCTATTTCGCCGTCTACGTTGGCGTCTTTTTAAAGTTAATAAAATAGCTAACGCAATTTTACATTTTCTTCTGGACGTTGCCATTTTGAGGTCATGTGATTTTCCGTGACACTGGCGTATTGTTCGAGCTAA
>NW_008709379.1:5831899-6026718 GCF_000327385.1 Lottia gigantea
AATTCAATTTCGTGGTCAGTTTCGTGGGTGGGTGTTATTTACTGTCAGAAGTTCAACTTACTGAATTCCAAAAATCTTTTTAAATGTTTTCTTCTTTCAAGCCGATTTCCTCTTCTTATATCTAATTATAGTAAGGTGGTTTCCAATCTAGTCTCGATCATCCAGGCTCTGTAAAATATAATGTGAGATTATGGTCTGGATAATTACGACTACAATACTATGTGAAGTGGATCAAATTGTGCTTTGTCTTACATATCGATTAATCCTCATACACTTCTTGGATGTAAATAGCATATTATGTAGGGCATTGCAAAATCTTTCAAATAAAAAAGTTTGACCATGCTTTTTAACGGCCACTGGTCGCCCTTGCCCTTCACTTGTCGAGTTTTAAGACTAATAGGTCCCCATATATATATGTATTACACTCCTTCAAGTGAAAAAAAACTAAACTTACTGATTATTTCATAGTTGAAATCTGTTTATAATATTTCTTTCTTCTTGATTTGAACTCACTCCACTAAACTGAACTTAATGAATACAAAGTTTAAACTGCTTCTTTGTTCTAGTTGAAATGGCGGTTTGTATTTATGTTTGAGTCTATTCTAGCCTCGATTATCTTAGTTCGATAAGGTACATTGTTTATTGATTTGTTTGAGAAACTAGAGGATATACACCGATTCACAATGTTGTAGTCTCTATTATCATGTGAGGAAGTCTTGCGTGTAATGTCACAAACACAAGATATAACATTAACAATGAGAAGTCATGATGAGAGAATATATGCTAATAAACAAAGTGAGTTATGGTAAAGAAGATAAAAGAGGTAGAGTGATGGGGATGGTAATTAATAAACTGAGAACAATATTACGGATTAGCTAAACGATTTCTGTTTCTCAGGCAACAATACGACGGCGAATTGGATGGCGAATCTGTCCTAGCAAAGCTGAGACATCAGAACATTAACATAGGTGGATACAAAACATAATATTGAGTTGTCTGTTTGTGATCCAGAGGGATGAAAGAGAATTTATCTTTAAACTAAACGAAGTGTATGTTCCATCATTCCACACTAGAGTACATTTTCTACAACAAATTTATCATGCGTGGGTCACGAGACAGGGTATGCCCATTACTTCATAATCCTCATCTAACTTTCCCAACCATGTCAACATACCTTTAAGAGAATCTACTATATCAATAATAATGGTAACTAAGTAGCCACGACTCACAATACAAGTTCAACAATTACGAAAAAAAGCAAGTCGTCCGAATTTGAATAATATACCTGTATTTAACAGTATACCTGTATATACTATAACCCAATTTAACCTTTAACCTTTAACCTAGTTCTGACCCGTTTTAAAAAGCCCCAGAGTTTATATAGTACGCCGACAATACAATATATTTATGGTTGACGAACCGTGAATATCCATGAGTATGTGTGTAAATATATTTTTGTTTTTTCTACTTGTCACCATTTTATACAAAACGACGAAAGGCAGCGCATATATTCCGCAAGGGATCTTTGCAGATAGATAACCAGTTCTCAGTATCATAGATTTATTGAGAAGAAAACGAGGTAAAAAGCTGAAACAAACATAAAACACAATGTTACACATACTGACAATACAAAGGCTAAACAGTTCTCATATTGACTCAATATAACGGTAAGTTATGCAATGAAAACACTCAAAATATAGCGATGTTTACATAAAATACTTGCTCAGACTGTCACTCCAAAAACCATCAAAGTGCACTTTATCGCAGAAATATCAATGCATAATACAAATATAATCATTATAGAACACAATCCTACTCACACTTTGGTTTACCAACGATGGATGACATAGAAAAAAGGTGGATTGAATCCAAAACAATAAAAGCAACAACAGTCTGATTTCTACCGAAAATAGAAAGTGAAAATGAAAGTAGACTAAATATTGATCTTTTATCCGAAACGAAATTTACCAAAGTAAGTTTGAAAACGATAATTAACTATAACAATGTTACAGAAATATATTGAAAGTTGATAAGCATGTGATAATATTATATAATGACAGAAACATAAATAAGGAGACGGCACACTCCCCGTCTGATTTCGCAAAAATCACTATAACTTCCAAATCCAAATTTAACTTAATGAAAAGATGCATACGTTTTCAATTATGAATTATGACATAAAAACACAACCTGAGTTATTGGTCTAACATAGTCATGTGGTTTACCATCTTTAATTACTCTAAGTTTAACTTTTCTCACAAGATCGTCCCGGGTAAACGCATTCAATTAATCCGACAGGCCACTGATTTCTATGTAAATCGTTCTCCTTTACGATCACTAAATCTCCAACCCGAATATTCTCTTGAGGCTGTTGCCACTTTCGACGACACTGCAACGATTGTATATATTCATGCCTCCACTGATGCCAGAATTTCTCAGCGAGCACTTGAACGAATTTCCATTGTGAAGAATACGCATCTCGAATGGTTAAACCACTGAAGTCTTCAGTTGAATCACCAACTTTTTGAGTCAAAAGTGAGTTCGGCGACAACATATTCGGAGCTTCATGATCAGGAGAAATAGGAGCGAGCGGACGTGAGTTTACAATCGCCATAACTTCAAACATAAATGTACATAATAACTCGTGAGTAAGTTTCTGATGTCTAGCTTCATACAAAATTGGGTCCAACACCCGACGAACAGTTCCTATAAGGCGTTCCCATGAGCCTCCATGATGTGAAGAGTAAGGCGTATTGAACTTCCATACTGCATTTTGATCATTTAGAAAAGTTTTTATTTCAACATCTTCGACACATATAGCTGGTATCCCGAGTTCCCGTACAGCTCCCACGAAGTTCGAACCGCGATCAGAAAAGAATTCTTTAACTTTTCCACGGACAGATATAAATCTTCGTAAGGCGTTTACGAAAGACGAAGTAGTCATTTCCTCTATGATCTCGATGTGGATACCTCTGGACGAAAGACATACAAATATGACTGCCCAACGTTTAGAGGATGCACTGCCTCCTCTGGTGCGTCTTGTCACAATTTCCCATGGACCGAAACAGTCAACTGCGACGTAAGTAAACGGAGGACACGCACGTAATCTCTCCTCTGGGAGATCAGACATCTTTTGGATCATAGTTTTACCGCGAAAACGTTTACAGATAAGACATTGAGAAATTACTGAACTAAGTCTCCTTTTGAGTCCCGTAATCCAATAACCTGAGTTTCGAATAGTTCCTTCGGTAATGTGTCTTCCCGAATGATGACATAGTTCATGATTACGCACAATAATCAATTTAGCAAGGTGACTATCACCTGGTATTAGAATAGGATGCTTTTCCTTGAAATCGAAATTCGAACGTCTTAGTCTACCTCCGACGCGCATCAATCCGGTTTCATCTATGAACGGATCCAATTGAGCAATTTTACTATCCTTAGAAACATATCCGTTGTGACTATTTAAGCTGTCGATTTCTTTCCTATACACAGCATTTTGAGTCCATTTCACGATAAATTGTTCAGTACCTTCGCGAAGATCGACGTCCTTGTTCGCTGTAGTTTCGTACTTGTCACTGCGACTACGAAGAGCATGTTTGATACATAAGAGACCTCTCACTAAAGATTTCCACGATGAGAATTTTTCTAAGTAACGTAGATCAAGTCCAGGTTTCACTTTAGTCAAGCGAGTTACGATCTCAGGACGGATCTCTTTATCATTGTTCGGATCAACAAGTACATGAGAAGTATTGATACTAGTAGTATTGCTAATCTGAGTCGACACAAGCCACTCTGGTCCTTTAATCCAAGAGTCGATCAGTAACGTAGGAAACGGTGAGAAATCTAGTTCCCATATCCGCCGGATTCCTTTCAGAAGGAACGTAACACCATTGTTGCGGTTTTGAGTATCTGAGAATCTTTTCCACACGATTGGTGACGTAGGTATAGAAACGACGACTAATATTACTAATATACCCTAACACCACTTTACTATCGGTATGATAAAAACAGAGATCAGGTGAAGGTCCAAGATGAGTACATACTAATTCTGCCACTTCAATCGCTAAAACTGCCCCACACAATTCTAATCTGGGTATAGTGTGGCCTTTGAGGGGCGCAAGCTTAGACTTGCCCATAACGAAGCCTACTGACGCATCTCCATTGCTGTCAACCACTTTCATGTACGCAGCTGCTGATACGGCTTGCTCAGATGCGTCGCAAAACATGTGGATTTCAACACTGTCTGCTAATGAAAACGACGACTCGACAAACATTCGAGAATTTTAAAACTGTCAATAGATTTCAAAGATTCTATCCAATTATGCCACTTTATGGAATGTTCCTCGGATAACAGTTCATCCCAGTCTGTTCCTGGGGGTATCAGTTCTCGCAAAAGCATCTTTCCACTAATAGTTAACGGAGATAAAAATCCCATCGGATCAAAGATGCTATTGACGGACGAAAGAAGACTGCGGCGAGTGCAAGGTTTATCGGCATTATCTACTGAGAAGACGAACATGTCGGATTCAAGATTCCACGACAAACCAAGGCTATGTAGGTCCTTTCCTAAATCACTACTGTCAAAAGATTTCATCACTTCTACATTGTTCGAAACTATCTTGTGCAAACGAATCTTACCGTTGTCCATAAGGTGTTTCTGAGTTCGTTTAAGTAAGTCGATAGCCTGATCTTTATCTGCGAATGACGATAGTGCATCATCCACGTAAAAGTCATTATTTACGAATGAACGCACATCGTGATCGCTGTTCTCCACAGCTTTACGAATGCCATACGTCGCTATGGCTGGAGATGGCGTATTACCGAACACGTGTGATTTCATTCGATATTCAATGAGCGGTTGTTTAAAGTCATTGTTACGATACCAATAAAATCGCAAATAGTCCCTGTGGCTTTCGTTGACATGGAAAACATAAAACATCTGTTCTATGTCACCAGTTACAGCTATAGAATCTTTACGAAAACGCAGCAAAACTTCAACTAAACTGTTGAGTAAATCGGGACCGCTCATGAGTACACTGTTTAAAGATTTCCCTTCAAATACTGCTGAACTGTCAAAAACCCCACGAATCTGATGACGCTTCCTAGGGTGGTATACCCCGAAAAGTGGGAGGTACCAGCACTTACCTGTTGCCCCTGTGGGTGCTTCCTCTGCTGCTCCACTACTAATTACTTTGTCCATGAATGTCATGAAATGTTCTTGTTTCGTGGCGTTCTTACGAAGACTCGCATCTAGGATTTGTGCTCGCTTCCAAGCTTGACTATGGTTATTAGACAACTGTTCTTTCGTTTCCTTAAATGGTAGAGGAGCACTCCAATGTCCTGAATCATCTAAATGGAACTCCATAATACGAAGAAACTGCTTGTCTTCGACTGATTGTCCTACCTTGTTATCCGACGGAGTTCTTATAAACAAATCTTCGTTTTGTTCCTTGATTTCAATACGATTTGCGCATAACGGAAAGGTAGTAGAATGTCCGGTTTCTAAAATGTTCGTTCGACGTACATTTACCGTTTTGGGAGCATGAACTCTCCCCAAACACACATCGCCAATAACGACCCATCCGAGGGATAGTTTCTGTGCAAATGGGCCAGATTTATCGTTACCCAGAATTTGTTCCTGAACATGGTGCACTTCCGGTAAGTCACGACCAATGAGAAGCATCACTTTAACGTCCGGATATAATCGAGGTAAGTAGTTGGCAATACCATTTAGGTGAGAATGTTGTTGAGCAACATCAGGTGTAGCTATCTCTGGATATTCACACGGAATTGAGTCACATTCAATTATTCGAGGTAGCTTGACAACAGTTGTTCCATCCGCTGATCGGACGCAGAGCTGGGTTGTTTGTCTCCCCGCCATAGATACACTGCCTGAGCATGTTGACATGACAACTGTCGTAACTTGGCCACTGATCCCAAGTTGATCGAACAGATCAGGTGTGCCTAGAGTCTGGTTGCTTTGATCGTCAATTAGGGCAAACGCACGAACCACGTTGTCCGGGGCGTTTTCACTATATACATCTACAAGAACAGTTTTTCCACAAGATCTACCGAGTAACATATCTCCACATACGGCAGAACATCTCGTAATAACAGTCTCTTCAGAAGGCGAATTCGAATTATCATTGCTTTCAGTACGTGACGGTTCCTTGTCGTCAGAGTCTGATTCTTCGTTTTGCTGACGTGGTTTGTTGATATGTAACGCTGTGGCGTGATTAGAGCTACCACAATAATGACATTTAAGTGTCACTTCACAATCTTTCGCAACATGGCTATTTGAGAGGCAGCACCGAAAGCAAATACCCTTGTCTTTCAGGAACTTCTTACGATCAGGGATAGGTTTGCGCTTGAAAGCCTTGCAGTGATTTAGATCGTGACCTGTTGACTTATGAACTGGACACCGTTCCATGTTGTCACTGTTGTCGCGTGTTTCGACTTTACTATATGATTTCACGTCTACTCTCCTTGCGAAAACCACTGGCTTTTGCTTCGCCGGTGCAGGTGATGATTGAACAAAGTTTGAAAAGGCTGGATCGTTTCTGATCTCACACATTTCGCGTATGAAAGCCACAAATACAGGAAATGGTGGAAACGCAACAGAGTACCTTTTCTTATATCTGCTCGCATGAAAAACCCACTTGTCCTGTATGGAATACGATAGTTTCTTAACTATCGGTGATACGCCTGTAGAAGAGTTAAAATAGCTGAGCAAGGTTGTATATTCTGGATATACCATTACTGATTCGATCTCCGTAAGAATGTCCAGAAGATCGTATAACTTTGTGTAGTCCTTCGCCATGTTTGGAAAAGCCGCAATTTTCGACTTAATGGAAAATTCAATCATTTCCGGTCTACCAAAACGTTCTTGTAGCCTTTCCCATATACGAGTTACTCCGCGGGGTGGGTCATGTGCATTTGCTGAACGGATACTCTTAGCAAATTGTGACGATTTGGGTCCCAGCCACTTTACTAGCAAATCCATTTCCTCGAAAGGCGTAACCTGAAGCTCTCTGATGATACTCTGAAACGATACTCTCCATGACGGATAAGTCTCTGGTTTATCATCGAAATTAGCAAAGCGTGTTAATAAGAAATCTTTTCTTAACATGTATCTAGTAATGTCTGACGTCACACTCATCAAACTCTGATTTTGAGGTACCGCACTATACAACGGCTGTTGTGTTCTTCTCGTCTCAGGTAAGTTTTGAGGCACTGGCGCACTAACGCTGGTAGGCGGTATATTTCCTTGGGAACCATAAGGTAAGTATTCTGGTGGAGTAGGCTGATTGATAGGGGCACTAAAGTTTACATTCCTGGGTGGAATAATCACAGGAGATGAAACAGGTAAGTTCGGTAAAGGCGCTGAAGAAAGCTCTCCCATATCATCGAAAGCATTGACAGGATTAGGCGGAATGTTTACGTTAGCCGAAGCGACGGGAGCATACATAGATAAAGGAAATGTCTGATTAGAATCTGATTGCAAAGTGAATCGCCTTGATTCATCAACGAAAATCTGAACGTCCTGCATTTTGTCTGATACAGGTATTCTCGGTTCTTCCACTTTATCTTCGTCGTAGGTAGCCTCAATATTAGCCGCAGCTGCCACGGCTTTCTGTTTTACGATGCTTATATTGGCTTCAATCGCAGCCTTTTGCTTCAGGAGTTCACCTTCCTGTCTGACATATTCCAATTTGGTCTGTTCCACTGCCGCTTTAGCTCTTTTGCTACTTGAGGTTCCAGATTGCACTGAGGCGCCAGATTGAGATATTGTTTCTATAAGCTCAAGTTTTTTGTTCCTCAGATCAGTGAGACACTTATTCACGACTTCTAGACATTTATCAAAGTGTGGACTAAAGGTTTCTAAGGCAGCGCTAGCTTCTGCAGTTCCTTCTCTTTTGAGATAAAGTTTTACAGATTTACAGTAAGTGTGACATGCTTGATTTATGTCGTAATCTAGTTTACGTAGACTTTTGACGTCATTGCATTCATGTAAACTAATTATCAAATCTTCGACACGGTTCCATGACGTGTCACAGTTGCGTTGTTGTGTAGAACATTTGCTATCAAACATCATTTTACCCTTTTCTGTGAGTGGACGCTCCCTACGAAGTCCGTACATCGGTTGGTGTAAATATTATCAAAGTCTTTTTACTATTCCGCAAGGGATCTTTGCAGATAGATAACCAGTTCTCAGTATCATAGATTTATTGAGAAGAAAACGAGGTAAAAAGCTGAAACAAACATAAAACACAATGTTACACATACTGACAATACAAAGGCTAAACAGTTCTCATATTGACTCAATATAACGGTAAGTTATGCAATGAAAACACTCAAAATATAGCGATGTTTACATAAAATACTTGCTCAGACTGTCACTCCAAAAACCATCAAGTTGCACTTTATCGCAGAAATATCAATGCATAATACAAATATAATCATTATAGAACACAATCCTACTCACACTTTGGTTTACCAACGATGGATGACATAGAAAAAAGGTGGATTGAATCCAAAACAATAAAAGCAACAACAAACTGATTTCTACCGAAAATAGAAAGTGAAAATGAAAGTAGACTAAATATTGATCTTTTATCCGAAACGAAATTTACCAAAATAAGTTTGAAAACGATAATTAACTATAACAATGTTACAGAAATATATTGAAAGTTGATAAGCATGTGATAATATTATATAATGACAGAAACATAAATAAGGAGACGGCACAAATGTATTGACGTTATTAAAATTTCTCATTGAGTTTCTTTTTCAAATTGTGCAGTACGTTTTGATAGAATTGTAAGAAAAACAATTTTGATTTTGTAGAAATGAAATGAATGGAGTTTTGCGTCCTACTGATTTTGTAGAGAAATATGGGTGGCCGCAGTTGAATTCAGTCCGCTGGTAAGGTAATATTTCGACGACTGAATCATTATATACTATATTGGAGTATGGGAAATGTTACTTATATGGAAAGAGGACACATTGCAATTAATTGGGTTTATTCTGCTTGAATGAAATATATAAAGCTTCAGTAAGACCTATTAAACAGCATTATAGTTTCCAAGTAGAATCGTCTGCAGTATAGACAGAGCGGGAAATAGACTTGTGGGAATATAACAGGGTCTAAAAGTATATGTAACTCAATTACTGACTTCAGGAATTTCAAGCTAAGATTTCAAATGGACTTCTTGGAGCGGGATATATTCAAGTCAACACGAAGGAACATTACATATAATAAGCTGCTATGTAGTCAAAGGCAGCTTTGACAAAATGAGTACATATTATACAAGATGGTATATCAATTAATACTTTATACAAGTTGTTACATCAATTAACATATTGTATAAGATAGCACATCAATTGCAACATCGTTCAAGATGTCGTTTCTGGAGACTGTGCCTCGATCGTTGGGTGTTATTTTTTCTTTTTACCTGGATAACTATGCCTATCGTTATGTCCTGTCGATAAATATTTATTAGTAATTAGATGTCAATCACGTGATTTATTCTATTGCTACTCATTACTATACCTGATTACTTTTTGTTATTACTATTTACAAGTATTTTGGTTATCATTCTTGCTACTTACTTCGGTGTTTCTACATCCATATTTCAATCTTTAGATTGCTTTTAGCGTCTATTGCTTAAAGGATACTTTACAATATTAGAAGTTTTGTATGTTCTTTGGGGTGTTTGTTTATATGGTGCCAATAGTTTGTAAGTTCATTTAGTGTTATCTATTCTTATTAGTGTAACTTAAAAGGAATTATAAAATGTTATTATTAGTGTTTGAAAATATCAAGTATAATCGAGTCAGCTGTATTAATAATTACATCATGTATGTATGATATCTTTTGTTTATATTTATACCTATATATGTATATGTTGCAGTGAACGAGCTATAATAAAAAAAAAATAGTATCAGCTAAGGCAGCGTTATTAATTCAACACCCTAGATACAATGGCACAAGATGGTACATCAATTTAAACATTGTTGAAGATGGTACATCAATTAAAACATTGTTGAAGATGGTACATCAATTAAAACAGTATACAAGATGGTACACCAATTGAAATATTGTATAGGATGGTACACCAATTAAAACATTGTACAAGTTGGTAAATAAATTAAAATATTGTATAGGATGGTACATCAATTAAAACATTGTACAAGTGGGTACATCAATTAATACATTGTTCAAGATGGTACATCAATTTAAACATTGTACAAGATGGTACATCAATTAAAATTTCTGTATAATATGGTACATCAATTTAAACACTGTTCAAGATGGTACATCAATTTAAACATTGTACAAGTTGTTACATCAATTAAAACAGTACATAAGATGGTACACCGATTAAAATTTTGTATAATATGGTACATCAATTAAAACATTGTACAAGATGGTAAATCAATTAAAATATTCTATAGGATTAAATTATTGTACAAGATGGAACATCAATTATAATATTGTTCAAGATGGTACATCAATTAAAACATTGTACAAGTGGTTACATCAATTAAAATATTGTAAAAAATGGCCCACCAATTTAAACATTGTACAAGATGGTACATCAATTAAAACATTGTTCAAGATGGAACATCAATTAAAAATTTGTAAAATATGGTACATCAATAAAAAAATTGTACAAGATGGTACATCAATTAAAATATTGTATAGGATGGTACATCAATTAAAATATTGTACAAGATGGTACATCAATTAAAATTTTGTATAATATCGTACATCAATTAAAACATTGTACAAGTTGGTGCATCAATTAAAATTTTGTATAGGATGGTACATCAATTTAAACATTGTTCAAAATGGAACATCAATTAAACTTTTATATAATATGGTACATGAATTAAAACATTGTACAAGATAGTACATCAATTTAAACATTGTACAAGATGGTACATCAATTAAACAGTATACAAGATGGTACACCAATTAAAATTTTGTATAATATGGTACATCAATTAAAACATTGTACAACATTGTACATCAATTAAAATATTGCATAGGATGGTACATCGATTACAACATTGTACAAGATGGTACATCAATTATAATTTTGTATAATATGGTACATCATTTTAAACATTGTTTGTGTTGGTACATCAATTTAAACATTGTACAAGATGGTACATCAATTAAAACAGTGTACAAGATGGTACACCAATTAAAATTTGGTATAATATGGTACATCAATTAAAACATTGTACAAGATGGTACATCAATTAAAATATTGTATAGGATGGTACATAAATTGAAACATTGTACAAGATGGTACATCAATTAAAATTTTGCATAATATGGTACATGAATTAAAACATTGTACAAGTTGTTACATCAATTAAAATATTGTAAAAGATGGCACATCAATTAAAACATTGTATAGGATGGTACACCAATTAAAACATCATACAAGATGGTACATCAATTAAAATATTGTATAGGATGGTACATTAATTAAAACATTGTACAAGTTGTTACATCAATTAAAATATTGTATAGGATGGTACATCAATTAAACATTGTACAAGTTGGTACATAAATCAAAATATTGTATAAGATTGTACATGAATTAAAACATAATTCAAGATTGTACATCAATTAAAACATTGTACAATATGGCACATAAATTTAAACATTGTTCAAGATGGAACATCAATTAAAATATTGTATAAGATTGTACATCAATTAATACGTTGTACAATATAGCACATCAATTTAAACATTGTTCAAGATTGAACATCAATTAAAATATTGTATAAGATTGTACATCAATTAAACATTGTACAAGATACGAATATCATTGTGTATAGTCGGCAATTTACAAAGATATACATAGGCTCCAAAATGATCAAATACGAATATGCATGTCGGCCTTAACCTGCAGGTAACATGTGGATCGATGGTGCCTATCTTGAGGATGGACAACTCTATTTTCTGTAGATTCATATTATTTGAAAGAGTGTATAAAGCTATAGCTTCTGAATAAGAAATTCCAGCTAAAGAGACTTTGTTTGGAAATGCGGAACGAAAATATCTGTATTTTGTTAGATTGTTATATTTCAGTGCATTGGCTCTTGTTTGTGTCTCATTCAAATGACGAGACGCTAAACGTATTAAGAAATCTGCAGGTCTAGAATGGCTCCCAAGTCGAGAAAATGGCTCAACCTCCATTAAAAGAAATCAATATATTTTGTAATATTTGGAGTATTGAGATTGATTTAAGTGGGCGTTGTGTTTTCATAAATGAGAGTAACATGTTAAGAAATATTATCATCTCGAAGAAATTTGTTATTGTTTTCAATATCCATGTTATATTGACTGCTTTTATTAATGGGTATGCAAGTATTACTTGGTTGACAAAAAGAACCTGCAACCGCCAACGAAATTTAGCTGTCCTGGGTTGGAGGTCGGTGAACAGATGACTTTTCGGCATTGGTCATAAAAGTGTATCGTGGCTTTCTATAACAAAATAGGGGAGTGGAGGAGTCAAAGGGGATGGGGGGACAAAGGGTGCAGCCGCCCCCTTTCGCAGCCCCGGATGCAAGTTTTTTGGGCATGACTCTCATAACTAGGTTAGAAATTCGGGCAACCTCAGATATTTCGCCCCCCACCCCCCATTCGGACGTCAACCTGGCCCTGGCACTGGTATAAAATGGTTAAAAGAAATTGAACACAATCCATGTCCCAATGATTCAGCGTATCTGGCGCTATCTGTTTTTGATGGATCATGGATCTCAAAATTGCGCCAATATATTGTGAGGATTTTGTCTCCAGCAAGCTAGTTTAATGAATACCGAGAATAATAGTTAATAAGATCACTTATTAAAAAATAATGTTTGCTCAAGATTATGAAAACCATGCACCAAAATCAGGAGAAATGTGTCACTCAACATAAACTGAAAGTTTTAATTCAAAAACTTCTGCTGTTAATTTCAAAACGCCAAAACTATTCAAAAAGTTTACGTTGTAAGATTGTTATTGTTTTTGGTAGATGTAAACTACATAAGCAAAATAGACGCCTATCGTAGAGAAATACGTCTCTATTTGTTTTGAAGGTTTCAATTAAAAATATTGAGCCATTACATATATAAAGCTTAAAACCACAACTAGGCCAAACTGCTTAATTAACAATCCGTTTTTAATCAACCCTTTTAAAACAAATTCATATAGATATAAATAGCATACTTTAGAAATATTTTGAGGTATAATTTACAACGTATTTGATAATGAAAATTGTGCATACTGCTCCTTTAAAATCTTCCTTATAAAACTGAATTGCATTGGGTTCTTTTTACTAAAATAATTTTTTCAAAAATACAAATAGGGAATGTAAGCATTGAGCAAGGTGGTACAAAATAAATTCATATATATATGTATTTTCTGTCGATCATTCATTGCTTAAGCGTACTTCAATGCTATTTCATAAAATTGAACTATAAATAATGACTTATTTTCTCTTGCTAGATGAAATTATAGCTTCCTTCGTGGTTAATACAGAACAGGATAACCTTTTATGTTGAGGCATTTTTTTGGTTCAGAAAACCTTTCATGTAAGCTTTAGAACATTACAAAACATGTCTTCATATATAAAAATTCCTAAATATGTGGCAGTAATCTATATTATTTTAGCAATTATATTAGTGAAGATTTGATCTATATGACTGAAACTTATTCAAAGGAAAACGTGTAGAAAAGATACACAATTTTACTCCTGATCTTATCGGATTAGTTGGGATTGTAAACAGGTAGGGACAATTCAGACGTAGATTTTTTCTTTTTGTTTCGTGGGTGCCGGCGCCGGTCATCCATGAACCGAAGAATTTGTCTGTTTTGTTTGTTTTTAAGGTTTCAAATTATTTGTTTAATAAAGTACAATTGGTTTCAGTTGTATTGAAATGAAAATATCGGACGGGGTATATGATGGCAATTTCAGCGGAAAAAATCGACAATCGATCATCTGTGTTACAAGTGCCATTTACAGCATCTTTTGTACCTTCAATTAATCCGTCAGAATGATGTTTATATCCGCGCCTCTCCTTGGAGAGAGCAAATGTCGGGCTGGTCCAGGCTCGGCCCCGGATTTATTTGACATGTCTGGGTGATTTCGCCATCCGAACGGCGACAATCCGGGTCTGCTCTTTAGCTCATCCGTTACTTGTTCGGGTATATGTGACCGCAAAATTATTTTTTGACACCTTGAAATTTCACCGTAAAATCTGGGGGGGGGGGGGGGATAGTCCGGGATATATCGGGCTGAAGTCCGGGCATGTGGGACTGGGGACTTTGTTATAAAAATGCTTAACCCTATGATGTCATTGTTGCAAGATCTGCTATTAATATAGTTGCGTTTAAAAATTTTAGTTTTAGTGGAATTTTATATAAGACAATTCGGAATTTATTTAATTAAAAAACACAATTTTGTCTTTTCATTTTAGAGGATAATTTACTTTAGCAAAGGAGGCCTTTGATTTTGACACATAATTTCCTAAATGTTATTGAAACTTTCTCAAATGAAAAGTACTGAATTCATGAATGTATATCAAATAGGAAAACGTGAGTTATGCTCTGCTACTTTCAATCTAATTCGTATGATCATCTACAGACAGCATGTCCATCAAATTGACATTTTTCACAAAGTGAGCTCGAAATCAACTCCTTAAAGAACAGAAGATCATATAATCCTTTTGTAGTGCGGGTCCAGCGATCATAAATAATTTCGAACCACAAGATGGCTTCAGAAAGCCTTTTACCGTATGTTTTACAAAATAACATAGCTTTTGGTAGTGCAAAAGGAAAGAATTCAAAATTTCATTATTATAAAGGTTGTGAATTATAGAATATGATTATACTCGATTCTATGTATCAAGTTGATCAACCTATGTTTTAGTATGTGCTAATGAATAAGTAAGCAGTTAATCCACTATTGGATTTCGGAGAAGGGAATGTTTACGTTAATGTTTTTTATATCTAAAAACTGATGACAAGGGGTACATTTCTTCATAGTAAAGTTTTGATTTATTTGAGCACCTAGCTTTTCCAACCTACATAGAATAAAAAATTCATTTAATATTGATTTGAAGAAAGCTAAAAGAAGTTATATACATTCAAATCTCCAACAATCGTTTCGGAAATATCATGTGTGAACACGTGCAATTTTGATTTAAATGGTAGGTATTATAATTATGGCGAATCTGACGAGAAGTGGATGACAAATATCAAAATGTGCTTCCGTAGCTCTGATATGGGCTTAAGTAACAAGTTTACTGTTGAACAGATTTGAGGTACAAAATATACAAAAGTATTAATACATAACCCTGCAGACCCTGTTGTTGTATCCAGAGGCCGATTAACCTATAGGCAAACAAGACAGCTGCCTTTCGGTCCATGATAAATCACAAACAAACAGTAAAAATTAACAGTTGATAAATTTCCGCAGGTTCATCGAAAATTCGGCCCGGCCGATGAGAAACTTCTTCACATAAAACATAGTAAACTTCCTTATTTACATTATTATAAAAGTCTTGCAACCTGCAGGGATGAACAAACAGTTCTCATATTTAAATTTGTCGACTCTTACTCTTTCATCCATATCTTTGCCATTCTTTAATGTTTCTGTGACCTATAAAAAATTTTTCTGTGATCTATAATTTTTTTTAGTTTATTATCTCTCTTGAAAAAATATTTATATGTTCATCTAACCCAGATGAATGTATCTCGTCAGATTAGTGCTGTTCTTCTTAGAGATAAAACCTTTGTTTTATTTCGCTTGATAAAGGGATTAGTTCCGAAACGTAGATACCTTTACTTATTGTATCGACTTTTTACCTACCAACCTACCGTTTGCACGTTATCGAGTGATTTATTTTTTCTTGTTTACTAGTCGACTTTTTATTAAAATACCGTTCGATATTCATATTCCTAGATTAATAACAGACGGCGCTTCTGTGTTGCCTTTTTTGTCAGCAGTCATGTCTTTGCTTTTTAAACTTCGATTTGTAGATACCTACCCGCGGCCGTATCCAAATTTTATTGAGTAATTGACCATAATAAATAAAATTAAATAGGCTACTACTTAATTGTCCTATTAACTTGTTGTGGGGCCTACTGCTACACATATAACCAAATCCAGGTTCTTCCGAAAGATTTTTTACAAATTACATGCAATATATATCTAAGGCCGACTCTGTAACTGATAAATAATATACAGTCGAGTAACCTAATTTCGTGGAAACCTATTATTCGTGGATTTCCGGAAAGGATTAATAATTTACATGAGCGACCTTGCGCGTCCTGCGCATTAGTTTGTTTTTATAAACATGGGTTTTCTGTACAATATCAGCTAGTAGAATGAATCCAGTAGTTTCAAGCAAGGTAAAATGTATTAATGTATACTTTGACAAATACAAAATGGCGGATTTCACTTATTACCAAACGTCACCATTTTTTATCGGCCGAATTATCTTATAATCCCAAGCGGTAATCGGAATTCCAAGTGTCGTCTGCTAGAATGTAGTCCAACGAATGAAATCACGTGATCAACTAGCCGATTCCGTGTCAGCAGAAAATTTCTATGGAACACAAAGTGGACCATATTCTTATGTTGTTTCAGTGACTCTTAGCAATAAATCAGGCTACGTATCTTATTTTGTCAGTCACTATTTTTTTTTTAAATCCTGGTTCTTTGAAGGAGTTGTCACTAGTTATAATGAATTGATATTAAAGATAAACACTAAGAGAAGTTAATTATATCACCCGGTATCCATACAACGTGTTTTTCTAGACTTATTTATAGATAAAGCATTGTACACGAAAATAGGTGACGCACTCTGCCGCCGTTCCCGAGTTGGTTGCTCATGAAATATGGGTCAAAGTGAAGGATTCATTAAGAAAATCGAAATAAACCAATTCCTATTATTTTGTAGAATATCTGAGGAAACATCTAAGACATAAATTTTTTTTTTTCGTTTTTTTAACTTTGACGAAATTCGGTGTTGAATCCTTATATCCACGAAAATAGGTTACACCACTGTAATCTCTCAAAATCACTTCCTTAAGTGGCATTTAGTAATTGAAGTATGATAATATGAAGATACTTTTATGGATAACAATTACTTTGCTTGATTGCTTGATAAAGAAAGTATCATAGTCGAAACGTCGCAAGTTATATATTAAAGTAATTGTTATCCATAAAATTGTATTCATATACTCTCAAAATCAGAAGGGCGGATGGGAGAAAGTTCCTAAAAACGGTTGGAGGCCAAACTTCGCAAACTTACTGCCATAAATTGTAATCACACCACGCCCCCTCCCTAAAATGATAAGTTCGGCCGTCTATCGTTCGTTTGCCCACGGCCCAACAAGTCCAAAATCAGCCACTGTATCAGTGATAAACTAAAACCAATCTTATCTTGAACGTGTTTTACTTTTAGACCTCTTAGAGCACTTTTCATCATAAATACTTCCAAATTTCACTATAAATTTCATTTTAACTACATATATTTCTGTTTGATAACAACTCAAGATTTTGCAGTTTTGATCAAAGTATTGCCATGGAAACTAGAATAAAACTTGATGCAATAGAATATCTAGTTTTAAGCGAATTCTGGTAATAAGTTAATATTATTTAAAACATATTTTTTATCTGTTTTATTTCTGTTCTTACAATGATCAAATGATAATACTGCCAATTACGATGTAGAAACAATTTTCATACAAAATAAACATCAATCAAAGTTAGATGATAAAACAAAGATATTTTTCATGCAAAAGATCGATTTTAACCGTTTATTTAGTTATTGCCTCAGCCAAAATTATAGGAAATAGGAAGTGCAGTTTTGATAGGATTTTGATGTATATATTTGTGACATATCGAATGTGTTGGATGTCACGAGCATTTGGTGATTGAAATTTGAATTGGCTCTTGAATTAGCCAAGATAGTTAATATTATTATATGTCTACTATAGAAATTACTGGTCGATTTTAATTCTGTAATGTGAGTGTATTCAATCTTATTCCCATCTCTCAGTTGGAATACTTCAGATATCTATTTCTGCTCCTTGCAACTGAATAAAAGCATTCTCTTTAATTTTATTAATATCTATTTTTGATTTAATAAAAGGTTATTACGATACATTGCGAATTCCTCTTGTTTCATATAATAAAACGGTAATTACATGCTGTCTGAGATCTCAACACATTACTGTGTACTGCATGAAGCAAATTCAGTCTGTAAGGAAATCGAATGAATTGTATTAATTTTGTGATCGTGCGAATTATCAGCGAAGAAAATGTTAAAGGACGGCAATTGTTAAAGATAAAGGGCCAAAGAGTGTTAAATGTGACGTTTTTTTTACTTTACAGCATTTTGTTTTGTTCCGACCTCGGTTATTGTTCAAGGAACGTGTGATTTATGTAAATCCTGTATTTGCCATAGTTCCGAAGACTTATGAAACAAAGATTGATTTAAATGATTGTCATTCTGATGCTGAATCATGATCAAGTGGGAAAACTTTATCAAATTTATTTACCTATGCTTGATTGAAACTATTTGTGGTCATAATTTAATGTCTTAGACTTGAAATATTTCAGCGCTTCACCTATCAAAAATGACCTCATGATGGTAGAGAAAATTAATATATTTCAAAATAAAGTCTGGAACTTTTCGAACGATTTTAATCATCTGATGCATATACAATACTTTTTTTCGGGTTAATTTAAGTTGTATATATTTATACACATTGAACAGTTTTAATCCGTTGATTGCGCGGTAAAGACTGAATCCGTTCGAAATCTACAAAAAGGGGTAACAGTGAAGGCTGGCTCATTCTTCTGTTTGTTCCATTTGTCCGAAATTGATCTGATCTGATTTTGTTTGTGTCACTGATCTTAAATGAACCTTTGAAATGAATGTGGACACGTTTATTTTGATATCAATTTGGACATTCCTATTTAAACAAAGCATTTTGATAAAGCATGACTGGCAGTTAAGTTCCATGAAACACGAGTTAACAACTATGAGTCAACAATAATATCTTTGCAACCATTTGGAGTCTCCTATCCAGACTTACTCGTTATCATTATCTGCGAAATCGCAAAGTAAAACTAGGCTCAGACACTTCTGTTCTCTTTTTCTATCCGACTGTTTATTTCTTTGAATAATTTCGTCATTTTAGCAAACCAGTTAAAATTTTCTTACGAAGCAAGGCAAGATTGGTCAGTTTTATCTACCTGAATTTGTGTTGATGGGAGAAGTATCAAAAAAAAAAAAATATCTAGAGCTGTAATTTATTCAGATTATATACAAGGATTTTAAGTTTTTTAACAAATAATATTTTTAAATATATACAATCGTAATGTTAAAATTCAAAAATTCCACATACAATTACATGGCTACTGGTTTCTATATGAATGAGACTGGAATAAAACCTCGGAAACTAAATGAGACCTCAACATGGACAGAAATCTGCTTGTTAGAAGAGTGTGGAGTAGTTCTTTACACCCACGAGGTTTTCCAATAAATGTGACATATTTGTTTACGACCAGTTTCGGTTATCGTCAACGAGGGAAATAACTTTCATCTGAATTTCAATTCTTGTCATAGATTATATTTGTAAGCCAATGCAGGGAAGGTCTTCGAGTTAAAATATATTATAACTCATTTCAAGAAGCGGTATATTTGCTGATCGGGTGATCCCATTATCTATGCAACTATCTATGCTACTAGTGAAGACATATGTTTGCATTCTCTGGACCCGTTTCTTGATTCGGGATTATCTAACGCATTATTTTAGAAACGGGACCATCATCTTAATAGATTTATGGAAACTAGACTCATAGATATATAAGAATTGGGTGCATCCTATAATGAGAAACGGGGCTATTATATTTTTAGTTTCATGGCAAACGGGACTCCTAATTTCCTAGTTGTATAGGAAACCAAGGACCAAGAGCTACCTTTTACCATCAGCCAAGTTATGGTGTTAAATTTTGTTTTGAATTCAATGTGGGTGTAAACTGACCATATCCCGAAACGAATTACAATATGTACAATAAGACCCCGTAGATCCGAACGTTTTGGTTTCCTTATCATATTTTCAATGAACAATTCTCGATTTCTATATCAAGACCCATCCCAGAATTACTGGAATTAAAAAAAAAATTTAAAAAAAAAAAAAAAGTATTTACTACATGTACAAACTCAGGAGCCTTATTGTAGAAAACCTTTCCTAGGTTGGAAATAATTGATTTGAGATGTTAACCTATTACCGGAACACAAAAATCATCTCCGGTATCGAAAATAAGGCCCTTGGCAATAAGTAATTATATAACTGTAAAAGCATTTAGAGTTGGTTGCAGGAAACACCAATTATGACCAATATTGTAATAAAGACTAGCAACAAAAGTCAACTTCACGACGAACATGAATTTACAACAAAATTAATATCGTTTATTGAAAAAATCTTGCAATAGACATGTCAAATCCAAATGATGAGTTCTACCAGAATATATCTTTTTTTCAAAAGATTCGTCTCGATGTCAATTGTTGTAGAATATCAATTACCCAGAACTATCTGTGAGCAATAATGTATAGGATTGATTTGTATTAAGTATAATCATATGCGTCCGCGTTTAACCAACAAAACACTACCATCTATTCCTGGCACTGTTGTCTGCAGGAAACTCTGCCCAGTACGTTAATAGGTTTAAGTTTTAATCACAATAAATCATGAAAAGTTTCCGAGGTATGCAGATCAAGTCGGGCTATAGACATGAGATGAATTACAATTCGGTATCTCGCGTCACTTGAGTGCAGTGATAAGTACCTCTGTTATTGTCCATTACCAGATCTTTAAGAAATAGTTTAATAAAAGTGTCTCGAAACTGTTTACTCATGGTGCAATACAGAATAAAATTGATTCCGTTATTTATGAGCGCTAATATGTCCATTAAATCACCAAGTGGTGTATACACATTATCAAAGAAATCTTCTTCAATTCCACTGATAAGGTTGAGAATGCCTTGTGGTATTTCTGTTACCAAAAATAATATTACCACAGCTAGTAACATACGAGTTGTGCGGTTAGTTTTACTTGGTCTTCTAGGATCATCGCTTCCCTTCATTGGTTTACTCAATAATTTTTTGCGTCTTTTTTCCGCATCTTTCATTGTTTTGACAAGAAGGATACTAAGGATTGTAAGGAGAAAACATGGTATAAGTTTGACTAACATGGCTTGGATCCAGAAATTAAATCTTGTTAAAATGATTTCGGTAGCCGTCGTTTTCTTTACATCCACATACCAGGACGAACCGTTTCCTTGATCCACTATCTGATAAGAAACAGCATTCGGTATACATACAACCGTTGTTACAAAGGACACTATGACCACCGTCAATTTAGCACGGTCTATACTACACAGTTTACCACCTCTTCTGGGACACCGTATAAATATATAACGAAATAGAGCAAGCGCGACTGTTAACCAGATACTGATTGAATGCGCGATAACACTGAAGATAGCGTAGAACATAACAAATTGAGCATGGGTCAATGGTGTTGGTCGATTAACGTATATATGATGAGACAGAATGGCATAAATAAAGTACACTGCCATGGTCAACCCGTCCGAAACTGCTAGTCCTGTTAAGATAACGTTTGTTGGGGATATCATATTTTTCCTCGTTAGCACCACAATATTTAAAATATTTGCAACAACGCCGAAAATACATACAATGGGAGCGGCATAGCCATGAACATGTCTGTACCAATTGGCCCATAATTCTAGATTGGTTGCGTTCGGTATGTCGGTTATATTATCCATATTTCTAACCGAACACGCTATATTTAACTTTCTATCACTGTTGACAGGGGAATGTCTGCACTAAATCCACCAACTTAATCTCATTTGAAGCATGAATGTGGCACTAATACATGTAGCCGTCAATAACTTCGTTTTCTTGATACCATTAATCTTTATCTGAAACAAACCATAGAGAAAATCAATGTTAAAGACATTCTTAAATAGATTAAACTTGACACAGACAAAAAATATGTACATGGCAAATATTCGGGGTCCTGAACAGGTTTCAATTGATTGTATGTAAAATACATTAACATAGCTTACTCTTATTGAAACACGCAATATAGTCATATCAAGATAGCTTGCCAGGCAAGGTAATATACGCCCACTGATAGCTTTGTTTGAAATTGAATATTTGTTAGAAAATAGCAAACACAGACACCAGGAAATATTCAACTTATACCCAAATCCATCACAAACTGTGCCATCACAAGTTAAAAATCAAACACATTTGTAAGAATAACGGCAATAACTTGTATTTTATATTTCAAAAGGTTTAGTTTTGATTGTGATCAATTTCATCAAGTTGTCAAATTTGTTTTAGACTTCTGCTTTGTAGAATAAAAATTACGTGTTGTACAAGATTTTTGATCAGATTTATCCTTGGGTGATTTCAATAAGTCTGTCATGAATTGTGTATTTGCAGATTATATTCAAAAATATAGATTTCCCTGATTTTCTATAGGGTTTATCCTTGGGTGAATACGAACACTCATACCAAGTTTCGTCAAAATCTGTCAAGAATTGTGCCTTCTAGAGTGTTTACGAGCTAAAAATTGAACGGTTTGCAAGAACAAGGGCAATAATTCATACTAAATATTTTTCGATTTCGCTGATTTTCAATAGGGTTTATCCTTGGGTGATTACGAACACTCATACCAAGTTTCGTTAAAATCCTTCAAGAATTATGCCTTCTAGAGTGTTTACGAGCTAAAAATTGAACGCGTTTTCAAGAACAAGGGCAATAATTCATACTTAATATTTTTCGATTTCGCTGATTTTCAATAGGGTCTATCCTTGGGTGATAACGAACACTCATACCAAGTTTCGTCAAAATCTGTCAAGAATTGTGCCTTCTAGAGTGTTTACGAGCTAAAAATTGAACGCGTTTGCAAGAACAAGGGCAATAATTCATACTAAATATTTTTCAATTTCGCTGATTTTCAATAGGGTTTATCCTTGGGTGATTACAAACACTCATACCAAGTTTCGTCAAAATCTGTCAAGAATTGTGCCTTCTAGAGTGTTTACGAGCTAAAATTAACAAGGGCAATAATTCATACTAAATATTTTTCGATTTCGCTGATTTTCAATAGGGTTTATCCTTGGGTGGTTGCGAACACACATACTAAGTTTCGTTAAAATCCGTCAAGAATTGTGCCCTGTAGAGTGTTTACGAGCAATTGTGGACGGATGGACCGACGGACCGACGGACATGGGTGACGACAATATACGCCCCCCATTTCATGTGGGCGTATAAAAAGTACTCTCATATAGAAATGTATTCGCACACATTTTAAATTTTTTTCAAAACGTCAAATTTACTTATTTTTGGAAGGCTTACTTATTTCGTTACCATTATGTCTCCGTAAAGCTTCTTGTGGTTTGTAAGCATGTTTTATCACCATAAACTAGATTTATTTTTAATTCATTCTCCTTTAAATGCTATATATACATAACATCTTGTTTACCACGGTATTCATAGGAGTAGCCAAAAATTGAATAGCAATTTCATGGAATAAGCCTATATTTCTACATAATGACAGGGTAAAGTCATGTTAATTGGAATTTGGCGTGATCGTGCCTCCGTGCCTCATGTTTCTTCATATTATGATGAATGTCGAACGTACGTCAAGTGTCTACTTTTGATGTTCGGAACAGAATTATATTCTATAATATTCGAACTTTATTGTCCTTCTATGGAACGCAAACTCATCTGAAAACTATATTGCAACATACAAAATTCTTTAATAAAGGAAATACATTAGAACGTTCAGTAGCCTATGGAACAAAACACACAACAATCAATCAACAGATAAACTAGAAAGCTAAACGACTGAATTATACTTGCTGCTCATAGGAACCTTGCCAATAAAAATAAATTTTACAGATATTCCTAGTTTAAATATAATTGATTTTTAACTACATTTTTTTAACAAAATGGAATTGAATTTTACGCCTTACTTTCTTTGACATAGCTGTTAAATCAGCAGGGTACTTTAAATGAATACATTGAAAAGATGAATAAAGCTATTCCTGTCACTAATTCCACTGGAATAGATGAGAGAATCTGCTCTATTCCACCGTGTATAAAAGTATTCATTCATTAATCAGATAGAAAACTGTTATTTAGTGGCCATAAAAGATATAATTAATAGCTGGCAGCAAGTTTAATAATATTATGATGCTATTTGACTATAATTGATATAGAAATAATTTCAAATAAAATGACAAACTCTTTAATATAGGACTCATTTCAGCAATTTTATCCAACCTACACCAAACATAATTTATAAAATTATATAATTTCCAGGATAATTCAAAACTAATATAAAATAAAACCCTCAACCCTGATATGAAAAAGATTACTGGTAATGATAATATTAATAATACGGAGACGAAAGAACCCCATCAGGAACTACGTTTCATTAAAGATCGGTTGTATTTAATTAATGCTAAGACCACAATCTGGAAGTACGAAATGCGACATAGGAAATAAATCTTATTAATACCTGTTCTTAATGAAAATTAGTAAAAAGTAGGTGAAGATAACCCAGAATGTTCATCAACAAGGCAAACCACTCGAGTACATTAGTAAAAATAGTGATTTGTAACACATCTACTTCGTGTGAAACTTGTCATTGTTTATATCATTATTATCAGGTTCCATGTTACCAGATTCACTATCTTGCAGACTGACAAACATTCAGAGTTTGTTCTCTCATCTGGATCATCTGACACCACTCTGAGACAGGGTTTGTTCTCTCACCTGGATCATCTGACATCACTCTTATTCAGTTTGTTCTTTAAACTGGATCATCTGACACCACTCTGAGACAGGGTTTGTTCTCGCACCTAGATCATCTGACACCATTCTGAGACAGGGTTTGATCTCTCACCTGGATAATCTGATATCACTCTTATTCAGTTTGTTCTCTAAACTGGATCATCTGACACCACTATTATTCAGTTTGTTCTCTAGCCTGGATCATCTGACACCACTATTATTCAGTTTATTCTCTCACCTGGATCATCTGACACCACTCTGAGACAAGGTTTGTTCTCTAGTCTGGATCACCTGACACCACTCTGAGACAGGGTTTGTAAACTCGTCATACCTTTCTGGACTACTTATTAAACCATCAACAGATAATTTTCCGTAATAGTAATAAATATTTTAATAGTAAATTGGAGATTTCATATTCCAAGCACTAACCACATAACACACTCACAATGTAATTATTTTCCATCTATTTTCTTAATCCAGTCAGCACTATGATTGTGTCATTATATAAAAATTAACTTCATTACTGTACATACATTATACAAAGATATCTAGGACGGTATCCCTTACCTTGAACTCAGAGTTATCCCCCCCCCCCCCCCCCATACCACCTAAAAAACTTTATTTCAATTATAAGACAACAATATTTCATTTCTCAACACCTTACCGACAAAGAAATATATTTCATTTTCCTCAAAACCAATACCACAAGTATCACCTTCCAGTCAAAAACATCCCTTACATACACTATAACTAATACACTATATCTATCTCTATAAACAACAGTTCATTTCAGCACTTTCGTATACATCCAGTCCAATTATGCAGAATGCAAAATTTCATGTTCCTCCTATCAACAGCACAATCTATGCAAATCTTTGTAAACGTACACAGAATTAAGACAAAACCGAAATAAATAAATGAAAATAAAATGGAAGTTGAGGTAAAAACACTTTCCTCTAGAGATGATATTATCTACAGACTCAATTGAAATGCACTTTGTTTTCCACATTCATCTTATCTGCATATCGCTTTCCAGTAAAACTGATCATTATTCACATGTGTTAAATATAATGAATTAAAATTCTAACGGAGTCAATCCAACCAGATCGCTTGATGATTAAAAGATACAATCCATGCGTCAGTCTACGATAATTTCTTTATCAACAACAACACGAAATAAGACCAGAAGTTCTCCACTTAATTGGACAATTGAGAACGGCATAAGTTTGGTGTAACTGATGAAATATAAAATTCTCACAGGTATTAATCAAATTCATTTGATTAAACGAGTTTAGAATTAAGCATAAAATTATTTATATGACTCCCCGAGCCCTAAACCACGCAACACAAGAAGAAGGAATTGTGTATCGTTAATCATATACTATTACCTCCCCTAAATTCAATATATATAATAATCACTATTGTTTAACTAATAAAATATGTAATATAGTCTTTCAAGAAGAATTCAAATACGTAGAATAAAATTGAGAATGATTTGTAACTTTCAACGCGAAAGGCAAATATCTTTTTCTTGCTTTGAAAGGACATCGACATATATTTGTAAGTGTTAATATAACAATAGGTATAAGAAATATTATTGGACAATTTCGTATGGAGCGATTGCCAACATTGCAAACTATTGTTCATAATCAAAATAGTGGCCAAATTGTTAATTTATGCCTCAGGTATAAAGAGTCGATCGTTTACACCTGGAATTATTCAAGGCAAGAGCTGTTTATAATAGGTCTTCGGTCTCAACGCTCATCAAATACCTTTTATAAATAACTTGCTTAAAACTAACCATGTCTCACCATGATCTCTTACTGCATCACGCTTATGCCTCTGAGTAAAAAAAAACCTAAATTAGATTTTCTGAATATTTGAAAACATCAAACATAACACAAGGAATATTATTTAAGTAAAAGTATATATTATTACAGGTATCAGATAGTATCAGTATTATTAAACTAATGGAGATAAATAATAAGTCAGATAATCACACGGATTATAACAGCTGTGATTTCAACACCTTAATCTGTAACCTTTGAAACAATATACAGAAATAAACCATAGTTAATTCAAACTTAATGAGAAGTGTTCACTGACTACTTTGAGCGCTCATTTATTTTACCTTTAAATTAAAATGAAAATCAATTTATGCTCTTTGCATTATTTCGTAGGACTAGACGGATTGTAAGTTACAGGTTTATTATTATTGCGATTCGGATACCAAGGAGGCCAGCCAGTAGTCATTTGCCTCGGTAAAATTACCTTCATTTGTCACAGGCTTGTCTTCATTAACACAGCGAAAAACGAGGCGTTAAACACGATTCTGAATGATTTTGTTCGAATTTGCCCAGTCCTAAAATATACACAATTTGGAGTATCGGGCTAATCATACATGCAAATTACTATAAGATGGTATGTTCAAATGTAATTAAAACAAATAAAAAACAGTAAAACATCCATAAGATAAATAATCAATCTCTCAAACACAAGTCTACGTGATTAAAACACTGGCAAGGTAATTTGAGAAATATAGATGAAATTTCTTTTCTGAAATATTGTATGTAATCATAGCATCTTATAATTGTCTGTAGTAAAACATGGCATAATGGAAAATATGTATTTCAGACAGTTTTTCATGTTGTCGATTCCTATTTTGTATCATTTCTTTACGTTCTAATGAAAATAATCGTAAACTGATACACCATGAATGTTTTATCATTTAAATAAACTGCAATCTCAAATTATTCGTAGCAAGTTAGATTCTTGCTCTTAATATATATAAGAAGACAAATTTCATTTCAGTAGATGATACCCACGGACATTTTCATGTTTTATCCACGTGGGTTGGAAGTGTTAGCGTGTTCGTCTTGTTTTGTAGATGGGACAAAAAAACGGGCAACAGTCGGAAATAAAAACATCTAATGCTGCTATCCTGGCAAACTATCCCTCAGTGCCAATGCTTGGTGGTGACTGTCTGTCTTATTCTGAACAGGAGCAGAAGTTAAAGACTGTTAACTCCATTTCAGTATGATGGAACTAAGAGAGAACTACTATTTGATACAACTCATGGCTAAAGATTAAATGACAAATATTAGTGATGGAATTTGACATATGACAAGTCTCACTTCCTCACATGTCAGAATCTTGGACTAAGTAAATGTCAATGGATATACATTATTCATCGAACTTAAACTGAGGTTTATTAAATTAAGTATACGATTTGGCGTAAGTTAGACTATGTAATAAATGATAGAAAAATTAGTATTCAGATCAATAGAATATTAACTACTAACTTGGACCAAATAACAACCTTGTTATAATCATTAAGTGTTATTCAACGATCTACAATGAATTTTGAGGCCCACTTGATCAAATCACTGATTGGACGTTTTGTCACATTGTCTGGAAAGCGGCTTCTAGAAAGAACATATGTGCCACTTAAATTCGACTGGATGACCAGATTGGGTAACTTAATCTAGCAAGCTATTGAACTTAAGGTTTGCTGGTCACTTTGATTTGACTTATTGACAAAAGAATCATTCCCAAATCACATTTCCACTCATGTCAGAACCTCCGACCCAATAAGTAGGCGTTTATAGATATAAAATGCATTATTCAACGAATAATTGACTGATACACTAGATAGAATTATAGACTGTAGAGACATTGGGTGATTTAAACGTCATGATTTTTGTCAGCTGAAAGCTTCGTAACATGACAAGGTTTGATAAGGTCGATGGGTAGAAAGAGTTTTAAACACTGGATTATTTTGATTATATACTGAAAGTCATGAATTATTCTCTTTGTTTAGAGGTGATAGAAGATTCATGACTATTATTGGCATCGTGGCTCCATAATAAATTCGAAAACTGGTTTCTTTGAATTTTCTAATCCAATCCCAAAGCCTTGATGCCATTTGTATCACACTTAAGAATTGGCGGAACTAAGAACTGAATTGCAAGCGTTTCATCTCATGTTCATATATTTTCAATAACCATTCACAAATTCAAGATTTTTTTTACTAAAATTCTGATGCCATTAATTATTATTAGGGCGAAAACCACGAAGGACAAGCGTTTCTTCTAACTATTTCCTTGGCTCTGTATTTCATCAAATTCGCTAATTACGCTAAAAAGGAGATATTTTATATTAGCACATTACGCACATGCCATAATTCTATATACTCTCTCCAACACAAAGTTGGATTTCAATCTCTTTGAGAATTCAACGAGGAATAAACCTATTGGCGCTTTTTAAAACTCATAACACATAGAGCTTACTAATGTTATATGCCTGTACAAAGGTAAAGTTGAAAAGCACGAAATGTTGAAAAAGGGAATTATATATTCCAGATGACTATAAGGGAATCCTTAGTATAAAACACATCTATCTTTATTTACTTTTAATATTTTGCACAATTTACACATTATCTTATATATTTGACGATAAATACAATTATAATGCGGATACGGATAACGATATAAAGTAAAAAGTTGGCATTACCTGTACAATGTATTAAGTTAACATCCTCGAAAAAGAACCTGGCAAGAATCAATCCATTTTCAATTTAAACCCTCATCCTAAACAAAGTATTTGGACCAAAGCAACTGATCTTCGACTTATACACTGGCATCTAACAGATTAAATGAAATATACTAATGAACAAATGTTATTTCATCTAAATCACCAGCGAGTAGTCTTTTCAATCGTGAGTTTGTAGAGTCTAATACTGTCGAGATCCACACACTTTGTTAAAAACGTACAACTGTTATGAATAAATATGAATTAATGTCAATGTGTGCAATATAAGAAACTGATAAACGCGCGAAACGTGGAATTATTGTATCAACTGCGAGCGTGCTGATGGTAGAATTTTAGTATTTAAATATATACTTTGACCGATACGTTTATTGATTCAGAAAAAGTATACTTGATGTCCGTTCTGCAAGGGCTACAGTCCTCAACGTACTACATATTCCCAAAGACTCCTTACAGGTGTAGCCTAATGTAGCCACGAGCTAGAATTCACTACCGATATTCTATTCGAAAGTAAAGTAGCGCCGATGTGTGAAAAGTGACAATTCAACATTTCGAAAGAAGTGAATGCCTTTGATCAAAGGCCATGGTTCACCATTTTCGCAGGTTGATTTGAGACTTGAATAAATATCAATATTCTTCAGAAGTAACAGAACTATATTAATATACATAGTTTTTTCAAAAATACCTCAAACTAGGAATTTCCATTTTCTTTCCTTCACTAGATTATTTTCTAAATAAAAATAGGTGTACCAGAATTGTTCGTCTTGTTGATAAGGCCTTTACTAGGAAATACGGTGATAATATAGTCCTTCTACACCACGGAGGAGTCATGAAAAAGGCGAGTCGTCATTGTAATTTTCAAACACGAATAATTATGGATACACATTGCAAAAAAGGCGACAGTAAGCTGTGAACAGCATTAATTATTAGCTTAACTGAACTAGTATCTTTGTCCAGACCAAGGTTTGACGATTGATTTCTGACAATGGCTATGGCTTTTAATTCGAAATGAATCTCGACAATTTTGTACAAGCTTGAAGTCTAATATGTTTGACAAAATTCCTTCTACTTTGCTTTTTCTTTTATTACTGGTTTCTTAAACAAAACTTTTGAAACAGTAGAGTTGATTTCGATTCATAGTCACAAATATCTGGCTTAAATTCAGATTGGACATTTTAACCACCATCCCCAAAAATAATTAAAGCCCCTTCGCTTTGAGGACCAGAGAGAGATTGCAGGGTTTCAACGATACTAGCTACTGTAAGTGTACAGATCCTAGTAACTGAGCAATTAACGACCAACAGTAGCTTCTTCGGTCATTTTCTGTAAACTAACTGAAATCTATTTACACACACAAACACTTTAAAAAGAACTTGTATCTCAAACTTTGGAAAACTAGTCTTTTTATCATGTTAGAAATAAATTTTATCGATTCTTGGACAAAATCAATTCGCTAGATAATAGAGTTATATAGAATTTCATTAATAACTTTCTCTTATTTTCTGTGGACATCATTTGTTTTCAAGTTTTTACATGTTAATTCTTTGTTTTTACAATAACTTGTTTGCTTTGTCACAAGGTCTTTGAGGAAACGTCAACATATTGAACAACAATGCCATTTTCCATGTTAGAAAGATCAATCAGAAACAAAGTTCACAGATAAGGTATAGTGGTCTGCTGGTCTAAAAGCATATTTCTGTCTTCGAAACGGAGTATAAACAGACTATTGATTGCAAGAACCATTTGGAAATTTTTCTGTCTGTCTTAAAGCTGTAGGTTTTACAATTATGAGCATCGAAAATATTACGTGTACTTCTACTTAATCAAAGCGCCCAAGAAACATAGACAATAATAAACTCGAAAGAAATCTGTGTTAGATCTTGTAAACTTGTTTGCACTTCCCGAGTCCGTGTACCCAATTGCATTTAACCCATTTATAGTCATTGTCATTGTCTATAAACAGAGTTTGATTGCAACTAGTCCGATAGAGTCTACTTTTAGCAGTTCTGGTGAGTTATCTCCTTTGAACCCGCCAAAGCCTTGAAAATGTCAAAAATAATGTCAAGCAGGAACAGGTTAGTAATTTTCACATTTTAAGCTCTGTATTCATGAAATAACTTTAGAAATACAATAAAATATAACAATGAGATTAGTTTTGACAAAAATTTGACACGTTTCAAGCGTTTCCGTTGCAGTTGTGAGCAAATTAAAAAGTGTCCCATAAGTGACCCAATGGCTGCGAATGGGTACATGTTTTTTTCATACTGCTTACTACATCATACTAGAAATTTATTGAATTATTGTCATTTTTTAGAACTGTTCATGAAGCTGTTGACCTTATCGAAGATGACACCTAAAAACATTCAAAGTGCAGACATTTTCCTTCAACCTCTTGGAGATGGAACCAATTCCGACGAAGATAGCGGAGATGAAGACCACAGTGGTGACATTGACAACTTATCTAGGCAAAAGTTGTTAGCTGATGTGGATGTTGATATTGAATTACTCTCTGGTGAAGCTGTGACTATTAGATCAGATGGAAACATTCCTGAAGATGAGAGCATTGAAACAGTGAGTGGTCATTGATTTTCGTTTCATTTAAAACATGGTTCTTGGATGATTGTTGATATGTCATCAGTTGAGATATTCTGTTTTACACACTTATATTTTTGGTTGGATATAAATTTAACCTGTTGGAACTTATCCAAGTGTCTTTCTGTTGTGGGTATATTTCGTGTTCATTTATTCTCTACTTCTATGCATATACATATATTTATATGATTATATTTTTCAGGTTCTGGAAGATGGTCTAACCCCTGGTGTATCCGAATCAGATGTCACGGTAGATTCAAATAATTCTCTGAATAACCGTTTTTGTAAATCGTCCTTCATACCAACTGCCCCATGCAGCACAATGGCGAAAACTCGACATACCCAAGGAATTAGGTTGTCAAAGATTGTGGGAAGAGCCAACACCTGAATTTCTGCTTGAAGCACATTCGCCTTCAACTGTATTTGAATGGTTTTTTGATGAAGATATTGTCAGGTTGATAGTGACAGAAACCAATAAATATGCAAGTGAAAAGGGAGATCATCATTTCAAAACTCCATTTATTTGTGGCAATATTATATTTGTCTGGATATGCAACACTACCAAGAAAAAATATGTTTTGGGAACTAAAACCTGATGTTCACAATGAAGCTGTCAGTGAAGCAATGTCTAGAAATCATTTCAATAACATAATGAAATACCTTGGCTGATAATAATGCTTTGCCCCCTAGTGATAAATTTGCCAAAGTCCGAAAACTATTTGACCTTGTCAATGAAAGATGTGTAAGATATTACCCTATGGAGCAAAACTTAGCAGTTGACGAAAGCATGGTTCCTTACCTCGGAAGGCACGACGCAAAACAGTGCATTAGGAATAAACCAATACGCTTTGGTTTCAAAACATGGTCTTTAGCTACAACTTCCGGATATGTTGTCCAATTAGATCCGTATCAAGGAGCTTGCGCAAAATATGACAAATCCAATGGGTTATTTTATTTTGTAGTTACTAATTTGCTTAGCTGTTTACCCGAAAACTTACCTGTTAGAGATACGTTCGATAACTTTTTCACATCTTTTAAGTTATTGGCTGATTTGGCTGTCGCTGGGATAGGTGCGGTAGGAACAATTCGCTCTAATCGTCTACAGAAATGTCCTCATTAATTCTAAGGATCTTGGTAAATTACCCAGAGGGGCTTATGATTATCGATTTGACCATATACACAACATCCTTGTTGTTAGTTGGAATGATAAGAGTTTTGTTACACTAGGCTCTAATTCGACAGGTGTTTTACCCGTAGAAAAGGCAAAACGTTTCTCTTCTAAGGAAAAATCTCATATTCAGATTGACCAGCCAAATCTTATCAGGGTTTATAATGCAACAATGGGAGGGGGGATCGTATGGATCAGAATATTGGATGTTATCGAATTGATATGCGAACAAAAAAATGGTGGTGGCCCCTCTTTGCATACTTGTTAGACGTTATAGCACAAAATGCCTGGCTTATTTGTCGCAAAAATCAACCCGGTATAGACTAACTCACGTTCAAGCGGGAAATAGTAGATGTTTACATAAGACGTTATAAATCTGTACGTAATATTGGTAGACCACTTACAATTACATCACATTCCAGAATAACTGACAAAAAAGTTCCAGCCATTATTAGAACAGATGGAATGAACCATTACATAGCTTCTTCAGGTGAATCAATGTGCTGAATGTGGAAAGAAGACTATGATGATATGCCGTAAATGTAATGTTCCACTTCATCTAAACTGTAGTCTTATGTTTTATCGCTAAATATTATTCAATGTATATTGATGATCTATATGATAAATATGTAATTATAATGAATTAATTTCAAATTAAAATGAATTCAATAAGTTTAGTTTCATTAAGCGTTTGATTTTTTCACCATCAGCATGTTATCTGAGAAGTAAAAAAACCGTGACTAGCCGAAGACAATGGCCCATTTATGGGACACTTCATAAAACAGGTATATGAACTCAAATTTACCAATAAAACTACTCTTAAGTGTCATTTCAATCTAGATTTGTGCTGAAGAACACTTTTAAAGATGTTTCCAAAAATAAAAAAAAGTTGGCTATATATGGGTGCGCCTTTTCTTCAAGTCACAGACTCTTGATTAGCTCTACTTGTTCCTCAGTTTGTAAATGTATCTATTATTTTAACGCGAAATGAAACATTCATCTGCAGACAATGGTCCCATTTTCTTCACTATTAATTAGGTATTTAGTTAAAAGTATATAAGATACGTGTATAATAACCATACATTTTAAATACAATAGAAGTTTGTAAGACTATATATTTTCTTATCACGTTATACGACTATTCACAATAAAAATAATCAATGATTATATGAAGGCTGATCAAGTCCAGTCTACTTATTTTGTCATTATTTACACTTTTATTACTCCCATTTTGTCTATCACCAATGATTATGGGCATTTTTATATGATTGAGGCTAGAAAGTCGTGTCTGTAAAAGGCCATCTTTAGTCAGACCCAGACCAACATATTGTTTCAATTAAAACGTGTTCGACGATGAGATTTATTTAAGTGAGTGTGTGCAAGCTTTAAAAATATAACAATATATGGGATATTGTAAAGTTGAATATGATATTGTAAAGTTGAATATGATATTGTAAAGTTGAATAGGATATTGTAAAGTTATTTTTGGACTCTGTATTCCTCGTTTTATTTGGTTATAAAATCTTTAACAATGAACTTAATTCCCATCTTCATAAATATTACAAAATATACCATGTAAATTGGCATATACTGCCACATTAAACACGCTTCATCAATCTGAACTATATTTTGAAGTGCCAAATTTAAGACCTATTGTCTTTCTACATACATACTAAATGACACGTATTTAGTGTGACAATTGACAGTCTTACGAGAGCACTAATAAATCCATAAATTATAAATTTATCACTGTTCCTATATGTAACTTATTGTCTATTTTATTCTCTATAACCATGTCTGGGTACTGTGATTGAGCCTGTGCTCAACTTCATTTTAAAATGTCTTGTCTTGAAAGATATACAGATTGGGGCTGTAGAATCATTGATCTCTATGCAGTTTCAAAATAACACTTTATGCTTCAAGACTTGGATGAGATTAAACAATACTGATTACGAAACTCCAACAGTAATCTGTGAATAGTTTTAACTCAAGATAACCTGTTAGAGTGGCTATAACTTTGTCGACTTTCTCAACCAGCCTGTCCTGATGCCCTAGGATCTCACCTTCTAAATGAAATAAATACTTATTTCCAGTCAAGATCAATTAATAAAGAAACTCGTCTAGTCTAGAAAAAGTCGATAGCTCAATTTGATGATCCTTATGATTATCGTCTGGTATGGTCCATTTGGAACTGGTTGAAAAATATATTTAATAATGACCATGGAAAGTTGGTAATAAAGAAATGTTTTTCTGTTATCTGTTTTATCATATCTTCTACAAAATATATTTTGAATGTCCTTTGTAATTGAATGATTATATCTATCTGTATATATCGGTGTATGATATTTTGAAGGTGAAAAGGTTATTTTTCAAAATAAATGAGATTCGTTGAATAATAATAATAACGTTAAGTTAATGACCGTACTATGTTAGTTCAAGTTGGTCTACCTGATTTAACTGCCGAAAATAAGGACGCTTGCCATCGCCTTTAAAAAGGTAATATTAAGACAAGATATTATCGTCTAAATATTTGCTTTACTAGCTGAAAGCGCTAATTATCATCTGGCACTTTCACATTTGACTATATAGTACTAGAAATGTACGAAAATCGCATAGTTCCTTCAAAAATATCTCATACTAGAAATTTGCTTCCCTATTTCTACAGATGTCTTTTCTTTATATGGCATTAGTCTGTCAATGGTTTTTTTCTTTTTTAAAGCTCTATTTGGTTATTTTAACGTAATTTAAATAATGTAGAGTAACCAATTGCTTGTTAGATTGTCGCTCTAGCCCCCGACTCTTAGCCTTATTTTGTACTTCCAACAGTTATGATTTTTTTTTTTTTTATCTGAAACACGTTTCTGAGTTGACAAGATAGCTACTGAAAGCAAGAAATTGCAGACACGTACAGATGCAGTAAGTACATGCTTAATCGCGTTGTAATTACAGTTTCGATGTGTTAAACTGGAAACAATACAAATAGCTTCTTGAATGTGAGCAGAACCATAAAATGACATCCGATTTATGCCATCTGTCCTTAATTCTTATATTATCATAGTAAAAGCAGTTTAAAAAGCAGGGGGAAATGTTTAGTCCGTTAAGTCATTAGATTCTGGTGTCAACGTCCCTGATATAGCGTTATCCATAGGCAGTGATTTGGTTAATGACACTAATGGTAGGAAGCGATACTTTTTCTTCATCTAAGGGTCCACTATGGAAGCATTGGCAGACATTGGTATATATTTACAAGCTTGACAAACCATGATTCGTTAAAGAATATAATCGATATGAAGCATTAAATAACTTGAAAGGAAATGATGCCCCCAAAGTGTGGATGTTATCAATGTCAAAAATCTCTAAATTTATCATTGATTGGGCTTGGAGCCAGAAAACACAGGCTTAATTCAGTAATACATAGCAATTAGATGTTTATCACGGTTTAATATGTCTGTGAAAATAACAAGCAAGTGATTGGTGATGTAGAAAAAGAGAAAATACTGAGACGATAGTCATAACAACGACCGAGAGCATTAACGTGATTGCTTAATGACATTGTCCTGTTATAGAACCAACTGATTTCGATAAAATGACAAACCTTTTTCAGGACCAAGATCACTTACAATACAACGTGGCAAAATCTAGGCAATATTTTATGCATTTTCACTCACGAAACACAATATCAATATGTAACAGCAATTCGTACTAATACGATAAACTTCATTAAAATTCGTTTGATTAATCACTATTCGATAACACCATAAGATTTAAATATAGTCCTGTTAACTTTGCATATATATTAAAATCAAAATCTACTAATCCTCATGGCCAAAACACATTATCCAGAAGATTCACATGTTTGTCGAAATTCCCTAAGTAAGATTTAGAGGATAGCACCTAAACCACACAAGTATCAATTGACAGAAATAAATTAAGCAACCCTATTCTATTCACAAATAAGACTTGATAAATTGCAAGATGAACCCATAAAATTCAAGCTGTATTATTCTTACGTCTTACACAAGGAAATAAATAAACATGCTTGATTTCTATTGACATGCCGTATGTCTGAAAGCCTGGTCATAAACCATATTCGTACCCGCCAGTGTAGTTGTAGATTTAGGGATCAAGAGATAAAGTTAATGGAAATTAATTTGGAAATTAACGGTACTATGTGCCATAGACTACAGTCGTTGTATACGATAATTAGATTTCGACGTTGGACTGTTAATAAGATTGATTCTTACTTGTGATGTATTGTTGAAGTGTGGATGAAAAAGATAACAAGCTTCAAGGATTGCTATATTGTTACTTTGATTAGCTTTCATGTCCTACTTGGTGAGATATAACCATGGTGACATTCATGACATGCAACTGTCTTCCAACTGTAAATTGACCGAATCATAATTACTTAGTATATTTATATCCAGTAGGAACATGGAATAGGATTACACGAGAATCTATAAACATTGTACAGATTAATTTACACGACTTAGTAGTTCATGATCAACCAATATTTTAATGAAATGTCGTACCGTGAATCCAACATGGAAAACTGTCCATTTCGCTAGTTACCTATACACTTCGTTCCTTTTAACAACGAAAATCTCACAAGTTATACAAAAGTCGGGGTGGGCATTATCAAAAACAACATCCAGAAAGGACTTAACAATGATTAATAATTATATAAGATTTACGATATGTTATGAAGAATTTTAATTTCGATATCGACACCAAGGAAGTTCAACACAGTGTGCATCCCTGAAATTAATTTTGATCTTCGGGGGAGTCTTGTAGTGTAGTGAAATAAAAACTTCAAAAGAACATCTATCCCAACATTTTCTATTTATGTATATTTCACTTTCATGCTCGTTGAAGACTACCAGTATGTTTATTTTCAGTGTTTTAGTTCCTGTTATAAAAAGTAGCTAACAGTGAAAAAGGCAAAGGCTCTATTTTCACCTGAAATAATTAATAAAGTTCGAAGAAATCTGACAACAATAACTTGAGACACTGATGAATGTTAATATATCGTTAAACTAAAGCCCTCAGGAGACCTTCTAAGTAAACAGCGTTGACAGATCACGTATCAACTGAAAATGTTGATAATAATTCTGACCAGTTCAATGTCTGTACGTCAGGTATCGGGGGATTCACTCATTCATTCTGCGTAATGATAAAAGTGTTATTAAATTTAGAAAAAAAATGAAATCAATCTTGTTCACGAAAGGTACTTTCAAGACGTGTTTAACTCACAAGGACCAGATATTGTCAACTGAAAAAATATCACGCCATGTCAATGTCTTAAAGAGACAGATGCCCCATTTGTGAACACTATTACTGATTGATTACTAATTTGACAGCATATAAACACGGGGTTACCTTATTTAAATTTTGGTTGATGTACAGAAGATCGACCAATGGCCATACAGATATGTTACAAACGTGTCAAAATGTCCTTTTAATAATAAAAATAAGCTCTTGAAAGACAGCAAACTAAGAAGCAAAAGTCAAACGAGGGATCAGCTGTGTTCTCAAACAGATTAGCACCACACATTGTGAGGAGGTCATCGTTCTTAATTCATCATGCGATTTCTTCCAGACAAAGAGGGCCAAACAGAAGCGATCTGATAAAAGAAATATAATGTCTCCGTGTGTTTATGTCGTAATTTGAAAATCGAGGAAAAATTCTCTTGATTCCAATTTTAAACACAGTTGAACACGTTGAAATATATTTACAAAGAATGTAATAATAGTCCTAACATTATTTGACTTGTTATCCAAATTACACTTACAACAAATGTAAATAATGAAAGCGTAAGAACCTGTAGACTTCACAATATCGACTAGTTTGAGTCAATAATTGAACAAGAAACATACGAGCTGATTCATTGTCCATGGCATGTATTAATTAACGATCTCAATTCTGTTTGCATAGCACAGAATGTGGTTGTGATGCTTCGCTTACAGAAAACAAAACAGGTTTGAGCTGTCTGAATGCTAAATAAATTTAGGAAGAAATTCCGTGTACGTTTCTCTGGGAGTCTTTACGCTACATTAAACTTAATCATTGCGATTTCAATTTGTGCGACTTGTTTGAAGGTAGAAAAAAAGGATGTAAATTTACTTAACAGAGCTAAGTTTTCAAGATTATTAAGAATCCTTGACAAGCATTAATTAGTTGAATAGGATAAAAATATCAATTTCATAGGCGAAGGACAGAATACCCTATCGATGCTGTAAAAACACATTCTACCATATCAATTTTGTAAAGAAGTTACATTATCTTTAAAAGCATTTACAATTTGCACAGTGAAAAAAAATATAGTTTTAGTTTTTATTTGATCTTCTTAGTTTTTCGGTTTTCTTTCGTATATGGCTACAAGACTCTCAAAACTTGATCATATTGGAACAAAATGGTTTCCGCCATAATCTAAGACAAAAATATAACAAAAGAAAACTGAATCCCTAAAGTAACTCGATGATTGTATTTTTAATATCAAATCATACAGAGTGAAATTGAAGTTCATCGCCATATGATTGGTTATGTGTTGATCTCTCGCCAGGGACTAGGTATCTATCCTTCAAGTGTTTCCTGGCTTTCTGTAAATGTACATGTAATTCATTATCTAGCTGAAAGGTAATATCTTCGTCGTTTTAGTTTGGGATATTAACCTTGGGGGCTTTCTTGAATGAGACGCATCGTGATTTCTGTAAATGCACATAAATTATTATAAATTCAACTTCAAAGCAGCATCTTTTAATGTATCATCTGTTAATGTTGGCTCACTTGGGTTTCATCAACGTATTTCTGTACCTGCAAGTTCATTATAAAATAGATACAGTGGAATTATTTATTTGTTCTAAGTGACATAATGCTGGGCACGTGAATTTGTGGATGGTATCTATAATGCATGGTTTAAGACGCGTCTTTTTGAAGGTCGGTTAAGGACTGGTAAAAAATATCTTACATCGTATTTTCAATGTAGACCTAATCAACAAGACGTACAAATTCGGAGTTTTGTACAGTGTTAGTACCTCTGAAGCTATTTACATATATGAAAGACCCATATCAACCGAAAATGGTGAACTTTGACCCCAGAGAAAATTTCTGATTTCACAGTACATTTCGTTTACAGTTTTAAACCTGCATGTGATGGCATGGTCATTATTAAGAGTAAAATTATTCCACTCGGACATTGGTAAAAGACATATTTAAATAAGTATCTACTATGAACAATACGTGTACTGTTACATCACATCTAATACTAATTAAACAGAACATCACAGACCGTTACTTTCAATTCATTCAATTGATGTTATGTTTGCGTCAAATTTCAGTCGCCTATGATGTACGGTTCAGGTTGTTAGAATAATCATTGTCGATTAATTGGTGAGATCATTTAAAAAAAGGAGAATGCTTTTCAATGTTTGTTCCACAGTAAAGATTCACTTTGTCAATCAACTCAACATAAACAACCATACCAATTGTTTTTATCGAACATCTTGGAAAAACATTCCAGTTAATTCTACTGTACGAGAATCTTTATCTAATGTTTTTCTCCATCCACCAAATTAAATTGGCACTATTTTATAGTAAAAGGATTTTTTTTAAAATCACTTTGCGTGGAGAAGAGGAAAAAGAAGATTGAAATTGCCTAGAAATATTTTCATTAGTCTGTCTCGTATTTAAATGCAGTAATAGGTCGATATATATTGGAATTCAATGCTTGAATATCGATTTAAAAGGTATAATAGATAATATGAATAGTATTGAACCGTCTGGCTATGGGTGCTTGATTAAGGTAGGATAATTTTTCAAATCTGTAAAGCACAAACCAAAGCCAAAATAGATGGGCCTAAAATGACTACGATTGTAGAATTGTAGTTATAAAATTTGTCTAGCATAATGGACAACATTGGTACTAGAAATTGATCATCAAATTTCCTCATTAGTATTTATTAAATACGTATTTGTATCCAGTTGGCAGATTATTACAAGTTTGATGGTTTGCAAAACAAGGTCACCCGTTTAATTCTGTGTCATTACAGTGATGAGTATCATTCATCAGATTTCACCGATTTTTCATCTATACATTCTTTACTCCGATAGACAATCTCAGTGTCATTTGTTCTCCTATTTATTCATCTCTTTATCCTACTACTTTTCAAGTATCTGATTACCACTTCTGTGTTCGTGAGTGTTATTTCGTTGACAGTGTGGAACCGTTTTCGACATTGATACCATGAAAGAAATATCGACGAAGGATCTTATTCTGACCTATATGCCATTTTCATCCGATCAGCCAGTTTACAATTATTTTCGTACAATGTTCTAGTAGCATTCAATGAAATCGGTGATTGACAAGTAGGCAATGAATAAAGGATCCATTTTGGAAACGTCGAATAAAGTTTCTAATGACAATCTCATGGTGAAATATCATCATCTCAATTTTATTCTCTCCCATAATCCGAAAAATCTAATCAAATTGAATAGGATATTTCTCAAGGGCACGTTATTCAGAAGAAAAATATATTTTCAATTATCGAAGGATAGGAAAGTTATACATCTTAATATATTGTATCCTCAGACTGAAAGGGGATAAATACTGGCAAATTACAGCAAATTTGTAGAATAAGGATCCTGGGTTTTTCGTCAGTTTACTTAATAGCTATGTCGGTGGGATTTTGATGTATATCCATTGTTAAGCTCTTACGTATTGTAAGAAACTTCTACTGGTGGATGTGCAACATCTCCTGGAAATAAACTAGGCATTTCTTTCAATTCGAACTGACTATGTCGACAATATTTTTCTGTGAAGCCTTAAAGTGGCATTGTATACATTGAAACTCACATGGAAAGCGCCCTATAGTAAATATTGAAGCCAAGAGATGATGCACATCCACCAGTAGAAATTTCTTACAATACGTTTAATAACTTAACAATGCATATACATGTACATCAAAACCTCACCGTCATAGCTATTAAGTAAACATACAACCTTTGCGGTGCGAAGGGATTTTTGGAATTTCTGTTAGACTCTTAATGTCAACTCAACCACTAAAACAGATTTAAAAGCAGAAATTTATAAGTAATCCTGAAAACTTGATCTACATTTGACGTAAACAAAGGACATGGTAATTGAAAGGTTTATTACTCACTTAAAATCACATCAAATCATATGTATGGTATTGACAAATTCATTTACTGACTAAAGTCGGGCATTATTTAATAATGAAAGACATGAATCAAACTATCATTTAAGCATGTCATGTGTTGGAACAATAATCTTCCATTTTGAATAGTTTCCAGAATTGTATTGTATAAAGTTAAAGTATGTGAGAAGAAATCTGTGGTTCAGACACAATTTATTTGTGTTTTGTCAGTAAGTGGTATTCTACTATCTGAGAACAGTTCCCTCAACACTAATGTAATATGCTGTGCTGTGATCTGAAAATAGTACTTATAGGCATTTACTGTTATGGGGTATGTGATATACCTATCTTATTGAGATATTTGACAATAGTTTTCGATGCACTATCGTATGTTTTAGAGAGATTTTAAAAGATCATACGAGGCATCCAAAGGGGTCATTTGGGCATCGCTGTGCCTATCTTATGTCTGCAATTAGACTGGAAATGAACCTTATGTGTTTACTTAAACGTATCGTAAGAAACTTCTACTGGTGGATGCGCATCCTTTCTTGGACATAAACTAGGCATTTCTTTCAATTCGAACTAACTTTGTCGACAATATTTTTCTGTGAAGCCTTAAAGTGGCATTGTATTCATTGAAACTCACATGAAAAGCGCCCTATAGTAAATATTGAAGCCAAGAGATGATGCACATCCACCAGTAGAAGTTTCTTACGGTACGTTTAATAACTTAACAAGGGATATACATCAAAATCCCACCGACATAGCTATAAAGTACACATACAACCTACATGTTACCATGATTCTTAAAAACTGTATAATGTAATACTGCTAATCATTGATTTGATTCTGTAAACGACATCATTCAAGGCAGTTTCTGACAAGATGTCTACATGTTTAAGGTTTTACTAATTCTTCGAAAAAGTTTACATTCAAATATTTTGTATTCCTTACAAGCAATTACTACAGGGTTTGTCAGAAAAGAATACTTACAAGCCAGAGGGGTGTGAAAGGTTATTTTCTGTTTTTCTAGAAGAATAAGACGACACTAAAGGCTAAAAACATAAAATAAAACTTGTCGTGACAAGAAGTGAGATAGAACAAGTAAATTTAGATTTTTAGGAAAGCTTATTTAATGAATACGGCGAATTATATATAAAATAAAATCTTGGAGAAGGTTCTATAAATTGTTGGAGACAAATCACGCGAAAAATAAGACAATATAATCCGATTGCTTAATCTTCAGAAAATCTCGAGTAATTCTCTTGCTATATCGTTCTTGTCTTCTAGCACAAATAATGAGCTTAATATTCGATAAAAATAAGAAAGACTTGAGAAATAAGAAAGTTAAATGACAGAAATGAGATTTAGTCATTGGATTAGACACCGGTTCAGCGCCCACCATTTTCTTACAATTGTCTCCTTTTTTCCACCGTGTATATCCTCTTCTGAACAAATAGCGATCTGCTCACAATCTGTTTCTAGTTGGCTTTATGTGTCAATGTGTCAAGTTGAACAAGTTTAAAACCACTTCACATCACATCCAATATGTTCCATCAAACGCGATGATCTTTACTGGAATCTATCAATGATTTGAAGAAGCAATAATTGGTGACCCCACTTCAGCTTTAATCTTCTTCATTCTAAATGCACCGATAAAATTCCAACAATACATGGCACATTTTTTTGGTTTGAGTCAAAGACATAGAAGGTCATTCTGTTACTATATACCCATATCCCAGGGTTGGTAAATATACAAGGCTGTTTAAAATATGATTAGCGTCCGTGATATCCCATCTACATACATACGGCTTCTATAGGAGGATGCAGTACCATTTAATTGTTATCTTAAAATTAACGAGTTTTATCTTTTAACCCATGGCAGTATATGATGTCTTTTATGAAACACTTTGAAATTACTCCCCGTAGGTAACAACTAATTATCAATCATTTCAAAATTATTAGAGCCCCATTAATGTGATTACTAAATAATTTTTCTGGAAGCTAAAACGATTATTAATCTCTCAAAATATATCGGAGAAGTTAATTAAATTTTGACGATCACAGCCTACTGTGGTGTATGACTACCGTACTTATGTTGCTTTTGAATTCAATTTCCTTTTGATAAAAATCCCGATAAACTTGATGTGATCATAATGGTTTTAAAAGAAAAGTGATTTGAGTAAATAAGGTAAATATATAAACACGACTTTAACTCTACGTTATTGCACCCTTTTAAAGTTGATGGTCTATAGAAGGTTAACTTGCCGTCACTGTCCAGTATTAGTGACATGCACAGCCTACACTCGTATTCGTTACTACATGTTTATATCTATGTAGAGGAATTAGTAATACAAGACCAAGTACAGCTGGTCAGAGTATTCAGAATCTAAGCAGGGTCGATAGGTTATTAATCGGTAACAAAATAAACAGACATAAAACTCTCAATGATTGCTTAAACCTCTACAATACCATATGTTTTCAACGAGAAATATCCGAGATTATCATTACTGTGTTGGTTATAAGAGTCCATTTACCTTTACAATCGTTACGGAGGTGAATTTGGCATACAATCTCTCTTAAAATTGTTAATTCACTCAAATATCTAAATAATAATGTCAACGAGTTATTTTTCTTTCTTGGACCTAGTACAGATTAACCCTTCAAACCAAAATATTAAAACAATAGGGAACGTTTGAACGGTTATAAAACTGAAGTATGATTTAATATATTATACTTAACAATTATATATTACAACCATCAACAAAAGCTCAAGTACAAATAACCTAACATCGAATGCCATGCCATGATGAAAAGAAGAAACTGATTCCAAGATCTGCCTTTCATGATATTAAAATTTGAGCACAATCACTGTTCGGTCAAATGATCTTGATACAAATCGTATGTTACAAGAAAGGTATATCTATCGTTGTAATAAACATGTTTGGAAGAACAAGTATCTGGAGACTTTTGAAAATTGCTGCCAATATCGAACTGGTCTGTAAACAGGGCTATAAAATTGTCTTTCAACGTCAGGCTGACACCACCATATAAATAATTAAGTAATACTGAAAATAGAAGTAATCATTTGAAGGAAATGTCAAGTAAAATGTTGAAAATTTACCAGTGAGTTCGATTCGTGATGCCAATAAAATTAAGTGCTTAATAACCCAAACTCGATTCGTAACCAATTTATCATCAACCTATCGTAACCTTAATACATGATATAACATGAAAGGTGTCACACACAGGTATCTCATTAATCCCCGGATGTATTATCTTTTACCATAGTACGTTATGTCGTTCAACAGACTCAAAACACGGAGAAATTCTTTGAAATTGAAGATAATTTGTTTTGAAATAAGTACCAAACGACATCGCGTTTGAAGACTAATACAACCAATATCAGACACATAGCTTGAAGCTTTTTATTGGACATTTTGTTCGCAAGAAACAAAAAGCTGAGTCAGTCACTGGACTTACAGCTAACATCAAGCAGTTTGATTTCAATAGACTTTATTGCCACAAGCTGTCTCTTTGTGTCCGAATTTCCAATAAATAAAGAACAAATCTGTCTAAAGGCACCCAATAAACTAGGAAAATAATCAGAAATTTAGTGTTGTCGGGTCTCTCGTCGTGTTTCTAATTCTAAATGAAAAGCACATTAAAGGAAGAGTTGCTATAATTAACTTGCAGTAATGATAAATGAACTTCATGACAATCTAATCTTATTACGACACCTTAACTGACTTAATAACCAAGAGTATCATTAAAGAAATGATACCGTTGGGGGATTTATTACTAGCTAAATGACAGGCGAGAGAAAATAATTGTCCACATTTCATAAGTCATTCAAATACAATTTTCTTCCAATGGCATTATCTTTACACAGCGACCATAGACAAAGTTGTCATTTTCATTAAGTTTTCATTTAATTCGCTGTTATTACAACCGCGGTGTCTCCTTTGAGATGAGTTTTATATTGAGCGATAGATTGGTGTGTGGTGGATGTAAAGGACGAACATCTCTCAGTCTACTTCGTTACACTTTTCCCATTTCAGTATTAATTTCCATTTCCTTTTGTCTCAACAAGCTTGTATTTGACGATAAGATGGGTCGTGTTGGAATGGTAAAGTTACTCAAGAGACGGAAATGGCATTCTTCCGATGACAACTGGTCATAGAGATATAATTAAATGACTGACATTGTCTTCAGTTGGGGAAGTCCCTTCTCCCTTGATGAGGAAACGAGATCGTTATTAATTATTCACTTAGAGAAAAATTGAAATGATTTTCCGACATCTTAAACTTGGGGAAAATGTGACCTTTTATTTTATTGACGTTTTATTTTTCAAAATTTCTCCCTTGAGTTCGATTAAATCATGTCTTTTACCTGACGAGACAGGATATAATGACAACTCTAGGTAGGCCTATATGATAATATTTATATCTCTTAGAATTAAAATGATAATATTCTCTTGTTTCTGAAAAATGAAACTAAAAGATGAACCGCACTCTTAAGCACGGAATCGTAAGAGTACAGTTGAAAAGTAACATGTTTGTTCAACAGTTTGAACACAGAAATAGTTTTGATTTTTATATAAATATATAAAGGTGCAAATTTGTAACCAATTATTATACAGTACAACGTTTAATTCACAACAACTATGTTAAAGTCTGTTAAAGACGTGCTGAAAAAGACACATTAACGTAAATTAACTTCACTTGTAAAATTATTCATAAGATTTTAAAATTTGCGAACACACTAAAAGTTCACCTAATATAGCTTAATAACTGTAGTTCTCAATGTTCCAATATAACGACAGTTTTTGCGATATAATATATGTTTTTAATGAACGTACAAGTATGAATTACTTGCAACATGAAATGGCATATTACTGACGTTTCATTTAGACTAAGGTTTTTTTAAGGTTTTGTTTACATCATGTTGAGGAAGTAGATTTGGTCCATGAGTGTGCTGATTGATATTCCTTAATGGATGCTATGATTAGTCTGTTTCCTGAATTTGTTTCTTGCTAATACTACATCATCACCGATGAAACACTCCAATGTTTCATGATTCCTTCCCTATTGGAAAAACTAAATTATAAACAAAAAGTATCTGATAGCCATTAATTTGAAACTCGATCAATCTCTGTGATTTTGTAAATCAAATGATAATTAGTTGCCTCGGTGTTTATTGACAAGGTACTTTAGTCGTATATTGCGTGTCCTTCGACAGAATAATATCAAAGAAATATTGTGAGTACTCCAGAAACTTAAGTGGCATATTCTTGAATGGAAAATACCGATGAGCTAATAAAAGGGATTTGTTTAACTTAAATGTTTTTCCTCTATATGCCAATAAAATATCGACAAAAAATAAAGCAATTTCAGAAATTCAGAAATTCTGTTAAAAGAACTGTTACATCAGCAATACTTTTGATCAACAAGAAGGCAATTCTTTGAATGTCCAGGAAATTTGACTTTTTATAGCCATTATTTAATAACTTCTTTGAGTTTTCTATTGGATCGTTTACGACGAGACCTTTCATAATGAAAAGGTTACCAGAATTTTGTATTAAACTCTATGATGGTTGTGGAAGATTTACAAACTTACATGATGAAACATTTAGGATACAGGCTACACTCTACCATATACTGAAGTTAGTTTGTTTACTAAGAGTGCCTAAAGACTATTAAATATAAAATAACTTTATTCAACCAGATATGTTATCATTTTAGAAGTATTTCTCAAGTAAACTCGTGAAAATAAAATTGATGATAGATTTCAAATATAGTGTCTTTGCGGTTACATAATTACAAGTCCGTGTCGTGTTTGGTAAACATTGACAGAATGACACCATGTGTAGTTACGCATGTAGTAATAAGTGATACAGAAAAAATAAATATTTTACTATTTCAAATTTCAATTTTAACTTGGTTTTGTAATCTGAAACTTCGGGAAGTAGATTCAAAAAGTTGCAATTACTTGGCATAGCTATGGTCGAAATGATATAAATATGGAATATAGGAAAATAGAAACTTAAGACTGTCGTCACTTACGCCTACGTTATTTATTCCTTTTCTATTCACAAATCCACAAACCAACTGCCATTTTGTATATTTTGAATCAATACCATAGTGTGTCACTTCAACCTGACAAAAAATTCGATTTGGTATCTTCAGATGCGACGATTCTGTTCGTAAACCTATAAACTTTCTATTTCATTCTTGTTATAATTATCAATTTTCTATAGTAACCTTTAAAATTGCACTCCCCGAATTTAATGGCATAACGTCCTTATATCGAAACAAAAAGCGTCCTAAAGCCAAAGTGACTATCCTATTGTATTCCAATGAATGTGACTCAAATAACTTACCTCTATATTAGGAATCTCAATAGTGGTAGCAATTGGTAATAGGCAAAGTTTTTATCCTGAAAAACAAAATAGGCAACTTAATTAAACCGAATATCTGATAATTTTATAGACAAATCCCTCTAGGCCACTGGATCGTTTCCGTCTGTTATGAACTTCAAGTCTTTAACTAGTATGATCCCTTATGAACAAGTTCAAAGAATTTTACATTAGCTGTAATTGCCTCTGAGAGCAGGTTCTCAGAGAAAAAAATAGAATAATTATGTTTCGTTCACACCTTATGTTTATCAGTAACATGTGAAGAAAGTTTCAAATAGATAAAATAATACAAATAAAAAAAAACAATTTAATTTGGATTACTATAGTGTATGAACAACTATTATTTCTTTATTGTTATCAAGGTAGTTATTTCCAGCGCATGTCAAATGAACAACCATCAACTTCTGTAAGTAGTAGCTGTACTACCTCGTCTAAAAACTTTTGGGACAAGTTCATTACAATTAGTTTTAAAAATGAGGGTTAACATCAAACTTTTGGCAAAGTAAGAATATGTATCTAATTGAATAGAATTTTACAAAATGAGATCATATGAGATGTAAATTTAAAATAATTTACTGGATCATGGAAATAAAAGGATTTTGAGTCTTAGCAACTTACAGATATAAAGAAAGCTTGTTTAGTAAGAACGTACGCCATTACAACATGCGAGGAATTACATTCGTCAAAGGAAATAGAATCGAGGTCAAATGTAAATTGTTACTTAAACAATGTTCCTTATTTCATAAAATTCATCTCTTTTCAAGTTTTAGACTCTCTTGTGATAACATTTTACTTTACGTATACTATGTCTTGACATACAACATGATGAGCTTCAGACTCGAAGCCAAACTTGATCGTTCGTAGGGGCAATTAAGCTATTCGGAGGGGGAATGGTGTATGGTGTTTAGTTACAGTAATGAAATTGGTCGGTTGTCAGAATTTTTTCAGGGGAGGGGGAGCAATCCTTTTTTTCGGACGGGGGAGGGCCTGTCAGCCCCACCCCCTCCCCCAAAATCCCCGCCTTGTTCAACGGTAGCCTGACGAACTTGTATTGATCATAAATTCATTACATTACATGTTGGTACCAACATTTATAAAAACCAGATGATACATGCTCATAGTCTTTAACATGAATTGTTGACTGGAAGAAACATTTCAATATTTATAGAGAGATATGTTGCACATACTTATCTGAAAAAAACTTTGATGTTTTTCATATAACTCTAAATACAGATCTTTTAGTGGCTACCACTTTACTTCAAAGGCCGTTTTACTTAGTTGAACTATTTTGTCAAGAAGAGTAAATATTCTACAAGTACATGGATTTTTTTCTCGTGTTATCATGAACAGATTGATACGTGAGTTGAAATCTTTTAAGGAAATGCAAAAAAAAAAATATGTTTCAGATTCTCTTTTGATATTTCTATATCGTTCTACAATTGGCGTATTGAGTCCTATTTTAACCGTGAAAATATTTTGTTATCGTAATTAAAAAATTATAACGATACTAACATATCGTAATAGTCAATAACAATCAATTAGTAGAATTATCTAGCAATCTAAGGCTTATGAGTTATTCTCAATCTAATTAAAACACAGATCTAGATATTTATATATTTAGTTTAGTGCATTTCTAATGTGTGCTTTATTCACTTACATTTTTCTAGCTTTGACCCGATTACGTGACGTTACGATTTGCTATAGAGATTACAGTTTTGATTCGATTTTGACTTCATGCTGATGCTCGGCGGAGTTTTATTTTCACTATTTGCACCTAGGGCGATTAAATCTATCAAATTCACTTTTAATACTTTAAAGTTTCCCATAATTTCAATTATGTAGTTTTATTTAGTTCACAGTGAAAAGTAACATACAGAACTGGCGCAGTATTTTATAGATATTTCATTCCACCCACATTATTATATATACTATCACTGGTTACTCTATAACATCCACATCTTAAAGGGATGGTAAAGAGGTTTTCTAAACTGTTTATCATTTAGCATAATTTCAAGTCTCGGTGAGACGTCTGTCGTTCACGCAATTCCACTATAGTATAACTAAGCATTTGATGACGTCAATATCGCAAAATCTGCTTTTGCGATAGTGAAAAGTGATTGAAAATTGAAATAGTGCAAATGGATGCTTACAATGTCACATAAATCTCTTTACAATCCCTTTTAAATCAAACGCATAATTCATTATTACCAACAGTTTAAGGAGATGAAGCCGAATCTTTATGGGTAACGATTGTATCGCTTAATTATACAACCTGAGGACCTTACTCTGATATATTCCTAGCAAAGAAAATGGCATCTGATTTTTAAGGATGTTCAATCCATTTCATATTTATTATTCATTAATAAGGACGTCAAAGCCTTTTCTTGTCAGTGTGTGAAAGTTTAAAATGGCAAATTCGACATGACGTCAGAAGATAAATTCAAATCTTTCTTGGTTATCTGTTGGAATTCTGTCTGATTTTTTAATTTCACTTTATGAATCTAATAAATAACCACCGCCACACACATTTCTTAGAAGTATTGTTAAATGGGATTACTGGATTTTATAACCGAATTCTGACCCCACATGAAAAGATACAGACTGAATAAAAGAATCGATGGCGACCGTCTATAGACCATAGTAGACAAGGAACCATTAAACACCATTGCGATTGACAATCTTGGTCCTATTATATTGTCGTCTTAACGTAGAAATATAATATGATATGTTTACTTTCTTTGAAATAAAAACTTAACGATGCCGCCATGAAATGTCTGATGGATAAAAGGCGGTCAATTTTCTGCTGTATTGTGTGATAATATTGGTATTAGACTGTCCAATTATAACGAAAGGGCAATCATATTGATTGTATAAAACTAGTGCTTTCAGGGACGTCAGTTTTTAATCTTATAAGATTGAATAAGAAAACGATGTTCGACAATTCTATGTAGTAACTTTTATTGGCCTGATTTTATAGTAATCCAGGAATCTCAGTATTAGGTTTTCAAGTTCTGCACACCAGTTTATTTTCAATAAGTGTTTTAACCTCATTACTTATAATGGTGTATAAATAGTACTTTTCATGGAAAGGGATGAATAGAAAAGTATCATCCAAATATTTTTTTTTCTTTTTCTGTTTCTTTGCCTTTTCTAAAGCAACATTACTATCATACTACGGTGATCGGAAAGAGTTTGGCTTATAATAAGATTTGTCTTAAAACGTCAATCTTGGCCGTACTAGATGATATTGGCATATTAGTAAAGGATCATATTTATTGCCGATGATACGCCTTGACGTAAACAATAATTAAAATGATTGATGAATAAGTAAGAAAGTAACAAATTGACAAAAGTTTCTTGGATATATACTCTTCGCTCTGACCATAGTGATGTCTTACTTCATCTCAAAACAAAATTTCAAATGTATGTCAGGTCTGAGCACACTTCCTCTCTATGAATGGTTTTAAAAGATCGGACAGTAATCAATGACATTATTATGATATGTGTAAGCTGTTGATTTATTAATTAATTTCTGTGTTTGGTTACGTTAGAAGCTATAATCGGATTTGTTATATTAAGAGCTTATCTTGAAGGGATAGACAGTGTTCAGCCCAGTTAAATACGACTAGAACCATTACTGCTCAATACTTTACCGGTCAAAAACTAATTACATTAGCACCGCTAAGTCAACATTTATGATGTTCGCACGAGGACAGAACAATCTGTAGCCTTGAACCTTACTCTAGTCCTCTACTGTCTGATGTACAAATGAAGTAAACCGTTCAATTAAATGGAATTATTTAGATAAATTGGCAGCCTGAGGGCACCAAGTTTTATCAAAGCAGAGACCATGATACTTTTCCATAGTACGAATTGAAGTGAGATTAGTTTCATCCGCTGTCACCAACTTTCATAAAACATAACAAAATTGATTTGCAGACATGGTAACATACATCCATTGCACTGAGAGTAGGCTGACATCTGTTCAATTCATAAACTACATGAAGTCGAGAAACCACGAATGATTCTGTCAAATTAGTCTAGTCAGAAATCTACATTTAGAATGTTTAAAACTGTAACTACACTAGAACATTGCTTAGACGTGGCAAAGAATGTACACATTGCTCGATATCAATAGTATTTCGGATGTTACGGCAACATTTTTCTGTTGGCGTAATCAAGATCATTTCGACATTTCTTCAAGAGTTCCATAATAGCGATAATTGCCTTCGACTTCGAATCTAAATTTAAAAATTGTCATCGAGCTTTATTTTAAATTTTAAGTTGAGATTTAATTCTTTTTGATGATAAATGTCTCCGGAAAGGTGTTCAAATTAATACCATTAGCTACGAACTTTTTCGCATGAACGGAATTATCTATGATGCTATTTAAGATGTCTCTGACTTCGCGTGTTAAAGATTCTAAAGAAGTTTACATTGACCCAGAAATGTCCATATGTTGGTCATCATTTGACGATAGTTTATCCTTTTATAAGACCTATGTAGAGATGTACATCCATTGAAATGGGAATATGAGTAGAAAAGTTGAATAAGAGAGTGTGTAAAATTACACTGGAAGACGTGACAATCGACGCAGGATTAGCTGAGATAAGTTGTCAAGAGTTACAGATACATAAGTTTCAGGAATTACCAACCTGTTTCATGCGTTTTAATCAAAGAAATACCACACATAATTTTTAATTCAATGATAAGTCGGGGTAACTCACAAAGGTTTACATTGCTCTGATTTATATATGACATCATTCAAGTCCCAATCACGATATTGAAGTGCACTTTCAAACGAACGCTGTAGATAAGCACTGTCCCTTGCTTTCAATGAACCAATAACCCTAACATAGAAACAATCCATCATTATAGTCTGTAAAATGAGCTGTTAGATATCAGTTATTTAGAGGGCACATTTATTTACTGATTATCTCAATTTGATTTCAGAGAAAAATATTTAAAAACAACGACTGAGTGGCAGAAACTTGACGAGATTACTCCAGAAAATGGAACTACAAGCAGAACTAATGGCGCAAATACAGAAACTTGATTCAGGAAATGAACTACCTTCTGATTTTAAAAACAAAATGGAAAACAACATAGGATCACATCCATTGGCAGATATAATTTTAATGTACAAAACGTACAAAAACCATTAAATGAAAATCGGTAAACATTTGCAATATGTGTTTTAGGGCGACATTGGTCTTCAAAGGTTCTGGTTAAGAAGTGTAAAATTGATAAATGTATGTGAACTGCAAACCAATTCGATGGTTATCACTTATTTATTAAAAGTTATTCGTCGATCAGCCATCAGTATGTGATTCATCAGAGTGATGTTTTCCAGAATTCCTGGACATATTCAAGAGTTTTTATTTTACGATCAAATTCCACAGTCCACTTCTTTAGAATGGAAACGGAATTTTAATCATCGCCTAAAGTGAAGACTAGGTCAGCATGTTTAAATTTTGGAATTATCCTCTGTACATACAGCACATGAAGTCTGAAATGACATAACATCAATCCAGATTTACCATTCATGCTTATTCAGTTGTTTTTTGTGGTTCACAGAAACAACACAATTCACAATGACATTACAGGATGAAGATTATTTTAATAAATTTAATTAGATTCCTTTTCTCCCTTTTAGTTTCGATGTCTGAAGTTCGAACAGCTAATAAAACATACAAATAAGATTGGTATTTCCTTTCATCAAGCAGACCCCATGGACTGGAATAGCCTAATGTACATTAGATGCTGTAGCGAGAATGAAACTTTGTTGAGATTTGACATTTAAATAGGGAACCAACAGGGTAGAATAACTAACTTCCTGTAGTAATGGTTGAGAAATTCAAATAATTGTCAATTAAGTTAGTTGAGTATGCAATACTTCTAGATATACAAAGACCTCAAAGAGAGTAGGCGTTTAAAAAACCAAGTTTATTTACAGTTAAACACGAAAGACTTGCTGCAGTATTAATTGTTTCAATCAATTATTATGGCTGAAATGTTAAGTTAGATATAAAAGAGTTTTATTGATTACATTGATTAGCTCGTATCGATTCCTCTCGTAAAACAAGTGTTGTCTTTTATACTAAAACATACAAACGATATTATTATAGTTATGTAATTGATATTGGTTATTAATTTTCGTCTATTAATACACGCCTCAATAAACTTGTTGTAGTTTTTATATCAAGTACGGCGCCATTATAGCTCTCTTATCAATTATTGATGTATATTAAATACATATTATTGTTCCTGCTATGGTTTGTTTCAACACATGATTAACTTGCAACAATTGACTCTAATATACTACGAAGTGTACGACGTCAATGATTGCATTTTACGGTTATCTGCATCAGTTATTCTAATCTTATTGTCTAAATAACAGATTAAAGAGGTAAATGATACGTATTAAATTCACCTCGTTTGCATACTCCAAAATGTAATAAAACTTCTGTTCCGTGTAAGATTTGGCAAGGATACGCAGAATCTTCGAACATTTCCTCTAAACCGCTCACTCAATTATAGAAGGAAGCAGTGACAATTTTAAAACTATAAGTTCGCCCCACTGGGGTGGTCTGTCAACTTTTGAAGAGTTCACGTAGTTGTTAATGTTGATTTTTTATATACTAGTTACAACTTAAAATAAAATGAACCAAACTAACAATAAATTACCGTAATGGCGAATCTTCGACGGTTGAATGCTTTGGAAAGCCTGAAGTCTGAAAAAATGTAAAAGTTACAAACTATCGATTACAGTTACTTTTGACATTTCGTGTGAGATTCAAATCAGTTGCAATCCTCAATTTAACTTTTTTCCTCTGCAATTTGATCCTACCAATAGCAGATTTAATAGTGTTAAATTAAGCAGAACAATTGAGATGGATAGACTGCAACTTGAACAGATTAACATATAAGCTCTAAAATATAACGATTTATATCTGCCTGAAGTGATATGATTCTCGGCAATTATTAAAAGGGATATATTACACTAATGACAATTTACATGACTATACTGGGATACGATACCAGGTGATTTTGTCCTGAATGCAATTACCATTAATTGTCAGTTAAATTCATCTTGACTGCTTCATTTCAGTATCCTTCTAGTCTTCAAAACAACAAGGAAATTGCCCAGAAGGCCACCTCTTGATTTGAAATATGCTAAATCTGATAATTTCCGACGATGAATTGAATCGTGCAATCAAAAAGTGCCCTTTGAGAATTTAGTCCAAATTACCAGTAGATTGAGCCGAGATTTCTAGTCGAAAAAAAGCCTTTCAACCTTAAAGCCACTAAAGTCTCGGTTTCTTATTCAAGAGTGAATTTTAGTTTCCATTGTACAGGGCTTGAATAGCATTTCAACTAAGAATTCCGGTTTTCTCTTATAATAGAATGTTATTTAAAAAAAACTATTTACGGCCACGTAACAGATATCTGCACATCTTGTTTCTTAATTAACTGTCTGTTGCAGGATGTCAAGTTGGCATCAAAAAATCGAAACACGTGTTGCTATAAAATTGTTCTGTCAGTATCTGTAATAAATCGTTCTAAGGTATTAAGTTTTTTAAACGTTTCTTCAAATCTCATAGAGAAAATATAAGGGAGTTTTACGGCAATTCTCAGCGTCAAATTACTTAAGTTGTTGCATACAGGATATTTGTTTTTACAACATATTTCCAACTTAGTCTTTGAATGGCATTTAGCAATTGTGAGTACGATATATAGACACAGCTTTCTGGAACAACAATATCTGGAAACACGTTGAAACGTTGCATAAAACTTTAACCAGCGATTGTTGTTCCATAAAGATGTGTCTATATACTCCCAACTATCGGGGTTTTTTTAAGGTACACGATCAGTAGTACCGGGGACCTCGGTTTACTGACGCAACTTCAAGCTTGTCCATGTCAGCCCCAACGACCTGAATCAGTGACAAGGGGTTGTATAATCCAAAGGTATCCTCTGGATGTTCGGAGGGACGGAGCCGCAAATATGAATCGAAATCAACATGAAATAGCATTATTTTCTGCTCAAGACTAGGCTCATGTAGATGGCAAATACCAGGTTTTACCCGTTCAACGGCATAATTAATAATTTTCAACTGTCAAACGGTATTGAACAGAATTTTAATGTTGATTCTTTTTGTGTCATTTACGAACGATTAGACACTTTTTTCAATTCCGCCTTTCCTTTCGGCATTACGAGGAATATTTAGAGGTTTACTACTGGCGTTGGTGAAGTGGAATTATGCCATGACTGACAAACATTTGTGGCATATTCCTTAGACATCACAAGGTTATGACTTCTTACTTGTCTGAAAGTCTTCCTTGAATTATTAGAATCGTTGCTTCAAAGTCGTGTTAAATTAGACCATTACCTAATGAGACAAGGGTGTAGTTTTCTCTTTTAAGACATAAAAATATAATCGTCCATATTCAAGTTTTAACGCATTTGATTCAATTCGGTGGTTTTCAAAAACACAAATTTTCCTTTCTGCACATCAATATTAAAAAAAGTATTAGCTTTTCACGTCATGTATGCTTCTTATGGCAGTTGCCTGATGGTGCTTCATTATCAGTTACCCTATCCAATCTTATAAACGTAAAGAAACGTTCACAGCACAACCTTTTCCAAATGTCTATAAAAATCTTTCATTCCTTCCTAAAATCTTGTTGGAAAGACTGATAAAACTTTCACAATCACTTCAAGGATAGCATCACCAGTCAACATGGTACTCTTGAAACGTTTAACTCTTGCAACCCGTGTTATGAACCCGACGCTATGAAAAAAAAATTTGAGTGACATAATGTTGAGTGAATGATGGAAAACTAGAAGATGGAAAGTCTCTCTCGAGCATCGATTTGTTATTTTTGTCTCCCATTAATTGACTATAAAATCTAATAACATTAATCATCTATTCACTTCTTTCATCTTAGAGTCTTCGGCCATTAAAACTCATCATTCCACTCTTTCCTGCAATTCACTTCTATAATTATTCAAAATCTCTCATGAAAATGGCGTTCTGAAAGGTCAAAAGTACTCGTAAATCGTACATCCGTTTTTGGATCCGCTCTTAGCTCATTACATGCACATTACGCAATTTTCATGAAATAAAGTCATTCACTTGTTATTTCATTAGAGAAACGATTAACAATAATGTTCTGATGGCCCGGGTACTTTAATAACATGACGTCAAGTTCTCATCAATCAATCAGAATAGGTTTCGACTGACATAATGTAATTAACAGCATGCTACGATAACTTTACATTTTTGAAAATTCTATGGATGACCTTTCGATTCTCAAATGCTTTTGTAAAATAATCAGAACAACCACAAAGTCATTTGCAAGTTTCTTTCAAATTCTATACAATAGCCTACAAGTCTCACAATAAATGTATGGAATCAACTGGACAGATATCTACTGAATAGAGCAGGCTAGAAAACTCTAGGAAGATGAGGGGTGAACTCTTGAAGAAAATGAACTAAAGGTGAATGTCTCAGACATGATTTGTTACCGCCAGCGCTTTTAAAATCTATTTTATTGAATGAGAATAGATTTCCAGTCTAAAAAATAAAACAGATGATCTTTTCATTATTGTTTTACGCCAGAGTTCAGAGCAAAAAATTGACAAGTTTAATCTAAGACATTATAATAGATCTCTATATCATTGTTTTTATCTTATTTAAATAGACATAATTTTCTTACTTTGTTTCACTTTGTTGACTTCTACATTCTCGAAATGACAAGTTCCAAAGAGTTCAATAGATATTTTATCAGAGTAAACATTAAAGATATAATGTGAGATATTGCTTACCAATTGGTATGACAATATGCAATTTGTTCTCTTTATTGTCTATCAAATGATTTGACATTAAATAATATAGGTACACAGAGTGTCGAAGTACTCAGAGTTTTTTAAACTAGCCTAAAAAGGAAATCAATCGGGACCAGAAAATGATGTCGAATTACGTAGAATGTCGGAATACTCAGATGTCGGATATCACAGAGTACACTGTAGTTGACCTCTGAGCTGTTGTGATCAATGCATTCGTCAATATACAACAATTCTCGTTCCCCTTAAAAAGCCATGGACCAAGAACATAGTGACTATTTTCAGATATGAAAAAGAATCGACTAAGTACTTACTTTAGTTTCGATTAAACTACCAAGATTCTTCAAGTCTTTCTCTAGTTGTTGTTGGAGATATGCATCTTGATCTTATAAAACATTCCATAGTTTTCCGTATAAATATCATTAAAATCTTATCAGTCCATGAGGTTTTGCGATTTTCCCGTCTCCTGGTGTGATGCACCACAATCTAGGACAGTGTCCCACATCATACATCATTAATCTGGACGGCCAGGAATTGATAAATCAAGTAAATACGTGGTCAGCATGATTGAAATATCAAGTGATTTCACCCAATTAATCCTTACAAATAATGTTCATTAACTTTTCAGGGTATTTCATGATTTATAGCATCATTATTCGCTATGTGATTTGTCCATGTAATGGTTTACTAAATGTTCATTTTCTCATCAAAGGCTTTATATTTCAAACTTTGTATTCATTAATGTTGACAATGGTCGTTTTATAAAATAGAAAAGCAATGAATATATCTTAATCTAGGGATGACCAATGCTTAATTGTCATTATATCAGCTTTAACCTTTCTCGTTGAATTACTTTAGGTTTCCAGCTTACTTCATTAATCTAAAATTTCCATTTCCTTGGTTTTCGTTGTCGGAGCTATGGGATCTCTCAACACATATAGTGTAAAACAGGATTGAATTACATGTATATTTTGAGTGTCATCTTCATAGTTTTCATTATCTCGAAAAATAAAACTAAATGGAGAAATGGAATAAATTTACATTTATTTACATAAGTTTAATTTTTTGGTCAAATTGAGCCATCAATTGGCAATTGATTTAGGGTTGTGGATTTATATAGTGGTAGATTTTTCTGAAATAACCCATTTCGAACTAATATTTTACAACTTATTATTTTGATAAGGAAAGTAAATAGAACATGTTGTCGTTGTTATTATTCGATTGCAGAAATTTGTTTTTTAAGTGTTTAAGTTTAACATACAACAACAAGATTCTACTCATCGATTTATAAAAGCTATAAAATTGTCTTGCATGCGAACTGAATAATTAGTCAGTTACCTTCACGACGTCAAAAAGAATATGGACAAAACTATGATATGTATGAAAATATGGTTACCGTCAAATTAACAATAAATTGGGCCTACAATTTATAGCACCTAACTGGTTAAATGGTCGTTTCCCTCTTAAATGACACCACATTTGATTCTTTGACTGACTTAATTTTGTTGATATTCCTGGTGTTTTTTATCCAACAGTTATCCCAAGAGATTTACTTGATAGATGAAGGAAGATGTAATTAACTGATTAAAAGATCTATCGATCTTAATGATTATATGTATTATTTGGAATCAGGAAAAATTTGTCATTTATCACAATTAGAATAGGAGGCATTGATCGTCCCTTGGTAATCGTAGCTAACATGTTGAAAGAACATTATGTCTTTTCTAATTGTAACAAGAGAATGAACCCTACAGGTCACACATATTTCACGTAAACCTAAATCGGCAATTTATGTAAATAAGTCAGTGAGAATCCAAGAAATATGTAAAATGAGCCAAAGTAGTTCATTATTTCATTAATGTTGAATGTAACGGTTTCAATGAGGATGACTTAAGTACTACCTTGATGACGCTAGAGTGATTTAAAAAAAAATAACTAGTTGATGGATTGACAGCAGATTATTTACCATTTTCAATCACGATATTTTTTTTTTACATTTTACAGGAAATATAGACGACTTAAATGTTAATGGAGCAGTCCAAAACGAAGAGGCCACGATGTTCTCTCCTACCAATCTAAAACATAACGTTAATGTATTGGGCTTTTGTCATGTGTTCAGATAAACAAAGAGATGATAACGTCTAATGCTGAACAAGACATTCTGCAAACTATTACTTTCAGAATTCAAGAGTAACGAATCGCACTGAGATATAATATTCAAAGATAGTTTACCAGACAAGTTAGCATACACCAATGACAGCGGTTTCGACATGATATTGCTTTTGTTATGGCTGTAATTTCCATCTGGGTTCACGATAGCATACACGTTTTTGACATATTAATTAAATAAATTAATAAATCTTACTTAACTTATTCGTGCTATCTTGTGATTAATTAATTTCATTTATTAGTATTTTATGTTTATCATTTTCAAAACAAAATTTCAAACATTAGTACCAATTACTTAATCAAAAGAAATCAGGGTTGCGTGCAAACCAATAATACCATTGGATGTTTCAGTCCAGGTCTACAATCAACAGATAACACGCTGGTGCGTGACATGGTATGACTTTGTAAATCAGCGGAAACATTGGTCATTAACTAGAAGAAACTATAAACAGAACTACCTGGAATCTAACTGGTATCGTCCTTGATGATCCGAAACATGCAACAACAACTTTAGGACGACAGTTCCATCAGGAACTATTATGCTATATAGAAATTATGTTCCTGCATCCAGTTACATAGATTTAGTTTACAGTAGTATAGAGCTGATTATAGCTAATTCCATAGGCCTGTAAGCATTCTAAAATACCACCTCTGCGAGTTCTTCGATTAAACCATGCTTACGAACATGTCCAATAAATCATGTTAATAGCAGATACTTCTAAATGACTGTGATCATCTGTCAGTGGCTCGACAACAGCAGTCCTACATAGTGCAGAAAAGTAGGACGTAAAACTCCATTCATTTTATTCATCTCAACTAGATGATTGAGGGCCCATGCATACGAAACTACGCACGGTTCTTCTTATGACGCCCCGTCATAAGGGGAGTTTTTTTGTTTTTTTTTTGTGTCTAACATAACCTTTCATGCATTTTTGTCTGGGATGGGGGTTCTATTAATAGATGGGACCTGTGCACTTGGTTTAACCAGACCCTATGGTTGTTGAGGCTCTTTCCACTGCTGTCTTCCTAATCGTTCAATAAAGAGGTTTTTTAGGAAGCCTCAAGCCGTGAAAAGATCGGGTTACTCATGATTTCTATTGAGAAGTAATTTTTACAATCTCTCTTTTTTATCAGTTTTGACCTTGAGCCACTAAAATTTATTCGCCTATACGCATTGCTTATTAAACATTTATTGTTACTACTAATGTTTCACATATTTCTCATTTTGACAAAGCTTTTTGTGTACATTACTATAAACAAGTGTGAATTTGAGCGTTGTCTGGTGGCTAGATACAGAGATATTGCCCGAAATTCCGAAATCGAAGGTCATATTGAAATTTTGTCATTTTGTGACATGATTTTAACAGATTTACAAGTAGTCAATTTACTGAAGAATATTGTTAACAAATAAAATCAGGGTGGAAATAACAGTCATTGACTTATTCATTAGTTACTATTGACTAGTATACTGTAGTCAACGGGGCTATTTTGTTTCCTTGCAGCATTAGATGAAATAATTCATTTCCTTGAATTTGATTAACAGAGAAAGTCCCCGAGAGACTGTTTCTTAAATGGAATGATTTGCAAAATGATCACTGTGGAACGAGACAAAGTGAAATTAATTCAAATCTTATTGCTCAAAGATCTACATTTACATATCTCATTTTCAAAAGTGATATCTTGATTGTTGCTTGCACAATGAATGTATGACATGTTAGGAGTAATGGCATAGTAACAAGCTTAGCAGACAGCAATTAAGATGCCTAATTGACGCTAATTAACCTTTCGTCCCCGCCCTTAGTAAGTCATCGTTCTTCATTATTTCAGTCGACCAAGATGGAAATTAATACGGATAAGAGGCATGGACAAGGACCACTGGTTGAGTTCTCGTATTCATCTAGTTAAAATTGCTTTTCACGAAAAACTGCAAATAGGTAACCCATGGAAAGATTTTCAACTCAGTAAGTTAGTATACATAATATCTTTATCTACTGACAGAAATTAAGTATAGATGTGAATTCGTTTTATCGTAAATAATCATCAAAAATTAATAATACTAAGACCATATCTAACATCCAAGCACAGAGCTACAAAGCATATAAAAATATAATATAATACAGGAACAACAAGTCAAGTCACTCGAGTCCCAGAAAAGAAATGTGATGAATCAGTTGTCAGTATGTATAAAATAGATAAAATAAGATTCTAAAGTATACTATATGCTATGGGGTACTACCATAATGATTTGCTGTTGGTATATGATTGCTTCTCTTTTGTTTCGCATTTAATCATTGTCGTATTCCAACCCTCATGATTTATTTATATATTTTTTCCATTATCCGCGTTATGGACTCTGTCGATAATGTCTAACCAAGTTGACTTGATTGTTGATTTTATTTTTTTCTTCAATATACCTTGTTACATTAAAACTTATCTACATCTATATACGAACTAATTCATTATTTATATATTATTTGATGTCCTCCCTATAACGTGTCAATGGTCGATGATAATTGAGATATTAGGAAAGGTTTTTATGTCCTACAAATTTAAAGGCCTTACTTCTTGGAGTTCATTTTCCTCACATTTCAAGTCAGTTATCTAGACCAACTTATATTTGCATCATTTTCCAATATGCATTGTCATTACAATAATACGAAAAAGTTAATTAACCACAGTTATTAAAAAGCTAATCAGTTCCATTCTCCATGTCATAAACATCATAATTAGAACATGGATATATGTCATACCATATCATAGAGTAGATCAGAACTTAGATTGGACTGTCAAGAAACACAATCAATACGTCAATTCAACTCTTTCCGGAACTGTAGTAAAACATTTCATCTATATCCACAGAATTTAGGAATGTTTTAGAAAAGTTACAAGATTCATGACTAACCACCACAGACTGTTGTGGACGCCAATTTTGACTGGAAATGTCACTTCGAGCTTACAACACATCAATGCGTGGCCATTGTAATATGATAATCTGAATTCCCATTACTATTACTCCTATTATCTGATAGAACAAATCTTATAACTGTACACATGTAACAGGGGCATAAATTAAAGGCATACATTCCTAATAAGACGTATGGAGGAATGGAATAAATAGGGTCACAGCATGCATGACGTATTTGAAAGTAAGATAAAGTCATGATGAAAAGATTTATAACTTACAAGTTTAAAAACTCTTGAAAGATAAAATCATGAAATAATAGTATGTACCTCAGCCTTATCTTCATACCTGAAAACTCTTTTAATTCATTTTTTTCAATAGCTGCGTTACCTTTTTAATTTTTTTGACTTTGCCATTGGCAAAATATATCAAATCGGTTTCTTAACGTTCTTCTTGTATTAAAGAAACTATATAAGTCTATTCGTATTATGTTTATAATGCCGTCGTGAATATAAGATATAGGGTTTCGTTAGTTGAACTGGCATCTTCTATCAATATTTCTAGTTGCCAGTAAGATCAAATTAACTACGGTTTCTTAGAATGAAAAAAAAAGCAATTTTAACAATAAATTTTGTTTTATGTTTCAGGATTAATAAAGGAATTGACATCTTACCAGTGGATTCTGAACACTCTGATGGCACTTACTGAGTAATTTAGGGAAACGCATGGTTTTAATCACACAATACTGGGATATTAAAATGCTAACAATATACTTGAAAACCCTTTCTACCCAATTCCTGAATTACATGCTGTTCCATATTCTCAAATTCTTAAGGTGAATTTTTTAATCCTTCTCCATAACGGTGTAACGTAACGTAGATATTTAGTTACAACCTTATCTTACGAAGCTTAAAGCGTTAACATTCAGTTATATATTATACGCTAATCTGTTGCAATATGCGAATATCGCAGACTGGGTGATTGTAGTAGTTGATAGTTGGATCTGGATCAATTGGATAATCCGACACTGCTTGTTTGGTAGTCGAGAACATACAGTGAAAAATTTTATATACCTTATGTTTCCCTGGATCTCGCAATGTCTACGTCTTCCTCTAGCGACCTTAATGGTCATAACTAATGGTTACAACCTTATCGTACGAAGTTTACAGCGTAAACATTCAGTTATATATTATACGCTAATCTGTTGCAATATAACGCAGTTTCAAAGTTATCAACTTTCGCGTTTATTAAATATCAATGTGAACCATATCCAAAATACACAAATGCCTAGTTATTTTCACTGAAATTTTAACAAACGAAAGAAAGTTTGTCATTAGATATCAATTTTAACTCTAATGCTATTTGATATATTCAGTTTCTGTAATTTGACTAAAATCACAATAGGTGACTTTAACATCAAGTTTTGACGAATAATGGATATTATCAATGGAGTTAATTAAACATAGTAATGCATTCCAGGCCATTTTTATTTTCACTAAGATATTTGATGAATTAGAGCCAACAACCGGAAGCTTTTAATGCAATGATATTGTATCAGGCTTTTAAAATTCCACTGATTTACACTAACGATGAGTTGCTTCCTCCTGAACCACAAGTTAAAAGAAAAAGGAAAGTCTTATTATCTGATATTAATTTTCTTATAACTAATCTAGGGACCAGTGACGTCCAGAATCTGTTAATGTATTGAGGGCATTGACTGCAACTAGCAGATTCTGAGATCAACCGAATCTTCATCGACTGGTAACAATTTGGTTGAAATGAGCGCAGCAAAGACGGAACAATGTTGCCAGCGCAATTTTTCGATATGAGCGTGTAAACTCACGTGGACTGTCTGGATTTATAATGAACAGGACGGTAGCGACTATTAAAATCCTATTAGGGATTCTCACTTCATTACAAATCTTCACTAACTTTCTATATACACTTCTAGGTAATATGGTGCTTACATTGTCTTGTTACATGTTATGATTTTAAATACTGAATCAATATTTGCACGTTTGCGTCGTTTAATCAATCATACAAGACTAATATTACAATTTCGTTTTTAACACGCTGTATTCTTACAATTTTGGCAAACTATACCATTACATTGGCGCTTTGAGGTTGTTAACTGATGTAATAGGATTTAACTCTTATTTGTCGTAAGCAGAGTTCATAAATGTTTTACTCTCGCCAACTTTGCAAAATCTAATTTCACATATTAGTTGTGGTTTTTATTGCATGGAATTGCAGAATGCATTTTAGTTTTCGTTGGTACAGACGCCTTTTTCCAGGTAGATAATCCAAACAAGTTAATCAATATTATGAAACAAAACAAAAAATTGTGCCGTAGTGTCAAGCATTATTTTAACATCATTCCAAATATCAGAATGTAATTTCAATTCAGAACACTACAAAATATATCTCTAGATACTGACTTCACCAATAGAATTCTTTTGACTGTATCTCACAAAAACTATAGATAACTCGACGCATACTTGAGATTCTCGCTTACAGTTTTTTATGTGGGCTTAAAGGTTTTATCAACAATCTTCGTTTAATTATCAGACGTATATTAAATTTACAGATAGCTGGTAGCTAAATAGTGACATGATATCAGCGGTTCTAGAATATATTCCTAGGCTTCAAATACAAAGAAGCAGCACTCAGAAGTTGAATGTTTTATTAGGAAAATATGTAACTTTCTAATATTTAACGTAAATCCAATACATAAAAAATAAAGTTTTTAATTTGAAACTTTTATATTCGTTATATTCATTTCGGTGTGATTGAAAATAAAAACAAAAAAGATGCATGGGTCCGTCTACAAAGGCCGACATAGTGATTAGCGTGATTTTGTTATATTATATTTTCCAATCATCATTAATCTTCTGACTTGTATTTAGTTACACATAGTTGTGTTACTTGACAGCCATCGATTGTTTGCAGAGTATATTCAACTTACTTTTGTATAAACAAACTTATTGAACCCGGATAAGTGGTTTTGCGTAAAAAGTAATTAAATCTTGATCGACTAGTTCACGGGTTTATAATACAAATAGTAGTAAATGAAAATAACTTACATGCAAGCTTCCATATACATACACACCAGGTAAAATACGGTAAATAAATTTTCTCACCCAATGAAAAAATTGCAGTTAGAGAAATGAAAGTTGATAGTTAACTGTAAGGTAGAAAGCTTGGTGCCGTGAATGTCTAACCAAATACCACGTGATCATGCGACAGGCATTATAGATTATTGATCTACAGACTGACAACACCTTACACGTACACCGGGTCTTTATTACTTAGCTTAGAAGTAGGAAGGTACACCGGTCACCAACACATTAAAGTAAATTATGACACCTGCTAAGTATCTGTTGGGGGAAGTGAGGAACACGATAAATCATATTTATTAGTTTTCAGAAACGGTGGCAATATCATTGGTTCTCAAGGTGGTGTTCAAAATATTGATTTATAAGTCTGACTACCTGAAGATGAACTGAACTCTACACCCGACATGATTTTCAAATTTAATGAAAAAGCGACCAATCTTGATTCAAAATTTTAATCCAACCAATATAAAATGCAGTAAATTGACAAGCTATTCCAGGGGTATTTTCGATACATAAAAGCTGTCAAGATAAAAGTAGTTTTCTTAAAAATAAAGAAATAACATTTTTTTTTCTTTCTAAAGGTGTTAAATTATAGCGAAATGAGCGATGACTTTTATAAGAGCGCAAGATGTGTCCTCCGTTCGTACACGTTTAAGATCTTTCGGCATTTGCATATTTAAAAAGTAGGCATGTGCCCATCTTCATTAGCCCAATCAATTTCCTTTTTAGCTTAGAACCTTTTCATATTGTTTGTTTTGCGTCAGGACATAAGTAGGACTAGCAGGGACGGCTCGAAAACTCTTATGACCAGAAATCGTCAATGTCATGGGATTGATATGATTAGTGCTACATGTATTGTAAGTTGAGACATTTTTTGTGTGAATAATGACGTAAATACAATTCTGAGTATTGAGCCTGACCTACAGTTCTGTTCTTGATTGGGATAATGAAGTAGGAAAACGAAATGAACGGTGGACAGAAGGAAATTTTACCTTGACAGCGGCGACCAGACGCCTTTTCCATGTCAGCTTTTCCCATATAACTCGATTTGTTGTTCTTTTACGAAAATTAGATTAAAAACGTGGAATGACAACGGTCAAATATAGTCTATTAGTTCCATCCAGTGCGAACAACGCCGTAAATTAAGTTTTGAATACAGTTCATTGTAAAATGTCCCTGTAAAATGGGATAAATCCCACAGGTGTAGATACAATACTAAGTTACATAGACTAACATTAAAATATTCGATTTCATAAATTGAATGAATCCACACCTAAAACCGGGGATTATTATTCCGTATATAGATAGAAATCCCCTAACAAATACTACCGTGGAACATACATAAAAAAAGATTTATGTATACCGTATATTTGAAGTTGATCAATGGCCTTGATCATAAATTTTGGTTTTGGGTCCGATGAAAGTTGTTTGTCATAAACGGTATAGCTTCTTTAGTTCTGAAACTAATATATGTTAACATGAGTATCAAACTGAATTCCTTGTAACACAATAAAGAAGAGTGAATTGTGAAGAAATAAGAAACCAATTTGCCTTAACATAAATGATTGATCTATGAAGATTTCCTAGTTTAATGCCAGTTTGATCCCCTAGTCTATAGTGACGTAATGCTGCTCTTATTAGCTGTACACTATATGTTATTTCCCACTTGTTAACAAATTCATTAGCCAAACTTGATTTGAAGATTTGAGACATAACATAATTTTAGCGTGTGGAAAGATGTTCCTTATTACTGCGGGGGCAACCTAATTTCCTTTTTTAAAGATACTGGTCTCAATTGATCATCAGAATGCATCTCAAAGTGACAATTTTTCAGGTCAAACTGTAATCCTGATAGATGATTTTACTTAAAAAATCAAAAACAAATGTTAAGATATTATGCGAGTATTATCTTTACATGCGAACGAAAAGGTTTTTTTAAAGTCAAAGTAACACGATCAAGTTTTTCAAGCAAAACCTGCTGATAACGAAATACATTAGTTCGTTAAATCAGTCTGGCTAACAGAACCGTTATCCAAGAGGAATTTAATATTCGTGTGGACAAGGATAACTCAACACAAATCTACGTAGGTATCTGATTTTTATAATTATTTAAACAGCAAAACGATGCTGGTGCTTCTGTTTGAGCTATCACAGCTCAGCTTCGTTTGTCCTGATCTGTTTTCACTTTTTCAACATGACAATTTTAACGTATGTAAGTCATGGTGATCTTTGAATGTCTCCGAAGCAATATTTAATTTGTCACCATAGCTGCATGGTTGAACTATTGTTTCAATAAATTAAAATCGTGTAACTTTCATCAAGTTGTCTTTCCTAGTGGTGACGAATAAACTATTCTGTCATTGTTAAGAACTGACTGGAACCAAAGTTACGATTATGTATATCCGTCCATATATATAATCTAAATACTTTATATTCTCTTGTTTATTCTTGATCAGGATTGACATAACAATTATCTGACCCCAAACTTAGTAAATACAAGTAAATGATTTAACATGCCAATAAAACAGAAACAAGTTAGCCATCTGTATTCTGTCAGCCAAGAAATTTCATTAACAACCGGTTTTTGAATAAGTCAAAACGGTTTGACACGTAGATATTAACCCGCAACCTTTCACAATATGTTATTTTCTGAGATGAAGGGCGCATTTATGATTGGAATTAAATCATTAAGTAGCTTCATTGCTTCAAACAAAAGCAATAGACATAAAAATGTGTCCTAAGATGGCAATAACCGTTTACTGTAATCGATATGCCATTGAATTAAAAGCGAAGTACACATAATTCGAAACTCGCGTAGAATGAAATACTTTTTTTCAAATTAACTCACTTGCTTAAATGGATTCAAAAGAGGTTTTAAAGATATCAAAGATATGTCAAGCTTTCAAATATTATTTTTGTCCGAAGTTAATCACAATGATACATTAGATGATGACGCCATAGACTTCGAATAGGATGAAAAAGGTGTAGATACTGGTGACAGATTTCGTTTATCATTGTGGTTTACGTTCTTAATATCATACATTCAACTTTTAATTTGTCAATTCGATTTCATATTATACGAACCTCTCCTTCTTTTTTTCTTATAACTATTCAGGCCAAAGTGGTTGAAAATGATCAAATAATCTGGTCAAGTCTATTTCTAATATTACAAGAAAAACAGACGTCGTATGTTTTTTCTTCATGTGAGCGTATTAAAATCGTAATCGACGTTCAGGTCAACATATTTTATCTTCACTAGCTAGTTTCTTTATGGTGAGTTCTCGCATCATTGATTGATTTTAATGATTAGCTAATAAGATAATGGGTGCATAATTTAATTTAATACAGACTATCTGGCTAGACGGCTTAATTCTCGCGTTTGAAATATTACCAGAATGAAAGGGTTTTGTTTGGCTCACACTTTAGTTAATTTTCTAGCTAACAAGCTGTGGTTCTTGGCGTACGTTATAGCAGACGGTTTAAATATTAACCTGTAAGATTGAACCTTACATTTTTTTTGATATTGGAATCTGAAACTCGTCGTTAGGATTGCCTTCAGTTGAATTGGTATGGATTATAACTATAACGAATCCCAGACTAATAGTTGAAACAGAATTGGAAGAGAAAGTACGGTTTAAAAAAAACAGAAATAAGCCGAGCGGTTTTATTGCTTCAAGTTTCTCTCAATCACTATGCTAATGAGGTGCAAGAAATGGACAGGAAATAGTTTTCTTAAGTTCATCTATCAGACATAATTAACAACATTTTATTAATTAATACCTATCGTGAATTACAAAACTCTTATCCGATCTCTACATCACAATATGTGTTCCGGGTCAATAGTGTAATATCGGGATATTTTCCAATATTATATAGTTGAATGATAAAATAAGTCCAGAGTGTCGGTGTATTGAGACCAGTCTTAAGTCACAGGGTACCAGTTACTGTTTATGTGAAAATAGTAAATAATGAACGAGTTGTGTCTTGCTGTTCTGAACATGATTGGGCTAAAGAAACCAGAAACAACATGCGGTGTGAAAAGAATGAAATTTCGCAAGGCCAACCTTCGTGGTTTTTTAACTTTCGAGGTATCTTTCAAGGTCCACAGCCTGTAGCACATAGGGTCTCGGTTTATTGTCTCATCTGAACAACAAAAGTATTGACTCGATATGGATCCCATCTTGGACCTTCGGATAAGCGAGCTAGAGCCTAACTCAATGAACCTTTGCATCTCAAATCCTATTTATAATGGAGCATTTTGTCATGAGTTCCAACAATCAAAATCGGTATATACTGTAGAAATAGTTAATGGTGAAGCGACATTTATGAACCCTGTGCTACAGGTGGTGCACACTAAATACCAATTAACAAAAAAGACGGCATACTGCATGACAATATCAAAGTTGAATTCACCAGTACCATATTACGGAGGCCCTTAGGCGCAATTTTCCGTACGTCGTTATTTCGTTAAAACGAAATATTTTATAAAAGTTTTCCTTTCAAAAGAAATAAAAATTTTGATAAAAACATTTAAAAGGTTGACGTGGATATTTTTTTCTTTTCAAAAAAATAATCATGAATATGTTCATTTCCAGAAAAATATCAATGTCAATTAAAGTCAAATACTGGAAGAGAATTGTGTCTCCAGAGTCTAACTTTTTCATAATTTTACACAAATTGTGTTAGTTAAACGGAAAAAACCCAATAAAATGAAATGTGTGGTGGGTGTTTTTCATTTGCTACTCCAAGTAGTCGCCTATGATCCTCGAAACCCATCTTAAGATTTTCAGAAATAATAAGAGTAAGGTTATACTTTCTGTCTAAAGGTTATCATGTCATAACTCATATATTGATCCAGACCTTATGGTATAAGCAATAATTTAATTAAAATAGAAATACTTATGACATATCCAAGGCAGAGTTGGGTCCGCCTGGTTGTGTCGTTATCATGCAGTATCCAAGTATACGTAGAAATATTACCGTTGTACAATGGTAAGGTAAAAATTTTGGGTATATATTGTTCGATTGGTAGAGAATATATTACTGGACAGAAGTTATGAAGGATGAGAGTAACTGCGATACTTGCAGGTATATTTGTAATTTATATTTTTAACTTTATATGCCTATCGATATCTACGAAAAATAAAAACAAATGTCCACGCCCATGAAAAATTTGATAGTCCATATCCAAGTATTAATTTATCAAATTTTTCATTTTTTGCTTGATATAAGATATGATTTGAAACGATGGTTATTCTTCAATAACGAATTTTAAAATACACCTAATAGCATTTCATAAAAAAATATTTGCCAGACTCACATAATAGCTCATATATAGTGATAGAAATAGTTCCTATCTAAATATAAATATTACAGTTTGATATATATCTTTTCTTTAAAATACTGAATAATTATATTAATTACAAGTTATCATTAAATCTGTAGTAAACACCCACACGGGACATTTTAAGCAATGCATTTGTTAACAAAAATCACAACCTACATTTTGATGATCTCTTGGATACTCTCTTACACGTCCGCATCTCTCTATAAGGGAACCCTTGTCTTTCCGTCGGTCTGTATTTAGGCCTACAGTTCTCATACGATTCCAATGAAATTTTGTACTATATATCAACCTCGTGAAAACAAATCCTAAAAAATAATTTATCTTAAACTTTTGTATGTTGATATATTATGATCTTAAGGTGACGTATAGGTTAGGTAGTTTGCGACAATGTCGAATTGTAATCCATGGAAAACAGATTTTGGACTGATTTTGTGTGTACTTGATATAAAAGATAAAGAATGACAGTTTGACGTGATCCTGAAAAGTGAAATGTGAAACAGGTCCTTTTAATTTTCAGTCGATTTTCACGAATCTTTGTAAAAGTGTTTCGTTTTTAACGGAAATGGACGCATTTAGACGTGATCCTTTATCGTTTTCGTATGTTGTAGTCGTAAAGCGACTGATCAAGAAAAAAAAAATTTACCGAAAGGGAGCTATCAGTTTCGTGATTGGGTACAAAGGCAATTAGCAGTTTCTAAGATGAAAATTTGAAATTTTCTCCAGATTCTCGTTAGCTTCTGAAACTGAAGCGTTTACAAAATAACAGATCGGATGACTGATGGGGATTGTTACCGGTTTCGTGCACCAATTTAATGCTATGTGGACGTTTTAAAAATGTTTTAATTTAATGTTTTTTTTTGTATAGACACCAATAGGGGAATTTCAGTTGCAAAATTGATTATCCAGAAAGAAGATCAGTGTAATATCTTTTTTTATGTATATTATTTCATACAATAGGATATATTGAAATTCACAACACGTTCTAATTAAGAGTAATTAGGCAAATCTTATTGCAAAAGCGCATAATATATCCAATATACGATGCGTTGATGTGTTAATCCTCTTACATAGGATATCAAACTAATTATGGCTTAATATATACAACACAATTAGTATCTTTATTATTATTAGACTTATGTAACAGGCCTATATAACATGTGAATCAAAGTGTGACATGGTTTCATTCTTCAGTCATTAACAACCTAAACCTCCAATTGACAACAATCGTATTGCCTGCAGCTGTATTATATATACCAAGAACACACGTCCTGATGTTCGGAAGGAAGTGGGCGTTAACTGGTCATCTGACAACCTTCTCAACCTTTACGATCCACCCCCACTCGTCTTGAGTATTAAATTAAACGACGAAATAAGTGAGAGTTTAGACTAAAATACTGTTTTTAAGTAGCTTTCCAGCTTGAAAGTACTATGACATATTCAACACCTTTCTACAAGAATGTCTTGTTCACCACAGAACTGAAATTGAATTTGTCGATCTTAATTCTAAAAAAGTTTCCAACCAATCAACTTGTGGAAACTGAGAAGTGCCGCGTTGGGGTAATCTGATTTTAATATTCAGGTTGATAATCTAAGATCTGCATCTCCTCAGTTCTCATTGTGCCATCGAGAACATGTCAGGGCGGGTTATTCACAACAAATATCTTATTTCTGTTGTTCTTTCATGTTGTGAATATTTATGGTCCAACCGATTATCCCGAGAAAAGGACCTTTCTTTGAGCGCCTCTCCGCGTATATGTCTAAGATCTATCACATCACCGACACATTTCTCGTAAATGGAGATTTCAATCTAATAGAAAACAAAAACGATGACAAGGCCGGCAAGCTGTTCAATCAACCGCTGCCGGCATTGGAACATTTGAGGGAGATGTGTCAGAAATTCCTTTTACAGGATATTCTTAAGCATATGCATCCCAAAAAGAAAATCTTTACGTTCCTTCGGGACAATTCCGGACGGAGGATGGACAGAATGTACATATCTGTGTCGGAATTAAACAGAGTTAATGAAATCATTCATCAAGCTGTCCCTTATTCCGATCACGGGTATGTACAGTCTGAATCCATGAATCAACTTGACTGGTGGGAAAAGGGCAAGTAAACAATAAGCAATATATCAATACAAACATCCATCATCTAAAAACAAAAAATGAGTCATGAAATCATCGCCCTTAGGAATCTAATAGAAGAGGTGGAATCTAAGTCAACATTAAATAAAGATGCACAGCTTCTATTAGATTCCTACTATCATCAAATTAAAGGCATTGGAAGACCGGATCAAGAAGGGCATCTTGATCCGGTCTAAAATTCCTTTTGAAGAGGGAGATATGGAAAATGTCGAACCCTTCAAAAAGGCAGAGATTAGATACTCATCATCTCGTCATATCGACAGGCTCCAGAACTCAGACGGTAAGATCGTCTGTGATAAGGAAGGAGTATAAGGAGGACGGCATCCCAGATGAAGTCATACATTCCTATATTGATAAGTCCAACCTATCAACTCTACTGGAAGCAGACAGACACATTCTATCTAACCCATTTGTCACGGAGGAGGAAGTCTGGACAGCTCTCCAGCAATTTAAAAACAATAAATCACCAGGTGTTGATGGTATCCCTAGGGAATTCTATGTTACTTTTTGGGACCTTTTAAAGGACGACCTAGTGGATACCATCGGAGTTAAAAAAAACTACCGTCCTATCTCTCTACTTGCGCAAGTTACGGTAGATGCCCTGAAGAACACCAAACTGGCTTTATGTGCTTTTGACCAGGAAAAAGCTTTCAATAGGTTGAACAGAAGCTATTTGAAATACCTAATGCAGACTTTAGGCATCCCGGGATCTATGCTCAAATGGATTGACATCTTGTATGGTGGGCTAACGGTACATTGTGAGGTGCGTGGAGTGCTCACCAAGGGTTTTACTCCACAGCGGGGAGTCAAACAAGGCTGCCCCCCCTGTCCATGACGCTCTACGAGCTGGCAGTTCATCCGTTGGGCCACAATATAATGTGCAATCCGAGCATAGTGGGTATTAACTTGTCAAATCATCCTCAACGAGTTGAAACCATCCAATATGAGGATGATTTGACAGTCATACTTACTAATCCCGGGTCATTTAGTACCCTCGATAGGGTAATGTATGACTTCCAGACTGCATCAGAGTCAATAAGGATAAGACCGAGATCCTGGCTATAGGTGGTATGTCGGCCAATGTTCAGAGCTTGTGGCAGAAACACATTAAAGACCAGATAAAAATCTTAGGGGTGATTTTTGGGGAAAATGCGGGTCAAGTGGAAGAACCGCTCGCTATCATTCCGTGAGAAAGCGTCGGTTCTGAATCTCCACGTTTTGTCACAGGCTTGTTATGTTGGTCGCTTCGTCAAGCCTAGTAAACCAATCCTGAAAGCTATCAACGCCTGTATCTTTCAGTTCGTTTGGAGCACTAGGCTGGAGCCTATAGCTAGGAATACTCTGAAGCTGTCTCAAAGCGGACAATGCTTCAGAGTTTAGACTTGCAGTCTGTGGTTTGGGCCTTTAGTGGACGTTCAGATGCCTCGGTGTCTTTGTACTTCTATGGGCTTGGTACTGCCCTGAGGCGGTTTGAGATTAGTAGGAGCTACCCCGTAAAGACACTGGATACACCTGGCCAATATTTGACGCTGTTTCAAAACTTGGAACCAAGTTGGAAGCAAATTGAAACAACCAAGGAGATTTACTTGAGGCTGCTTGAGGGATTGAATATTCAATCTAAAGTAGCTTCAAGAAATCTCCATGTAAAATTAAACGGCATCTTTTCGAACCTTTGGCAATGTACACATCTAAATTCAAAAACTCATGACCTCTTATATTTGGCAATCCATGATTCACTTCCAACTAAAAGCTTTCTCCGCGTCGGAGTTCTCTTTACTTTAAAGTTAGGTGTCGTTTCTGCCGAGACTCAGCTTCATCTGTTTGTCAGGTGTAGAGTTCTCTGGCCTTTGCGGAAGAGCTTCTGCAGGTTCGTCTAGGACACCCTCGGGGAGAGTATCGCCATAGAAGCTAGTACCAGGATTCTGGCGAAGATACCCAGGGATCTGTTCCCACATATGGCCATTTACCTCCAAACCATCTAGGAAAATAGGAACAACAAAAAGCCCGTCCATGAAATGATAGATGCCATGCTGTACAAACTGCCAGAGATTGCACCCCCAGTTTAAGGCAGCTTGACATCTGTCACTTCATCTTATGACTAGATGATGAGTGTCTTTCCTCATCTTCATTTCATCTTCACTTAATATAGTTTTATTGAAATTCATATGTATTTTACTATATCTCTATATTTATACATATATCTATATATATATATAATGTAGTATACATACTGTGATAATTTTACTATATATTCATATCTGTGATACCTACCTTTAATACTTACCTGTGATAATATTAAAATAACTTATATAATGTATTATAATATTGTGATAATGTTATATCTATGCTTACCTCTTTATATCTACATTATTTATCTGTGCTACTTACACGACTGTGATACTTCTTCTATGTACTGCAATCTAGAATTAAATTATATTCACATCTAACAATATTGAGAAATTTATATATACCTACCTTAATTATGACGATCAGCTTACATATGCCTCTATTTTAACATATTTTTATTTTATTGGACTAGAGGTATGTGTAAGCGGTGGGCACTTCAAATCATGGTCCCCTAGAGTGCTTGCCGTACACTTGATCGGAGTGTGGGTGGGATGTGGTATAAAAAAAACCCCTAAAACATGTCTGTGCCGGTGCTTTCGTAACATTACTTAACAGACATGTTAAAATTCCCAAAGCTAGTATGTAAACAGAATATATTTCCCACTATGCCAGGGAATGGCAATACGTCTTTTGTAACACAAGCTATTCAGTATTCGTTTAGGTTTAAACGTAAAAAGTCAAAGATGCCTCATTTGCTTTTTCCTATATTCCCGATGTACAACAGTAAAAAATAAGCATTTGGATTTTATTCATATATTTTATGAGAAGCTCATTTATTTATTTTCGTATCTTAACATATACTGAACATTGAGATTTTTTTTAATACTGAACTGATAGTGTATGTTATATTAAAATTCCATATTAAATACAGGATACAGGACTTTCTGTATTCCCAATCACGTTGACGAGTTCAATCATAACAGACGCCAACAAGTGAAATGTCTCCCCTTTTCGATTTCCAACTATTGGCAGATCTTAACGTGCACACATTTATTGTTCCATCCGAACAACTAGCCTCTCCTACTTGCATCACTGACAGGGGAAACCGGGTTGGGTATTGAGGAGGAGTGGACGGAGAATCTGTAAAAGATTAAAGGACATGGCTCCAATCTCTTTGCGATCATGTTTGTATCTGCTGATCTTGCAGTTTGGAAAGGAGCGGATGAAAGTAGCAGTTACATGGCTCCATTTAAGTCTTTCCCTATAACTCCAAAAGCAGATCTATTTGAAGTAATTAGTTTAAAAATCAAAGGCTACAGAAATGAACAAGAGGTATTTTGATTATGTGCCTGAACTAATGCAGCGTATTATAACCTTATTATCAGCAATTAAGTATCAAAGGAACGGCAATGCCACACATACTCATCTCAGTGGTAAATAATTTCTAGCTGTTCACAATTTACGGTTGCGTCAATTGTTGTATATAGAAATCAAGTCATCTTGATGCAAGCATGTACGGGAAATAAACTATTATTTTCCATTTATTTATAATGACTATAGTATAATAAAAACTTCCTATCGTGACGAATTCGTTGAAAAATATGCTAATGGAAATATGACGTGCTTGGAATTAATTTCTTGCTTGTTTAAAAACTTACATAATTATTGCACATGTAATTAGGTTGAAAATTATTAATAAGTCAAAGGATACTTGCAGTTTCGTCGTACCATGCGATCTTTTTTTACCCTTATAAAACGTTCAACAATCTGGAGATATAAAAGAGACCATTTATGTGTATCGGGAACACTTTTATTTGCATCAACGTCAGTATTCAAGAAGAACTAGCAGGAGATTGTTGATGATAAATGTTTTGAGAAGTTATTTATCTCGACAGAAATCAATTGTAATGCAAAATGTCAAAAATTATTTCACTATTAGAGTTCTTCAGACTGAAGAGCCAGATCCAATGTGATGCAGCCTTCAGTAGATTTTGATGAATCTGGCATGCTAACTTATTTAGAGTCTGGATTTCTACGATGAGATGGTTTATGTTTATGTAGAGTGTGGTAAAAAAGTATAATATACAATATATATTTATTATATTATAGATATCATTTATTATATTATTGGTGAGATGCCTTGTTGTAATGTAACAATTATATTCTTTGTTTAAAAAACAATTTGAAAATCTGTCATAGAAACAATGTACATGTATTTGGAATTTACTTTAACCATTTGAAGCTAATAAGATCCATTATAATGTTAACTGATAAACTAAACGGAACTATTATTAAACACGACAGGTTAAAGACATTTCGAAAATACCATCACCTTTTTAATGTCAAAAATGATTTTTTAAACAGTCATTTATATCTTATTTTTACTATTTATTGAGTTATGATTTGGAGGAGAATGGCTGGTAAATCAAACGAACACTTCAGACTCTTTTGTAATATTCAATATTTTTTGTGGTTTAAAACTACTATTGTTCTGTTACTTGTTTATCACGCAGTTTGAGAACAAATCAAATCAAGTTTCAACTGTCTCCAGGTTGACGTTGTGACTCATAGGAACTGACATAAACTAGATTTCAAACGACTAAGGCACAACTAGGAGAATTGTCCGAGCAACATGTACGTAGAATAGTTGTTCACATTGTACAATGATATACCACAACTTACTGTCAGCGATTAAATAAGCCCATTCAATTGATTTAAATTAATGGTCTAGAAATATGATCGTGTATGGCCTCAAAAATATTGAAACAATATCATTGAAGCAACTATTGACGGATCAAAGTTCCTTTGATGTTTATTGACGGCTCGTCAATTAAAGTGATCGTGTGTGGGCGAAACGTCAATATATTGATCAATAATTCCTGTTTTTTTATTTGGGGTATCCTTCAGTGCAAGAACTATTGCAACTGCGATAGATACCGCCATATCAAATATTTTGATCGGAATGAAAATAGTTGGTCGTGTATGAGGACCGTCAATTAATTGAATCAATTAACTGACATCAATTAATTGACAAACAAATTGATTGTGTATGGGGGCCTTAAGACACACTAACTTTCGTTTGGTTATCTTGGATACATCGCTTCTATTATACGCAACAGATTGTAGTTTTACGTCTTACTTTTAAAGTCTGTCTATGTTACGGTACAGTGTAGAAGTCTTGCATAATGAAAATCTTTTATGATGAACATTATGTATTGGTTGTTGTCTGTTTAGAATAATAAATCAAGTTGATTTTATCAATAAGACATTAAACATGGTGCATTGGAATCGAGTTGTTTGATGTTGTCGATTATTACGATCATATCATGGCAGATAGAAATAACGCAACCATAATCAAGTTGTCAGAGAGTTGTAAAATACAGATATTCTTGATGTTAATCAACAAAATAAAGAGGATTGTCATGTTCTTTAGATAACTGTTCCGAGTTATATCTGCTTTCCAATCCACTTATATATGCTAGAATTAAAACATTTAAAAACATAAGAGTTCAAGTACAATATATCGCTCCTTAGAATTATCTCGATTACAATACATGTAATAATTCATTTGGGATTGTATATTGCCATGATATATAATTGGCAAAATTGGGTATGATAAACATCTGAAGCTATTTACTTTTGAAGACAAGGAACTCCTTATTGTCAAGGGTTTGGCATGAACTAATGTTCACGACAAACCCCTAAAGAGTAATAACATATGAACTTTTATTTTTGTAAAAATGGGACTACCAAGCTTTATTGAGTTGAATGGAATATATTGAAGAACGTTAATTGTTTACTGGTATCACCCATAGATTATTTCAGACATTTAAACTGTTACTGTTATCATGGAACGTAAGTGGATATAAAATGATAAATGGTTGTATGTGAGTAGAATAACAGTCATATTCAATTTAAACCAATTTAATTTCTGACCAGCAGACCAAGTAAATAATACCTATAGCACGCATGGCTCTTTAATCTCAAAGGTAAGTTTACACTACAAGGCAATATTCAATTATAGTATGTTGAAATATCTGTCATCATATTACGATCTTGTATCAACTCATGTAGACCTCGTCATTAAAACTTCATTAAAACTTCTAAATATTTCTGTAAGCGTGGGTATGGCACTGGAAACATGCTACACAATTTCTTTGAAGAAAAAGAATAGTAAAAGTCATTTAAAAACCATCAATATTAATAGCATAACTGAAATCATTCTGTTTATGAGAAGCAACTGAAAAATGTTTGTGTATTGTATAGACTTAAAGAATGATTTGTTCCAAGGTTCATCATACCAGAATGACAATGATGGTGCCATGTAATATTGTGTTCAGTAAACAACATTTTCGACAATCGACAGGAACAATAAGAATTCTATGAAATGAATAGGTATTGTTTATTAGGCAAATATTTAGAAAATGAACATGGTGTCTTTCCTTCACAAATTTCCGGATATGTGTTTTCTTTGATTGTTAATTAAATTATTAGCCTATTGTTAATGGTTCTTGTCATTGACTTTTGACATATTCTTAGCTATGAGCACATTTCACAAGAGTAACACACCTTATTTTCGCCATCGTACAATTGATTTTTATCTCAGAATCAATTTTTGACTCATAGTTTTAGATACATTTATAATTTTCTAGTTTAACCTCATTCACACTCTCATTAGTCGAAATGGGTGAAGAAAAGTTGGACGTAAAACTTCGTTCATGTTCTTTGCTTCAATTCATTGGTTTGACAAGTTAGCAATCGAGAAAAAATTTCACTCATTGGGTTACTGGTGATACTACTTCTCGAGTGAATCAGTTATCACTAAATATCTGTTCACTTTTAACTTGTTCTCACTCAAACTACGAATTGTTGTTTTTCGGTGTTGGTGTGAAGGCTTAGGGTTTGTTTACACTACAAGCTTATCAGAGCGGCGCGGAGCAGAGCGGTTAAGAGTGGCATTAATGTCTGGTTAGTTTTCAGACGCTCATCGCAAGCTGAACGGAACACAGCGACAAGCTCGGCTGTATTTTATCTAGCAGCTGTACATTATTCGATAAGCATAGCAAAGAAGTCGTAAGAACGCACACACGAAATCCTCTATCCAATTGACTATATGGGAACGACTTATCGCGCTGCTCCACGCTTTTCTCTGTTCTTCACTGCGCCGAACTGCTCTGCTCGTAGTGTGAACGGAACAGTTTATTTAAAAGTCATTTCAATCAAGTTTAGTGATTGAACAATTTTTCAAAAAATGTAAATTAATTGGCCTAGCGGGATCTGTCTGAAAGCGTGTGTTAGTGCTCAAGTACCTTGTGTCACCACGATAGGTATAATTTATACCGGTAACAATAAGTGATGGTTGTAATGTTTTGTTTGTAGGTTCGTATCTACATATTTAAGCTGTTGGTAAAGTTTTGTCTGCTATTTCAAAATTACCCTTCAAACAATATATTTTCATGTCGAATCCTTAATTGTAATAAAACATAGGATACGATTGACTGTTAAGGTAAATAATAAATGTATGCAAATATTTGAATTTGACGTATCAGCCTACCCACTCACAAAGTTTTAAATGTTTTTAAATGTGTTGAGGAAGAAAAGCCATTTATCAGTAACTTGTATCCGGCTGTTGAAAATGAAAGATAGCTACAATGATTTGATAAAAAGAATCTTGACTGTAATGGATGGTTTTAGATACAAATAACAAAATAAGTGCAGTTTTACTTGCAGACGTAATTTGGAAGTGGAGTTGAAAACTGATAAGGTATCGTTCACTTGTCAGTAGGTAGAGAGTCAACATGAAATATCTTTAATCGATTTTACAAACTAATGATTTAAAGTTGGGTTACCTTATTTCTAGTTATTCTCTAATCACGAATCGTTTTCTGTGAATATGACAAAATGTTCTACGATTCTGCTTTAGAATATACATTGGTACGTTCTGAATTTCAACTAACAAGTTCGGGAACCCATCTTTAATTAAGTGTAATTTCTGATAAAATATAGATATATTTTACTATCAACTTGACTGATTTATTATGTTTATATCTTTTGTTGGTTTTTAAATACTTTTTATAACCTGAGTCTGAGATATTCAGAATATTTGACCGAAACGTAGCGTTTGAAAGCGGTGTGTTGGATTGTTGTTGTTAAGAAACTCCCTTGTAAAATATATCGTTTTGGTTAACAGTCAAGTAGGCAAGACCGGATCAGGAGATTAGGATTTCTAAATATTACAGTTAAATAATTCACTTCTTTTCATGTAATATTATGTACAGTGACGCAGATATTTTATTTTCATGATGCATCAGATTTGTGGAAAATGTTTTTTCAACAATACTACACTGTAAAAAAATATTTTTTTTTGCTAATATACGTAAATTTCTGTTGATACATATAGTTTAATAACAATACTATATGGTCTTTTCAAATAAAAAGAAAAAAGTGGAAGATGCAACTAACAGCCTATTTCTAAGGATTAGTGTATCGATAAACATAATTTTGTTTTCTGTTGATTTTCTTCTATCGAAAAAGTAAAATGGTCGAGAACAATCAATTTGTTGCAAAACTTGCCAAGTCGTTTCAATATTTGTTAACGGGCTGACAACGTTCCATTCCCATATCACTTTTCAGAAGTTAACTTCTCTGATTCCATTGCATTTAAACCAAAAGACACCGTGGTTCCAGACTCTTTTTAACATTCTGATTTCGGCATAATATCGATAATCAGTGCACGTGATGAAAACGGACCGAAAGCAGGCAAATTGTCCAGGTTAAGCTATAGGGGACTGGCTTTATTGAATAAATATTTAGGCGATCATATCTTTTATATTTAAAGGTTTTCTTGTTGCTTCAAGATGATATGATATCACAATTGGTTTTAGTTCAATTTTTAAAAAAAAATTTTTAGCCATGGATTGGTGGTTATTAAAGAAAACAACACCTACGGAATAAGCGAACCTTATTATCTGTAATGAAGTTAATACAAAGTTTGGTGATTATAAGGCCAACATGTTTTTGCTGCTAAAGAACGACACGAAGACACTGTTCTCCTTTGAATATGTGTGGTCGTTTAATAACTTATTTCACAGACTTACCAGGATGTCTCCAGCTTAACCTGATTATCAAACTTATATATCAAATAAAATGAATCTAAGTTTGATATCCTGCTGTTCTGTACTATAGAAAGAGGTGTTAATAAAGCTACTCTAAGAGTTTTTTTTAAGACAATCTACCAATGGCAAAGAGGATGTGATCTTCCTGCATCACTGACCGAAAAGCAGTGTCAAACTAAACCTATCTACTCCAAGGAAAGTGGGCTCATATCAACTTCGTAACTGACAGAATCTAAAAGCTATTGGATTTTTTACACTGCGTGGAACTGTCCGCCTCTTCAGAAGCTTATTAATCGCTGGATTCGTCGATCTGGGCGCACCTCCAGTTGCAAATAGACGTATTCTACTTTCTATGTAATCCTGAATCTGAGTTGATAACAGACGTTCAATTTCTAATATGAGCGTTTCGAACATGTCGACTGCGACGAATCTATAGAGATGATTTGAATCGCCAGTCGACCCCAGCCCACCTTTATATACAATATTACGTTAGTCTATATAAAATTTAATGTGAAAAATAATTAGATGTCTGAACCATTAATATCTTTAATTTGTAGACAAACATCACCAGTGATCTTAGGTCGTCCATATCATCAACGATTTAAATAAAAATTATATCAAAAATAACCACATAATCAAAGCACCACGTTTCTTTTGATCAATATTCTGATTTAAGTTAATGTAACTTTCTCTCCAGATGAAATAATGTGTCAAATATACTTTATATTTCGTGTTTTGTTCGTCATGGACATCGAGATATACATTATTATACAATCTAAATTATGTATCAGATGACAGTTTCAATACTGTTGGAAAAAGTGCCCTTAGCACGTTGTAAAACACACAGTAAATTGTAACGCCTTGGTTCTGCGTGTTGTTCGTTTATTGAAATTGCATTTACTATTTTCTTTTGATGAATGATACAAACTCAGAACAATTCGATTAATAAACTCTAACCTTCAAACCTTCATCATAAATTTATAAATGTCAAATGTTAGTCTAATATTAAGATCTGTATTGAATAAATAGTTATGTTTCTTGTCTAAATATCTAATTATATGTCAATAATAGATCAATACTATTTAGTAGTTCATCTCTTCAGTATAATGTCAATAAATGACAAAAAGTGATGATTAACTGTGAGAATTAAACATTTAGCAGAAAAAGGATAAATAAATTTAGATGAGAAGTATTTCGAAATGCTAACATATTATAGCAAGAAGGGGACATTTAAACAGAAGACATTTGTATTATTTACAACAGTCAAGAAAGAGGACGACCATCTTCACAATGTCAAGCTATTACGACCTCCGATTTATACCTTGACCCTAATAGCCGCCTTTCTTGTGCAACGGAATGCAGTGATTTCATTGGATTGGAAAGGTAACTATTGCAGTCATGGTATAGACGAAGTTCATAAATGCTTGACATTGTGAAGACGAAGGACAAGATACAAATGGTATTTGTTACTGCTAACACACAGCAGTGAAAAAAGAGGTCAAATAGGCATAGTTGCATAGAAATACAGAAAATAGAAATAGGAATAGAATGCTTTTTATACAGGATATAAGGGAGAGGACAAATAGATGGAATGTATTTCACACTGTCTACAATGGCGCTGTATTTGGTTCAAAATAGGATCCAGATCTGATTGTATAAATTCTTAAAATCGCGTGGTCATTTCTTAAGTAGAAATGATTAATCTTATAAAATTAAAGTATTTTTACGTGTTTTATCTCCTATCTTATTTACTTTTTTCAATCTGAGTCTTCTAGAACCTAATTTTAACCATAGACTTTGTAGAACGCAGAACGCGAATTTAACCTTTGGAAGTTCACTACTGGATCTTGTTCGCTGAATCGTGATCTTTAGAACTTCTCCACTGGATCGTATTCGCTGAATCGAAATCTTTCGACTTTCTTCATTGGATCGTGTTAGCAGAATCGCAACCTTGAATATTACGGAAATTAAATTAGATCACGTGACATTTTCTGCATATCATTATTATTCGTCATTCATTTCATAAATTGTAATTCTAAACAGTATCTAAAATTTGAATAGAACAAAATTCACAGGAAATACACGGAGTTATCTTTTCTTGGGGTAATTTATTTCTCATTAAAAACACGAATAATAATGATATGCAGAAAACGTCACGTGATCTCATTTAATTTCCGCAATATTCAAGGTTCCGATTCAGCTAACACGATCCAATGAAGAAAGTCGAAAGATTACGATTCAGCGAATACGATCCAGTGGAGAAGTTCTAAAGATCACGATTCAGCGAACACGATCCAGTGAAGAAAGTCGAAAGATTACGATTCAGCGAACAAGATCCAGTAGTGAAGTTCTAAAGGTTAAATTAGGTTCTAGAAGACTCAAATTGAAAAAAGTAAATAAGATAGGAGATAAAACACGTAAAAATACTTTAATTTTATACCTAAGAAATGACCACGCGATTTTAAGAATTTATACAATCAGATCTGGATCCTATTTTGAACCAAATACAGAGCCATAGTCTACTTCTCAATAAATAATGCGTGAGGGCTCGTCATCTTCCACGAAAATGGTACATTTATCTCTGACTCCTTCCTATAGGCTTTTAGGAGCCTTAATTAAGCTGCTAAACACCTTACAAAATCTTTGAAATGGACTAACAGTTTGCTCGAAGAACAGTCGATTGGTTACATCTGACTGACTTATAAAATCGAATTACATTGTTTCCATACCGCCACAGAAAAAGCACTTGAAATAGGCTCTTCACCTAAACTTTGTCAATATCACCTCATGGTAACCTCTTGTTTCCTTTGTTCCCGAACTTATTCGAAAGATTAAATTATATTTAATCAATAAAATTATTTGTATTTGGAGAGGTGGGAGTATTGGCCAAGACCTTGTGACGTTCCTCCATGTATTTGAAATAAACAACCATGGAAGTTTCAATGCATCTGAAACTGTAAACCAATGTGAAAATTATTTCTGTATTCTCATACAATCTGATGTGTGACCAATATTACGAAAACCTTCTTATAAGAATGTTGGCCTTCTGAAAATATTATGTGGATAGAAAATCCATTTGGTGCACGATTCTTGGTAATGGTACGCCTTCAGTTAAAAACTTCGCCTGTTTTCATAAAAGAAGTATATAATGGGACGTAAACGCAGTATATAAATATACGATACAATGTCTTTATTTGAATGACCTACACGGAAGTGTCGTTTCCATTTCCTGAATCTGTTCGTGTATTATATTATTATTATACGTATTAGTATCATTATGGATATTGGCCTTATAAATACAAAAATTAACGAACATCAGGGGAGTCGAAACAAAACATAAACATGAGTTCGCTTTATTGAGGGGAAGTATACAAGTCAACACGCCGGAGCTTTTGTTATATTTCAAATACTATACCCTAATTATCGGTGATAATGCCCTAGGATGAGCATCAAAATAACTGAAAATTCGAATTTCACAAAATGAATAAAAAAAATCAGCTTTCAGCTGCTGATAAAAATGAAAATGATACCAAGACATTTGACGACGATCTCTGTATGAGCCTATTTTTTAAAAATTCAGAAATGTATTGACAATTTTGCAGTTATTTTAAAGACTTATCAAATGACCTTGTTCCTATTGAAGAACATTGCTTTAAATGACGTCAGTAACCTATTTGATTTGAACAACGTGCACAAGTGAAAAAAAGAACAAAATTTCATTGTGAATTAAGGAAACGCTCAGTAGGAATATTTCTCAAGTAATTTTAACTATCTAGAAATTAGTCTCATCTAACTTTGATGATGTCTCATCAATACTTGGTGAGAACGTGAGATATTCCTGTTCATTGAAATGTTCACCGATTCTATAATTACAGAAAATGACAGGAAATTAAGGCAATTTCCATCAGCATGTGTCCCAGTCCTTTAAGCTCTAACTCATTTTACAGAATTTTTTTATGCTTGGTAATACTGAATCGCATACAGAAAACTGTGTGACATAACGAAAATTTAATTCTAACAGATATATCTCGCACTGTAGGAAATTGAGATTTTAGAGCATCCCCCACATCTACCTCTGATATGGTCTGATTGATTGAACTGCGTCTGATTTATGCCCTTCTCCTGTTTGTGTTCTCATTGATAATATATTTTGTTGGTTTAATCCTTTTTATCACAGCGGGATATATAAAATTTAATGTGAGTTGTGCTATCGGTGTAAAATTTCAAGGAGACAGAAGAACGTATGTGACGTTGGGTTGTTATATTTGTTATACGAAACATGTATTATTGAGAGACAAATGGTATTAAATCAAAGAGGTTTTTTTGTTTCACAGTTTTTGTCGCTCAGTAAGGACTTACGGTAACAACACATTTCAGGTTTATTACAACTGGTTCCCTAGACGCTATCAGATGGAAAGATGACAAGCATAATTCGATTTGTTTAAATAGAACATTAACACACACGCTGTACTTTTATAAAGATTAAATATTAAAGTCGGTCATCCTCTTGAACAGGATAAGGTTAAGGTGAAATTTGTTGCTGTGTATCAGGGAAGTATAATCACATATTATGATAATCATAGACTTAGCAGTAATAGTTTCCTTAAGATTTTAATTCTCGGACGCTTGCTGAAATTGTTTTTAAAATTAGGAAGCGGTTAAGATTTTAAGAAGCTTAACATCAAACAATGTCAAAGTCTAATCACTCAAGGTATGTAGTTATCTTCGATTGATTAGAGTTTAACCACCACGATCTGACATGTATTTTAGCATCTTCCAAGGCATCAATTGTAAAGATCGCTTTGCATTAAATACTAGTATCAATCAACTATGTATTGAATGACTTCCACGAATAAGTACGTCCATAGCTCGAAGCTATGTAGATGTTTCAAAATTGTTGCTGTTTGACTTTCAGTACTAATAATATAGCCTTAAGTAGTTAGAGCATTTTGATGGATATCCGAATTCTGTTCTGTTTTTACGAAACTTCCCGAATTCTGAACATATTCACAGTTAACATTCGTGATTTCATCATTATATCACGAATACGGATGACGAATGAGGATGTGGTTTGGACACGATGCGATTTCTTGTGCCTCGAAGAAAGCTTTGGATAACAAATTCATTTTAGGCGCAGATGCCTGCACCCATTTTCAAGAATTTTGCTCGTGGTAACTGTAAATATAATTTAACTATCGAATATGTAGTAAACAAAACTATTGACCTATGGAGAAGTCAGTGGCACAAGTTGAAATGTAGAAAAGACACATAAATTGGGCATCATCCTTCGGTCATTGATAGCTTCCGTTAAGTAAACTGGGAACTTTAAGAGGAAATAGACCTGACACCGATAATTAAGGTTCATGTCAAATATTACTTATATTTAGAGTGAACATTTAAAAAAAAATACTACTTTGAAATACGATATTAATTCAGAAATAAGATTAAAATGTACAGCATTGAATTATTTGTGGGTGTCTGCTTGAAGGCTGCAACATTAACAACGTTCTTGCATGCTATTGAGAGGAAACATTTAATTTCATAATTGTACATTTCATGGGAAGCTTCTGTCATCACAAAATGAAGCTCAATATATGACTGAGGTCCGAAAGTTATCAGTATCTGTCTTGGGGCATTCTTCTGTGACTTTCACAATTTCGTAACTTATTTCAACGATAATAGCCTGGCCTTTCTACTTGATCTTTCAATTAGTGATGGAGTTATTACATTCTCTGTCGCAGTTACTTTGACCAGATTTAGATTCTTGACTCATAGTGAATGCTATTATTATATATGATTCCACGTTGAATGATTAGGGTATCTGGTATACTGTTAAAGGAGTTTTTACCCTCTAAATTTAAATCTTGCAGAAGAGGCGGATTAACCTATAGGCAAACTATAGGCAAATTCGGTCCATGTTTGTAACAGTAAAATTATCACACAGTTAATAAAATAATGTGTGAGAATCGACTAAATTGACTTTGAGCCTAATGGTGATGAATGCCGATATCGTGCATACGATTGATGCTGATGAGCTTATTGATCTGTTCCTGAAAAAGATCGCAAACTTCCTGCCATAAACTTATAATCACACCATGCCCCTCCCTAAAATGAGAAATTAGGTCCTGTACCTTTCTTTTGCCTGCGGCCCAACAAATCCAAAATCCGCCACTGCTTTTGATACTGCTGTTGAAATTTAAAGGCAGCCGGATTGGGCCCACGTTTATCTTGTTCTCTCTGTCTATTTGGAATAAGTACAGAGCAGAACAGATATCTTGAGTATTTGATCCAGTAAATTGGTTCGGTTCTAATATTTGGGTAGTCTTTCACTATTGACCTATTGTACTAATCTTATGACAATTCAGAGCGTCGATTACGATTATGTACAAATTCAGTCTGTCTTGTTGGTATTTTTTTTTCTTACTGATTAGTCTGGAAAAGGTCAATTAAGCATCCCAAGAATGCTACAAACTAGTACAAATGGGCCACAGACACAATCCTTAGTCACATCGATAGTAAAGTTCAATCTTGAATGAAAACGTCAGCGATACTATACGATACACATTGGTAGACGATAACTATTAGGATATGTTTGCTTGGTTTGGTTTGTTGTGCCATTTAAAAAAAGGTGTAAATTCACGCGAGAGGGAGCGCTTTTTTAATCACATATTAAAGGGAGGCAAATCATTTTAGAAATAGGTTTTCTAGCTTATGGACTCACTCCGCTATAATTCATTTGCCATCTCTTCCCATATTCAAACACGAAATTCAACCTTCTACAACTTTTTCCAGAAATCTCGTTGAAAGCTTTCCAATATGTCGAATGAAAGCCTGACCCATCCTCATTGTCTGCTAAAAAATTCAATACAGTGGTGTAACCTATTTTCGTGGATATAAGGATTCAACACTGAATTTCGTCATAGTTAAAAAAAACGAAAAAAAAAATTTTATGTCATAGATGTTTCCTCAGATATTCTACAAAATAATTAAAATTGGTTTATTTCAATTTTCTTTATGAATCCTTCACTTTGACCCATATTTCATGAGCAACCATCTCGGCAATGGCGGCAGAATGCGTCACTCATTTTCGTGTACAATGTTTGATCTATAAATAAGTCTAGAAAAACACGTTGTATGGATGCCGGGTGGTATAATTAACCTCTCTTAGTATTTATCTTTAATATCAATTCATTATAACTAGTGTCAATTCCTTCAAAGAACCACGATTTAAAAAAAAAATAGTGACTGACAAAATAAGACACGTAGCGTGATTTATTGCTAAAAGTCACTGAAACAACATAAGAATATGGCCCACTTTGTGTTCCATAGAAATTTTCTGCTGACACGGAATCCGCTAGTTGATCACGTGACTTCATTCGTTGGAATATAATCTAGCAGACAACACTTGGAATTCCGATTACCGCTTGGGATTATAAGGAAATTCGGCCGATAAAAAATGGTATCGTTTGGTAATAAGTGAAATCCGCCATTTTGTATTTGTCAAAGTACCGGTATACATTATTACATTTTACCTTGCTTTAAATTTACTGGATTCATTCTACTAGCTGATATTGTAGATAAAACCCATGTTTATCAAAACAAACTAATGCGGAGGTCGCGCAAGGTCGCTCATGTAAATTATTAATCCTTGCCGGAAATCCACGAATAATAGGTTTCCACGAAATTAGGTTACTTGACTGTATATGATGAGCATGAAAATTTTGAGCTACTAAAATTGAAAGTAGACTACTTACCAGTTATACTCATCCGTTAGAGTTTGGCAGTTCACAAAAGGACTATTTTTAGAATTAGCCTTCCGCTTTTAAGTCGCTCATCATCTCACCAATGATAATGCAATTTCAGACATCAAATTCCAAATTTAGACCAAAAATTACCAAAAAAATAGGCATGCAAATAACCCAAAATGGAGAGAGAAAGTAGATTTCTAAAAATCGCCTGGACTACATTGTTATTAAATCATTTACATAAAACGTTTTAGTGGAGTGAGTTTTCTATTTGTCTGAATAGATAACACCCTTAGCTTAATGTTGTCTGGTGAATTATTTCTATTTATTTACACCTGATTTAAAAATTTGAATGATGCATGTCATAAGTTTTACCTTCTAAATTTGAATATTGTGGGCATAGCCCACACTTACAATCCTTCTTTGGCTGAATAAGATGGATGTCAATATCTACTAGACGACGAACGAAAGCTAAGTACTATAATAGTATTGCTATCAACTCGGCCTCAACTTTAAGCATTATACCCCCATTTCACCTAGATTGTTTTCTTTAATTGGCATGATCTGGGCCAAATTGTCCCCTATGAAACATTTGTTTTATGGTCGATCGGCTGCATTTTTGCGAAATAGTCGGGAACCTGCGACCATTGCCTTATACCTTCGGGAACATCTGGCTCGATCGCTTTTTCGGTAGTGGACACTCAAAGGATTTAGGCGATCTCACTAGATTCTCCCCGAAGATATTAGGTAGTACTCGATTATGCTAGCAGGTTCCCGACTATATCGCAAAAATGCAGCCGATCAACCAAAAAAAAAAAACCAAATGATCGGGTACAACCGTACTATCAGGATCAAAATAATGCTTGGTGAAATGGGGGTATAACACTATCATTGTACCAGCCACAAATAGTAAAGTATATGATATTGGTCTGTGAAATGTGTTTGACAATTATGAATATTAAGTAACGATCATCACAGACGATAATACTAACCAACAGCAACGGTACACCATTTCCTCTATTTGTCATAGGAATATAACTAAAAGATGTCATTTCTTTGTATAATCTTTTGAACATAATAAAACATTTGCTTATTATATAGGTAACAATAGGTAATTAAAAAAATTTGTTATTAACATCTCCTAAGTACTGCAAAATAACATTAATTAACGTCAAGAGGCATTTTTATGTTCCCACTATAATTTTATATAAAAGACATATAATAGTTATTTTTACATCCTGTGCCTTAACTAAAACTTATGACATGTAAGAAAATATTAGAACTGGGCTATGCAAATCAAAAGGTTAATTATAAACCAAACCTTAACTACCCGATAGTAAGATTAAGTAAGGATCCTATATACAAATACGGGCTATAAACCAGATTTCTGTACATGACCATGTTATACAGTTTGTCATTGATTCAAGCCTTAAAATTGCCCAGTTCTTAAAACGGAATAAATAACAATCACTACTCACTATAAACAAATAAACAACCATACTGGTTTAAAAACATAACAGATAACACGAAGATATTATAATTAAGGTATATTACATTATTATATTGAAGAGGTATGCGTATCCAGAAAAGTCAAATAAAATCAGTGCTTTAGTATTTTTATCATAGTGTATAAACCCATCATAGGACCATCATCATTATATCAAATATAAATCATTGACAGTAGTCAGTAGGGAATATGACCATTACATTAAATACAAATCATTGACAGAAATCTATTAAACAGTAGGAGATACAATAATGATCTTAAATATAAATCATTGACAGTAGTCTAATAAATCAGTAGGAGATATAATCATTAAAAATAAATCATTGACAGTAGTTTATTAAATTGGTAAGAGATATAATTATTGACAGTAGTTTATTAAATTGGTAAGAGATATAATTATTGACAGTAATCTATTAAATTGGTAAGAGATATAATCATTGACAGTAGTTTATTAAATTGGTAAGAGATATAATTATTGACAGTAGTTTATTAAATTGGTAAGAGATATAATCATTGACAGTAGTTTACTAAATTGGTAAGAGATATAATTATTGACAGTAATCTATTAAATTGGTAAGAGATATAATCATTGACAGTAGTTTATTAAATTGGTAAGAGATATAATTATTGACAGTAGTTTATTAAATTGGTAAGAGATATAATTATTGACAGTAATCTATTAAATTGGTAAGAGATATAATTATTGACAGTAATCTATTAAATTGGTAAGAGATATAATCATTGACAGTAGTTTATTAAATTGGTAAGAGATATAATCATTGACAGTAGTTTATTAAATTGGTAAGAGATATAATCATTGACAGTAGTTTATTAATTGGTATGAGGTATAATCATTGACAGTAGTTTATTAAATTGGTAAGAGATATAATCATTGACAGTAGTTTATTAATTGGTATGAGGTATAATCATATCAAACAGGAATTTATCTTATTAAATGTTTTAACAAGTTATAAAATGATGTTTTATAAATAATCAAGTTTGTAGTATGTATAACTATCATATGAACTAAACTATAAATAAATATAATAGAATTCAACACCAGCCAGTTAAATAAATTGATTAAGACAACATAGCCATTATATCTATGACAAACATGAAAGACTTTTTATCACAGCTTATACTTTTATGTTTTCTTTCGTTCTCAATCATCTGGTAAAGAAAGAGCTTCAAATCTGAAAATATTAAAAACTTTCAAGTTAAAAATGTATGGATAAATCTACCGCATTCGGTGCAAAATAACTATTTGAAATGGACTCAAGAATGTAAATTATTGAATACTCCTATTAATTATGTAATAAGCATATATTCATGAATCTCCAAAAATTGTTTAACATTATTCTCAACATATAAAAAAAACGTTCAGGAGCAATGACACAGACACTGTGCTTTAGCACATTTTAACCATGTGAAACAAGATCAATCTAAGTATTAATATCAGAAAAACATCAAATTAAATTTATCTAGCTTTTGAAACAAGCTTTTACGTGTCCACACACTAAACCCAAAGTACATATAAGGAAAAGTGTAACTACCCATGTATTGTTAGTGTAAAAGAGAATAACTCCAATTTGACCTACCTTTCTATGATGGAAGTATTTTCTTTCACTAATTGCACCATTTCCTCCACAGAATTCCTGGAAGTTTTCAATCTGAAGAAATGACTTATAAATTTTGAAACCAAAACAATAAGAATAGCATACTAAATATCATGTGAATTTTAACTTTTTCAAAAGAATCTTTCAAACTTTCCTGAATATTTGTTATCCACTGATTAAGGTTGTGGAATGCTGTTTATCATTACATTATGAAAGTTAGATTTCTTATCGGAAATTGGATTTCATACTATTATTGAAAAAAAAAAGTTCATTACCCCTGTAAGATATCACCAGCAACTTGTCTTCTTAATAATAAATTACTATTATCACTACTATTTCTACTGATACAAGGTGTATTTTCTGTATTATCACCTTCAACTTGTATTTTTGTTAGATTTTCAGATAATAACTCATGATATTGCTGCAAATACTAAAATATGAATTAATAAATGATTTATTATTGAAGTTAAAGTCTGTTGTAAATAATTCATAAATCATGAAATTTTGTAAATATATATTCAGCTGTTGTAAATAGTTTGTACCTATCCAATATATCAAATATCAATTCTTTAAATATTAATCAAATATATAAAATGTTGTAAATACATGAATATAAAGTTGTAAAGTTGGAATATTACAATATAAGACTATAATTATAAGTCAATGCTCACCAGATTAAATAACTGATAATAAGCACTCTGCTTCTGTATTAAATTATTCATTTTACATTTCATTTCTAAACTCAACACACGATTTTGGACAGCTTGACTGGAATACAGAAAATATACATACCTTGATATTACCTTTACCTCAACCTATTATTTGAAGTCATTTTGATATATTATTCTACTTGCAGAAAGCTTTTATGATCTAATAGTTGATTAAAAAAAAACAAAACCTTAAATGATTTAAAGCATTGTCTTTTCTGAACACATATCATCATCCTAATATTATGGTAAAGATTTACACAAATTAAACAATATGATAAAAGACTAATGTAAAACTTACCTATACCACTTTTGAAAGGCACTATATAAATTATGAGCAGCAGGACAACAGTGAGTCGTCAACCTAATCTTAATATCATCTGTCATCTTTTTTACTTCACATCTATTTTAATATAAAATAGCTTGCCAGGCAAGGTAACATACGCCCACTGGTAGCTGTCACAGAGGATCATTAAATCGTTATTGACCAAAAATATATGAGATCTTCATAATAATATCAAATTGCTCATATTTAAGATCTTTATTGTGCATTTATAGTTCAAAAACCCTGAAAATCTCATCAATTTAGGGTCAGTTATGCTAACTCAAAAAATGGTTGTTGAAAAATCGTCAAATACGAATTTGACTGTCATCTTATCAATCCCAATGCTCACACCAAGTTTCATCAAAATCCATTGAAAATTGTAGCTTCTAGTGTGCCCACAACATAATTTTGACGCGAAGGGCAATAACTCATGATAGCTTGCCAGGCAAGGTAACATACGCTACAAGCTGTCAGAAACAAGAACAGTCTTTAGGGACTTATTTTAAAGATCTTCATAATACATAGTAGTTATTTTTTATATTAATTTCAATTCTTTTTTTAAATCATTAGCACTAACTCAAATGCCCTTCATCGAAAAATCATTGTATCAGAACTTTACTAAAATCTTATCAATTTAAATGATCACACCACATTTCGTCATAATCGGATGAAGACAATTGGGCAATAGCTCCAAAAATATTCATCAAATAATCAACAAATATGAATCAGTCCAAGATCTTATGGATATATATGATCACACCATGTTTCATTAAAATCAATTGAAAACTGTAGTCTCTATTGTGTTCACAAACAAATGTTTTTCCTAAGTCTAGGGCAATAACTAAAAAATCGTTTATAAAAAAAAATCATCATAGCTCCAAATTTATAATCGGATGAAAACTGTAGTCAGTATTGTGCTCGCGAACAAATTTTGAAGTGTTTATACTTAGGGCAATAACTCAATAACCATTCATCAAAAATTCCTCAAATTTGAAATTGACCATGATTTACTGAATATAAATCATCACACCAAAATTCATTAATAACGAATGGAAAGTGTAGTTTATATTGCGCTCACGATCAAATTTGGACCGGTATTTACTAAGTTAAGGGCAATAATTTAACAAGTGGTTGCCCAGCAAAAATGAAATGAATGGAGTTTTACGTCCTACTTTTCTGCACCATATGGGCTAATGAAGACAGGTGTTGCCTAGAAGATACACCCACTTTCCTGATACATTTTCAGTATATCAAGGACAGTCACCTATCTGTGTCAAATCATACCAAAATAATTTGTGCAAGATATTGTTGATTTAAACAAAAACACATTATTTAATAAAATTTTGACATAAACTGTCACCTCTATCGCGTTAACAAGTCAACAAATTTTGATGTGTTTTTCGTAAATCAAGGGCAGTAACTCAAAAACTTTCATCGAAAGATCAACAAAATCGAACTTGGCCAAGATCTCATCACTAAAAATGATCACACCAAATTTCATTTAAATCGGATGAAAACTGTAGTCTCTATTGTGTTCACAAACAAATTTTGACACTTTCTGCCTAAGTCAAGGGCAATAATTCAAAAACCGTTCATCGAAAAATCAAACTTGACCAAGATCTCATTAATATAAATCATCATACCAGATTTCATTCAATTCAAATAGAAACTGTAGTCTCTATAGTGTTTACATGAAATGTGGACGGACAGGGGCAATAGCAATATACATCAACAATTCCATGTGGGCGTATAAAAATAACTTTATTACATTTTAATAATAGTACACATTATACCAATTTTCATATATGTCTGAAGATTGCACAGTGTGAAACAACATGATTCATGATTTCTATATTCTTTATAGGTAAATATGGAAAGACGGTTCAGTTATCGGGCAAATTACATCTAATTCCTTCTAAACCTGTTTGCACAACTGTCAAACACTGCTAAATATTTGCTTGAAGATTGTGACATGCCTAAGCCAGCCTTTCTCCCTTTCTGGTTACTCAGTGTTCCAGTGTGTACAAAATTCCAGGTATGGAATAACCTTTGCATTTTGCTTATTTCTTGGATACAAACTGTGTTCTCACCTCTCATATTTATGTATCTGTTCTTCATTATGTGATAGACCCCTCTTATATCTATCATTTTTTAAAGTTTTTGTTGATTCTTGTAACTTGATTATTAGCTCATGAAGAAATTCAGGGCTGTAGAAGAAAATAAAAGATCTTCATTACCACAACTGTAAGTACTTCATAAAAGTTCATTCTGTAAAATTAGTGTAGAATTCTAGAAAAATCTCCAATTCAAATGTACATCAAAATATAATTATCAATTTCAGGTCAATTTCAAGGGAGACTAATGCACCATCAATTTTGCTCACACTGAGACCAAAACATATTCATCTTTTCAATATTTTCGGTTTTACACATTCATTAGTAATTGTGAGATGATGTTATAAAGTAAACCTACCATCTATCAGCTGATAAACAACCTAGAGATGAATTCCACTCTGTTGATAATTGTTTAGTATCAGTGTTAGTTGATGTTATTTTCTCCATAACTTCATTCAAGAAATCTATTTCTAGTTCTATCTAAAAAAAAAGAAATTAGGTTATCTATGATAATATCCTTTATCATTGTGGATTGATTATAGGAGAAATTTTGAATAAACTAGTGTAAAAAAAAGCCATCAAAATTGTAGTTTGATCAAAGAAATCAAGTAGCAGATTTGGAAACTAATTCATAAAATCTTTACCAATATCCATAATGATACAAAAATATTCAACATATAAAAAAATAGATTTACCTCTTTAGAAGTGGTTTCAAATTTGTCTTGTGCCTCTGTTAACATATTATCTATACTAGTGACTAGATGTTGCAAAATAGGTATATCTTGCTTCTGTTGTAATAGACACAATGATGTTAGTTGGAATTTCATGGACTTTAAGAAATGTGCAAACCATATATTGGTTGTTTGACAAAATTGTGTTACATGTTTCAGAGTACCATTCTGTAATTCTATTCCCTGACTTAGTTCATGACTGAAATATAAATATATAGAATAATTTCGATGTGAAACTAACATTTCCAAATTAAATTTCAAATTTTCTAATATTATGTATAAGCTGATAAAGATAACAGAATAATGTATATACATACCTATATTGTTTAACAGAATAATGTATATACATACCTATATTGTTTAACAGAATAATGTACATACATACCTATATTGTTTAACAGAATAATGTATACACACCTATATTGTTTAACAGAATGATGTACATACATACCTATATTGCTTAACAGAATAATGTATATACATACCTATATTGTTTAACAGAATAATGTATACACACCTATATTGTTTAACAGAATGATGTACATACATTACTATATTGTTTAACAGAATAATGTATATACATACCTATATTGTTTAACAGAATAATGTATATACATACCTATATTGTTTAACAGAATGATGTACATACATAACTATATTGTTTAACAGAATAATGTATATACATACCTATATTGTTTAACAGAATGATGTACATACATTACTATACTGTTTAACAGAATAATGTATATACATACCTATATTGTTTAACAGAATGATGTACATACATACCTATATTGCTTAATAGAATAATGTATATACATACCTATATTGTTTAACAGAATGATGTACATACATAACTATATTGTTAAACAGAATGATGTACATACATACCTGTATTGTTTAACAGAATAATGTATATACATACCTATATTGCTTAACAGAATAATGTATATACATACCTATATTACTTAACAGAATAATGTATATACATACCTATATTGTTTAACAGAATGATGTACATACATACCTATATTGCTTAATAGAATAATGTATATACATACCTATATTGTTTAACAGAATGATGTACATACATAACTATATTGTTAAACAGAATGATGTACATACATACCTGTATTGTTTAACAGAATAATGTATATACATACCTATATTGCTTAACAGAATAATGTATATACATACCTATATTACTTAACAGAATAATGTATATACATACCTGTATTGTTTAACCGAATGATGTATACCTATATTGTTTAACAGAATGATGTACTTACATACCTGTATTGTTTAACAGAATGATGTACATACATAACTGTATTGTTTAACCGGATGATGTATACCTATATTGCTTAACAGAATGATGTACTTACATACCTGTATTGTTTAACAGAATAATGTATATACATACCTATATTGTTTAACAGAATAATGTACATACATACCTGTATTGTTTAACAGAATAATGTATATACATACCTGTATTGTTTAACAGAATGATGTAACATTATATTTGAATGTATAATATTGTCTGTAGCTGTTAATACAGCATGTGCTATCTTACAACAAAGGCGAGATGTTCTATAATCCATCTCATTATTACACTGTATACCATCAGGTACTTTAGGAAATGGAGCTGAAAACAATACATTATCTTATATTCACTGCATCAACACATAATAATTTTCAATTTCCAATTTTACAAAGACAAATTGAAATCAAATCCTGAAATATGATATATATTCATTGATGCATTCAAACTCAGATTAAAATGATTTCAAATTACAAGAAAGCCATATTGAATACACCTCCACAAATCTAAATTGAAAACAATTTGCTGGAAATTGTAGCCAGTTGAGTGAACACAAGTTAAATATGGATGGATGGATGGATGCGGTAATGACTCACCAATATATACAGGATCTGGGTAAGGACTAAATTTATTTTCTTTATTGAAAACTAAGATAGGATTGAAATAAGTTATGTAATCTGGATAGTTTTTGATCGGTAAGGATTCATCTATCATTAGTTCTAATGGTTGACTGTCTATTAATAACACTTGGTTCTCCTGCTTAATCTTGGTTTCCATAGCAACACATTCTTGTAACGAACAAAGTCTAAAAATACCAAAAGATTTGGCACTTATTGTGCTTATAGAAAAGGGAACATTTTACACAAAGCAATTATCTACTCTTCTTTAATCAATTTCAATTGCCTCTGAAATCAAGCCAATATGCAGTTTTACATCCTACTTTTCACTTATATCAAGAAATATTCATCAATATAATTAAAATAGATCGTGCTTACTTTTCCTCAGGGTCTAAATAGATTTTTATATATCGACTTTGCATAGGACAGAATAAATCTACAATACATTTATTACAAATGGTATCAACTGTTTCAAAATATTTCTCAAATGGCCAGATTTCTTCAGCTTTGATTTCCAACAATGCTGCTAACAGAGGAACCAAAAACATCTTCAAGCCACTGAAATGTACAAAAAATTATTTACATGATATACGAGTATCATTATTTAACTGTCTTTTAAAAGAAACTCATTTCCTGTTGGCAAAGATTTTTTTACATAGATTGAAAAATCAATTCTTAAATGGGGTATTGTACTGAGTCCGTGATTGTCTTTGGGTTGTTAAAAATTCTTGAATATATCAATTAAAAAGATAGCTTGCCAGGCAAGGTAATATACGCCCACTGGCAGCTTTGAGGCGATACTGAATAATATTATCAAAATCCGTCAAGAATTGTGCCATCTAGAAGCTAAAATTGAACGCGTTTTCAAAAGCAAGGGCAATAACTCATACTAATTAATATTTGATTTTTTTTGATTTTCAATAGGGTTTTTCCTTGGGTGATATACAACACCCATGCCAAGTTTCGTCAAAATCCACCAAGAATTGTGCCTTCTAGAGTGTTTACGAGCTAAAAATTGACACGTTTTCAAGAACAAGGGCAATAACTCATACTAAATATTTTATATTCTTCTGATTTTTCAATCGGGTTCATCCTTGGGTGATTACAAGCAATTGTGGACGGACGTATAAAAATTACCTGGATATTTGACAAGTATTTGGTAATGTTTGACTCCATTGTATAGCACCATTTTCAACACTCTGCACACCTGATATCACTCCTCTTTCCTTTTTACTCACAATTTCATGCCTGTAATAAAACACACCTTTTGTTTCTCATCATTCAGTTTTGATTTCATGTAACTAATTCATAGATTTAATGAGTCAATAGAATAAATATCATAAATTATAAAACAAAATCAAAATGTATATATACAATATGTATATAGACACTCAGTAAAATAATTTAATTTGGAGTTGCAGATTAACTTGATATATTTCGAAATATTCATATGATACTCTCACACATACTGGAAAACAAGACCCAGTCAAAATTCTGTTTTTTTAATAAAATCTTCTTACATTAATTCCTTATTACGTCTCCCTCCAAAAGGTCTAAAAGGAAGACTACCAGTAGCCATATGGTAATAAGTTACACCAATACTCCACAAATCAACTGAGGCATCAAATAATTTACTATTAGACCTCCGTAATACAGCCCTTTCATATATATGTGGATGCTAAAATGGATAAATAACAAAGAGAGATTTCAATAAAGAGATTGCCAGGCAAAGTAACACACGTCCACTATCAGCTGTCAGTAATGATAACAAAGTCAAAGCCTCACAAACAAAAAACCGATAATCCAATTATATCTAATATCTCATCAATATATACACCAAGACCAAGTTTCATCAAGATTGGATAAAAACTGTAGCCACTATTGTGCCTACAAGCCAAATTTGATGTGTCTCAACTAGGTCAAGGGTAATAACTCTGATACTGTTCATCTAATTGTTACCAGTTTCAAACTTGACTGTGATCTCCTCAATATATACATCCATTTTAAGTCAAGGGCAATAACTCCTGAACCGTTCATCCGATTATTACCAAATTCGAACTTGACCGTGATCGCATCAATATATACATGTATATTCATCAAGATCAGATGAAATATATAGCCTCCATTCTGTCTACAAGCCAAAGTTAAGAGTTAAGAGCAATAACTCCCAAACCATATATCCGATTATTAACAAGTTCAAACTTTTGCCTATCTTGCCTTCAAGCCAAATTTGACGCATTTTTACAAGGACAAGAACAACAACTCCGGATTCTAACTTGACCGCTATCTCATCAATATAAACTTACATACCAAGTTTCATCAATATAAGATAAAAACTGCAGCCTCTATTGTGCCTACAAGAACAGACAGACAGACAGGGCGACGGCAATATCTGTCTACTTTTTCATGTGACCAATAGAACTACAGAAATCATAGATATTGCAAAGGAAATAAGAAGTAGAAGCCATAAGCTGTAAAGCAAAAGAGCTCTGATGTCTTCTTTGAAGGAGAAAATAGACAAAAAATCCAGGTATTCAGCAGACATTAACCCTTTATTTGCAACATTACTTTTAGTATTAACATAAATATATCACTAATCAAAGCACTGCAAGAAAATACAAGCAATTGTTTAATTACAATGTCTTAATAGTTTACAGAGGTTTTAACTTACTAAGTATTCCTCTGTTCCATATAATGATACAAAATGTTCTTCATCTTCAAGTTCTCTGGCTGCCCCAAAATCTGTTAACTTATACACCGATCTAAAATATCAAAATATTGTTCATGCCTTAGCCTAGTATAAATGTATACTCAAAATATTTCCTATAATTTCATAGTCCAAAATCAATTTAACTTATAAGAACAGGATCATCATCTGTTTCACCAATCGTGCCTAATAGTCTAAGAAACGGGAATTATTTAGCTAAGCTAATCAGTAATAGAGTTCATTGTTCAAAATTTGAGCCTTCAATTACATCTGTGTCCACAATTTCCCGCCTTAAAAAGATGATTCATCTTTTCTCGAGACTCTACCATATCTAGAGAAAGACACATATACAAATAGAAAGTGAAATTCCTAGTTTGAGGTATTTTTAAAGGTATTTTCATATATTTCTAGTACTTTTGAAAATGATAATTCAAGACCTAAATCTACCCTTGAAAATGGCCTGTTTAGAATAACATATATCATGTTAGATGCATTCTTATTTCTAAGACATTGTTTTAAAATTGAATCGTTTTGATTATATATTGTAGCTGAGAATAGACAAAATGAACCATGTAAAATAAAAACAAAAGATTTATATAAGAGTCATATACCTGCCATCAGGATCTTTACAACGTAAAATATTACCAGGTTTAACATCACGATGAACAACAGCATTATCACGTAGATGTTTCATCCCTCTAGCTGCAAGCAAATAAGAATAATAAATAACAGAAATTTCTACCTTCAAGTAGAGCTCATATGGAATGAGAGAGCTGCATGGTTAAGAGTTGAATATTAAAAAGAAATAATTGCATCACCTGTATACATTCCAGTGTATCAAATCTACATGCATTACCATTGTTTCTACTTAAGTTAAAATGTTGAATAAGGGCTCTATCATAGGATCAGAATACAAGCTCGAACAGGACAACTATGATCAGGTACCAGAAGAGACAATATGGAGGAGATAAATGCTGCTCATACCAACATGTTGAAGAACTAATAAAACTTCTTCTTCAGCTATACCAAAAGCATTCTGTGGTTCCTCTAACATACTAAAAAGACTTCCATAGGGACAATATTCCATAACAATAACTTTATTATATGTGTGGTTCTGGAAAGATTCCAAAATGGCTTAAATGTTAAGGGACAGATGTATCATTTTTTGTTAACCCATCATAACTTAGTCTCAGAAACAGGAATAGTGTTGTCAGCATGGTATACTTATATTATAACTTTGCATATTGTTACTTGTAATTTTTGTCGGCATGAATAGGCAAAACATAATTATCATTATTTTTCTTATTTATTAGGTAAGTCTAGTATTTCTATTTGCCTGCCTATCTTTATATTTCATGTCGGTATAGCATGCCAAAAGTTACTTTTGTAGTCATTGTGTTTATTATCTGTTTCAGAGCAGCCATCTTGTTTTATCTTTGTTACTTGATTTTATAAGATTAGTTCAAAGTGTCACTTTTCACATTTCTGACCAGTCAATTAGGTATCCAGCATTGATTTAAATATAGGTAGAGTATCTCCCAGTTTAAATAAACTTAAAAATGTTAATAGGAAGATTTAGACTAATCTGGGTTTAGTGAAAAATATATCTCTGTGACAAAAAAGGTGTATGAATTTTAATCATTGTAAGTGTTAGTACAAATTACTTTTTTTATTAGCATAGCAGTTAATTACTCTTCAGGCCAAAATTACATAGCATTTTTAAATCTTGTGGAGCAATTTCTTCTGTGATAGTTGAAATTGTATAGCACTTTTTTTTTAAATATTTTTTAATGTTTAATAAAAGTTATGAAAAGTCGCATGCATATGATTCTCGATTGAGAACAACCAAAACCAACCGATATATTTAAGCCTTGGGTTTGCGGTTTTTCTTACGGAAATGGATATTTAAAAGTTGTTATTACTTTGTTACTAATAGGAGTGTTGTATTTCGATTGTAAATGATGAAGCATTAATTTTTTCCACCACGAAGGCCATATCCATGCTGCTCTACTCTATCTCCCCTAAATGTCGTCTGCTATCCACTTCAGTATAATATTCCTTATTTAGCACAATCTAAGACTACGATACTATTTATAGTAACAATCATGCCTCCTTTGATTCTGTGCCGACTTTCAGTCCTCGAGAAATTTACTAAAAGGTGCGGCATATCAATGTTTCATTTATTATTAGAAAATATAATGTATCGCAAAAAAACTGCTCTACTGACACAAATTACACCATATTTTGCTGAAAATTGTATGAGTGACGACTACAAATTGTCCTATTGTTTAAATTCTTTTAACTCTGGTGCATGCACAAATATCTTAGCTAAGCCAAACAGTAATAGTGTTCACAGCTCACTGTCGAAATTTGAATCTTCAAATCCAAGTATGTCCAGAATTATCTGCGTTTGAAAGTGACGAGTCGTCTTTTCTAAGGACACTGCCATATAGAGAAGACATCTATAGAAATCGGAAAAGAAATTTCAGTTTAGTCAAGGAAAAAATTGCTATTCACCAACTTAAAACAAACTTTTTCATGAAATACAACATAGATCTGACACTTTACACAATTGATGTGAAAAGGGGAGTGTTTACTACCAATACCACAGCAATTGTGATTATATCTCAGTGTTTTATATTATATGAGTGAAGTCAATTTCAGTTTTTCCATTTTTTTCAATCGAGGCAGTAATCTTTGTTTTGTGATTTCATATGCCTGCAAGCTCTTTCAATCTTTTTATTAACAGAACAAAACAAATTTTCTTTACAGAAAACTACATAGGATAAAGCCAATTTCATTTTCGACAATAACACAGTTTTAATTAGATTAATGTTAATAAACCGATATATATGATACCTACTTCCTCTTCAATAGATAACAATTTAACAATGTTTTTATGATTTAATTTTTTCATAACATCAAATTCTCTCATCTGTATAGATATAGGTCTGTTATAACTAGCTGGATTAAATACTTTTACTGCTACCAGGTCAAATGTTTTCTAAAAGTTAAAAAAACAGATTTCAGTAAAGAGTTATTATAGGTGGCTGTTATAAAAGAACTTTTTGTTTTAAAAGACATGACGACATTTTGATTATGAACTGGCACAAATTCATGATGCAACTTAATAAGATACGGTACCGTACCAATTTTGGGATTAGATGATATTAGGGCTGCAATGATGAACCGTGATTCTTTCCTTCATATAAAAATAATCGTAATGTATTGGTATAATAAATTCTTTGTGTCATGTTTTTATTTTCCAAGTATAATTTTCACATCAAAATGTGCAAAAATTCATTTCTGACTTTGAAATTTGAGATTTTTTTCATAATTCCTTACTTCTAAATGTTCTCAAGTGCTTAATAGTGACAAAATTGTTAGTAATTTTACAAATTTCGACTACTTTTTCTCTTTCCTTTTTTAATAAATGAATCACGATAATCATCGAAATAAATCGTATCGTTGGATGAGTATCGTATAGTGTATCGAATCGTAACTTGAAGAATCGTTGCAGCCCTAGATGATATCAATCCAGCCTTATTTATAGAAAGATTTGCATGGAAAAAGTCTACTCTACAATACAAGACTCAAGTTAGATTTTAATGTTAAAAAATATATTTGAAAACCTTGATATATTTAAGGGACATTGTAAGGATGAATTCTAACTAAGCTGAATCTAGCTACTTACCTTACATCGACCTTGATATACCATACTAGTAGCTCCATGACCAAGAGAATCTTGTGTATCCCAAACATAATTCTTAGATCCCTTGGTAGTAGTCATGGTTACAAGGGGTAAGATAAGCTACTTTATGCTTCCCTTTCACATCAAATCTATAATTAAATCAAATGAGTATTATGTAAGGTTGTGACCAAAGTATTAAACAATTATGTTGCTCTCTTAAAATGATGCCCAACCCTGTGCACTGTGTCATCAGGTGTTCCAAAACTGGGAGCTTGACTCCCTTGAAATAGTACTTATTGTACCAGTGTGTATTATGTTTGAAAACAAGGCCTTTTTAATATTTAGATCCATCAGCATCGTATCCCGAATACAGGCGTGGACATGGTCTTATTAACCCTTATTAAACTAAGCCCACTACACTTCGGTTTGTGGGCATGGAAATGAGGTTCAAATTTGACCAATCAGATCGGTAAAACGGAATTGAGGTCATGTTTAGAAAACAAAACACAAAATTGATTTGCCGCCACCAATTTGAAGAGATAAGAACATAAGCTTGTTCTTTCCTCCTTCCAAAATCAGCTTCAATTCCTTAACAAATGTCTTGCTCAATTCTGTATCGCCCATATTAATCGTCACACTGCTTTCGTTTTGTTTACATCAAAGGGTCCATAATGAGTGAATTGATTTGATTGGTTGAGATTTCCTAGCAAGATTTTAGGGCCAATTTCGTTTGGACTTAAGCTATTTATACGTAATTTCTCCCACTTATATAACCACAGCCTTGAGGAAACATTACATATGGGTTGTAGTTTGGGCACAATGATCATTCAGCTATGGTAGGCAACTCTTTATTTTTGTATATTAGATCAGAATTATTTCAACTCTGCATTTAGAATTATTTGCATTTAATTGTAATCTATGTATTGTTAGCAGTAGGCTGTAATTGACACTAAACTACATAAGTAAAAACACTTCTGCAACAACAACTTTACAAGTATAGATTTGATATTGGAAAGTCTTCACAAAAAACGGAAAAATGTTACAATCCTTGTGTTTCCATCCCATTAAAATCGAATATAAAATAACAGTTCCTACGTGGGCAGTTCTGTAGGCTTAGGTGTTTGTCAAAATTGCCCTCCAGAAGTAATTAAAATATACAGTATAAGCTTACAGCTAGGAAATTTTAGGTTGTAACATAGCGGTTAAGTAATGTTACAAAAGCAGTGGCACAGGCATGCAGTGGATACACGTCTGAAGAAAACCATTAAAATAGTCCGGAGACGGGTGGAGATCATGGAGGGGAACGGCATATATATTTCACTCCCCCTAAAACATAGCCATTAATGAAAATTCATTCATACAATTGACCTGGACGTCATATTCACTTCATTTATTCAATTGACCACTATAGTTCATAAATATATAATTAAATATAAGAGATAAATTGCACATTGGAGGTAACTCCCAGAGAGGTTAAGAGATAATTGTAGGCCTATTTCATGGTGCCAAATAGTTCGAACGATAAAATAATCGCAATAATCATTATTGCATTATTCAGTCAGGGAAGAATAACTAATGATTATTTCCATATAATTGTCGTTTCAATCTACACAAAAGCAGTTCCCTCGTCCTAAAAACTGACCTTAAACTATATCTGCGACACAAAGTTTTTTCTCAGCGGCATACCATGGACCCTATACAAATAACCTTGAACTTTAAATTCGCTGGGAAATGTAAGGAAATCGTGTTTCCAGACGAATAATTCTTAATTATTTCTCAGTGGGCTACCTAAACTGCCCCACTTAATTGGACTTTTGACCCCCCAAAAGGACCTGTCAGTAACCAGAACCACCTAGATTTATCTTGTGCGTTGAGTCATAATATCAGACAATTTTCTGACGGTGAATAGACCACATGAAGGATAATTTTTTAAACTACACTCTCACTTCAGGCTCTATTATTATTAGTATTAAATGGCCTACATACACAGTATCAATATCATACTGATGATACATACAGTCAGTGTTAATGGTCCCACCAGGCTAGAGTCTAAAGACTAAATATTAATAATTGTGCATAGCCATTGGCATTATTATTAGTTTTAAGGTGCTATCATTAGAGTTCTATACCTGTCATTGAAACGAAGGAAAGCTTAATTCTTTAAAATATTAGCCCTTTGAGTAACTTCTCCAAAATGTCAATAATTGCGGCCATGTTTGATATTCGCCCCGCAGTGGTTTGTTTCACTAAGTCTTATAACTCACTAACTACTTGTTTAAATTTTTATTTTATATATATTATTTTTATATACTATACACTAATCACACACAGGTATAATATTTATTTCAATAGTATGTCGTACAGTGAAAAGAGAAAGAAGGGGACATCCATGTTGAAGATCTTAGACTCATATTAAACGAAAGGGAATGTTTAGAGCTTGTTTATAGATTGAGCTTATTTCAGGGCAGTACAGTATTTACCGCCGTCTCCCGAATGTATGTTAAGGGGATATTACTCTATTTACTCGTTTTAATGAAACAACATTTAATTTATGTATTTGTTGTAGGGTGAATTTATTGTAGATTAATGGTAGTTATTTTCAGTCATTGTATTAATCTAACCACCAGTTAAAGGCGCATTTCACTGCTTCTATTCCTTTGCGATATCTTTCTCTGTCTCAGAGCTTTCATAACATCAGTTTCTGTAGGCATCAGCTAGAACACTAAAATATTGGCACCTTTGCTACCCAATGTAGATTACGTCAAGTTTATTTTTACTTGCTGTAGCCCAGGCAGGTCGTTGTGATAATTGTGACTAACCTGGTTGAAATTCCTGCGGCTCAGTCTCCAAGACTGACTTCACTTGACTTCAGTATTCTACGACTGCACTTCAGGCAGTTTTACATTAGAAAGTATGAATTAATGAGATGAATTTAATAGGCGAACTTTCAAATTTAGGCTGAAATAAAAGAAGACAAACATTTTGTTTTGGGAATATTACTAAATCACCAAAGTTATGATTATTGAGTAACACCATGTGGTGGAATGACTTGGAAAAATACCAGTTTTTCTAACATCACCAGCAGAAGAATTCCAATGAGTTACCAATCAAGAAAGGTCTGTAAAAATACATGGACATTATGATAGGTTAAATAATAACATGATAATTCATTAGAAACACCAATTAATCACAGTTTGCTTAATTCAATACTAAAAAATAAGGAAACCCATCTTTAAGCTGTCGTCCACCATGACGGCGGCTTCCAAAGCAAAACTAGATCAACAGTGACTGACGGTGGAGGCTTACAGGTCTACTTTTTACCCACAGTTGAAAGCACAAGCGAACTCCTACAGCTCCTATGTTTCGTGTCATAAAATAAGATAATTTCATTACCGGTACCATAAAAGACAGTATAATATATGCAACATACATTCATTATTCAATGGTACAATATGAAAGAAGGAAACAATACAAATACACTATCTACCAAAAACTAAAACATATAACTAATGATAATAATCAGTCTAAAAATGACGAGATCATGATAATTTAAATAACACATAGTAGGCCTATAATATGATATAAACTTACATAGGTTACATACATTACTCATGCAATGATACAAAATGAAAATTATGACGAGATCAAGATGAAATATGGCAATTACGATTAAAGAGCCAACAAGAGTTTATCGGATGAATGGTTGTGGACGGAGTCTACGTCATAACACAGAAGTGTTATCTACCCTTCATCCGGGTTCCTGCAGAGAAAAGCGCCATTGTTTTTTAATTCTTAGTTAAAAAAAAAATTGGTTAGTTCAATTCAAAGCCTTTTCGGCAGATAATTCAGTTAATGTTGTCGAGGGGGGTGATGGGGGTTAAATCATCACACCAAAGGTTCAAATTAATAGATTTAATAATCAACAAAAAACCCTGAAAGTACAAAGAAACATAATTACAAACAGGTCATAAAGTAAAGGTAAAACTTAATCACAATAGAATATATATTATATAGGCAAACATAGGTTATAACTACCGAACTGTATGAAATATACAGAGGAATATAAATACCAATACAAAACCTATGCTTAACACACTAATACATACTAACTGAAATACTTAGCTATGCACAATACAATATAATATATATATATATAATAATGCTTACCCTAAAAGGGGTTTAAACGCTAACCAAAGTTAAGGTGTAGCACCTTAACCCAAAGGGTTATATAAAGGGAATCTGTAATAAAATAATGTAGGTTATGAATGTAATGAATGTAATGGATTAAATATAAGAATTAATGAAATGTAATATTTGACTGCAGAAATGTATGTGCTTAACTTAACCAAATTACAATATGGCCGACACCTTAGTTACCAACACCAACAAAGATATAAAGTACCGGTACAGAACTTTTACATACCTATACTAAAAGTTATCCTACGTTCCAAATCCAAAGTACACACCGGAAAAGTGTATACAAACACTAAATGAAAACTATAAACCTAATTGAAGAAACTTCAATTACACCATATTACAGAAAATACAATACTGAATGACAGAACAACCATCCTACAAATTCAAACTATATAGACAGAATGACCACAAAGACATAAGGAAAATACAACTAAGGGGGTCATTACAGCTCAGATGAACAAATATAGACACCAAGATGAATAAAGATCAGAACCAGAGAAAAGATATAGAAAGGTAGAAAAGGCAGTGAAGTGTAACTGTTACTTTAATACTGTGAACTGAAAACAACTAATTACAATTAAAACCAGTTTAATTACACCCTTCAACTTTAAGTACATTCTTATTGGGCTTCCTTCATTATTAACATTCTAAGGAACCCCTGACAGAGACTAATTGGAATTTTCGGAACAAACAAAGTGTTTGTTAGTTGTTACTGTCCTGTAGATCTAGTACAGTAGTGTTATTGTTAGGCTAACTGTGTCTGTTAGTTAGTGGCGGATAATTTTTCTGCAGATTTGAAGTGTTCAGAATGGAAGCACAACGTATTAGTAGAGTTTGGTTTTAGGTAGTTCACACGTGAATCGTTTGAATATTCATCTCAAGCTAAGAAATAGCAATTTGCAACCATATTTTGGTGTATATTCCCCTATCTATGTGACTTTCTTCGGAAAAAGGGGTGGTACAATCAACAATGATAATCTGTGTAACCAGTTTGTAGAGGAAGCACAACCTAATCATGTCACGGTGTTGTCCCCCAATCTTTGATGTTTATGGATTTGTTAAGTACCATGAAGTGTAATTTAGTTTAATTAGAATTTTGTACTTGTTTTATATAATTTTGTTTACGTCATTTGTTAATGTTAATAAATGACCTTTTCGATTCAAATCAATTGTGTTAACATCAAACGAGCCCAACATCAGGGGAGATAAACCATTTTATACACATACACATACCTCAACGGATTTTATTCACATGTTATATTTTAGTCATTGGACATGGACAATAACTCTGAAACCCTTCAACCGATTGTAACCAATTTTTGAACTTGACCGAGATCTCATCAATATATACAAGCATACCAAGTTTCATCGTGTAAAACTGTAGTTTCTGTCGTGCCTACAAGTAACGTGAACGGACGGGCAGGCGCATAAAAATACAAAAGAAACTAAAAACAGCAGAACTACACTAACAAAAGCAGTAAAACTATTAACAGTTATATACATTTATCATTCATCTGATTATGTTGCTCTATTTTTTCAAGAAAGAGTTGTTTTTTAATTTTATCAAAACATTGATTGAGGTAAAGAGTTCCATAAACAGGGGCCTTGAATTTCAAGCTATTCTTATAAATGGATCTAAAAGGTTTTGAAATAAGGAATCTGGTTAATGGATGCATATGGTGTTTTTTTATATTGAAGAATATTTTGAAGATTAAGATTTCCTATTTTAGAAAAGTTTTGAAATAGAAGATGATGATGTGGAGAAGTATTCATTTTTGAAGTCTATTTCAGAGCTGTTGAAGAATAATTATTACAAGTATTTCAAATAGCGAAGCAGTAATCAATGTAGGATTTAAAATGAGCGTTATAGAATAATTTAACAAGGTTTGGATAAAGGAGGGGTATTTGAACGGTGGGTGTAAAATTCCGAATTCCCGAACTGTCCATACTGTCCGAATTGGGTCAGAAAAGAAAAAAAATTGAAATTAAATTTGAGCCAAAGGTCGTGCAAAAATTCGGGAAGCAAAACATTTTACATCAAAAAAACGAATATTGTTAAAGCTTTCATTTGGTCAAATCACAATTTCTTTCTTTATTTTTAGTGTACACCGTGCTAATTTATAATAATGCCGTCTATGAATTGACATTTTTGATTTTTAATAAATATAATCGCTATTATTCAATGGACACTTTTTGTTGTTTTGTGATCGAAGGCGTCTTCCCATTATCTGCCTTGAATAGTAACCATGACATATCAAGGTGACGACACAGTGGGAGATTTAAATCTAAATAGCTACCAAAAGTTTGAACTCTTGGTTCTTGCTGTTCCTCACAACCAGGCAGCATCTTTTTTCTCCGTTTTTTTTTACCAGATGGAGGCTGGTAATGACTTAAAAAGTTTTTAATTAAAAATTCATTGAATTAGGCTATCATCAAGGTGGAAATTATTTTCACCCAGGTGTAAGTTTAAGTTTTTAATCAAAATTTAAACGAATTATCACCTAAAAGCTTGTAGAATTGATACGGGTCTGTAAATGCTTGCCAAACCTTTATTGCCAGATTTATAGATTGGCAATACTTTAGCCTGCTTTTGATTTGAATGCTATGATGCTGTGTTGTGTGTTATAAATGGTTGTTTGGGGTTAGTTTGATCTTCGTCCATATCAGACACACCGATTTCTGTGCACTGTATGTCGAGTGGGTCAGCCCCATTGTGGTTTGTCTTAGTTATGTTTTGCTCCAATGCAACCGTGCTATTTTTGATGCCCATGGGTTCAATAGGTTGTTTAAGGTTAGTCTGCTGCTCTTCATCCGAATCAGACACATTGATTTCTTTGGGTTGTGTTCCATTTGGATATGTCATATCTGTGTTGTGCACTGATTCTACCGTGTTTTGTAGGTTGTCCACTGAGTCAATTTTATCATGATTAGGGATACCACTCTGACCATCGTCAGAAACTTGTATAGGTGAATATTTGCAGTTATTATCACAGGAAACACATTGGTCATCATTCCTTGTATTCCTTGTCTTATCAAGTTGTTCCTTAACCTTTTCGACTAGGTCATTTCTATTTATGTGTTTTAAAGCTGTCATAATCATTTCTTGACTTGGATCATTAGTCTGTTCGTACCACATGTCCATAAACTTATAGAATTTTGTTTCTACATTTGTATCATTTAACTGACCATATTTAGCAGGTGCGTTAAATTCAGGGTTTTCTAGAAGAAAAAAACAAATATTCAAACGAGGTGAAATAAGCAAGGTGAATTGGTTGTCACCCCCCGCGGCGAAACGGTAAGAACATATATTTTAAATAAGCATAAAAATAGAATCGACGACACTGATGAAGATTGTATTATATTTCTATTTGTGTTAGCAAATATGCTTATGATCATTCTTAAATTGACGAATGAATAATTACCTAATTCGGCAACAAATAAATCAAACGGGTGCAGATTATCTACCAATATCTTTCGGATTTTAATCATCCATGCAGGCTTCGCATTCGAATTACCATGCGCTTCTGAAAACAAAGATGTCCAGTTCTAAGTATGTGAAATGTTCTAACGGAAATGTCGATGGACATACTTAACCTTAATCCCAACATGAAATATTCGCACATCAATGCTAAAACACAGACTGTTTTGTGTTTCAGAGTATGTAGTTTGGCTGGTTTCATCTAAATTGAGATAACAAAAAATAGTCTACCGGTTGGTTATTTCGAAATTAAATCCCAACCCCTTCAGCAGCATAAACAAATGCCTTCATTCTTGGGATCTTAATTCAGCAAATAGCGAAAAAGGCTGAAAATCAAACACTGCATGGAAAACATCTCTTTTCAGGCCTTTTATTGGTATACCATCATTGATCGGTACAGTGTATTTACAAGTATTTTCTTTTCTCCGAGGTCTGGTAAAAAATCTCTCAAGAATGAAAGTAGAAACTTAAATAAATACCTGTTCTGAATCCAGACCCGCAACCAGCTCAATGTGCCAAGAGGGACAGTCGCAATAGCTGACCCCCCCCCCCCCATCCCTGCTTAGTTACGGTACTGTCTGACTCACTTTAGATTTTGTCTTTATTTATTTTTTAGGTCATGCTTTGGAGGTAGGCGCTCTGATTTCTAAATCACTCTATGGTTGAATTATATTTCGTTTCTATTAAATCAAAACGCGAATGCAAACACTTACAGTTTAGTCAAGTTTTGTCAAATATATTGATGTGAACAAAACAGCTGAACTTATTTTGATAGCCATTCCTATCCTCCGGTTGACTTAATTGCACATAGCAAAAATTCACAACCCCAAATAACAAAATAGTAGTAAAGTAAATGAATACTTTAATTATTGTGGCCAAAATATATTCAAATTTTACAAATTAAGACTATGCGCGTCTGTAACCAGTAAAATAATGAACTCACTATCTAACTAACGAGCAGATATAACGAAAACAAGATGAAAACCAATCACAGGTATTGAAAGGGTTAATCTGACCAGTGCTGACCTGAACTAATTTACACTTAAACTCATTATACGAAATAAAAATAGAAATATCTTCATTTATACTTAAACTCACTCTACGAAGGAGAAAATAAAAAAAGTTAAAGGAGTTGCCAATTAAACATTTTATATATAAAATACTAAAATTGGTTAAGCAAGTATGGAACTAGTTGGATTTTGCAAACTCGACAGGCTTGCTAAAAATTAGAAAAATTCAACATAAGCCCTTTAAAAACATCTCCGGTGTCAACGCAGAAAAGCTTAAGAAATAATTTAACTAATGAATATAAAAGATACAATCGTTTTCCAAATATGAGTTTTGACAAGTCTTATTACTTTCCGAGGAAGTATGGCCAGTAGGGCTGTGAATAGATACATACGTGAAGATTGGGATAACAGTTCTACATTTCTGCTATCAGCAAGAGGTCTTCCTTCTTCTTCTGTAACCCGATGGGCATTACCTGCAATCAAAACAATAAGATATATTTATCTTGTTTATAACTTAAAATGAATCATAAACAACAGTGGAAAAAAAAATGAAATGAAATGAATAGAGTTTTACGTCCCACTTTTCTGCACCATGTGGGCTAATGAAGACGAGCAACGCCATGCAAGATGCAATGAGTGAAATTTTGCCAGGACAGCGGCATTAGCCTGCTCTTTTTCGATTTCCAACTGTCGATGGATCTTTAACGTGCACAGCCTGTAGCACACGGGACCTCGGTTTATTGTCCAATCCAAACGACTAGACGCTTTTTCCATGTCAGCCCCTCTTACCTGCATAACTGAGAGTGGGAAACCGGGTTGAAAAATCCGAAGGTATTATCTCGACCTATGCCGGGATTGAACCCTGGACCTTCCCAAAAAAAAAAAAAAAAAAAAAAAAAAAATTGAACTTCTAAATTAATGTTCGTACAACTCACTTCTTAAACAAGACTTTTTCTTCAAACACAATAAAACACCAATACTTATACCAATAATTAGAATTATTGCAACGCCTATACCTATGCCTGCTATTCCACCATAACTTATACTATGACCATTTTTTTCTAAAAAAAAATTTAACAAAATTATACATGGGACTATAGGCCAATATGCTAGTTTTTAATTTAATTTTAATTGCTCGGTTTAAATCACTTGTTTCAATCCACTGCAGGTAATAATGAACAAGTTCTATCAATGTGTTTTAACAACAGTGGCATTCCGCTCCGTCAGTTTTAAATTGCTTACCATTGAGTTCTTAAATCCTGGTGCTGTATTCCCCCCTTGACAATTCTGTGGATCTAGTTTGGCCGCTTATGACGCATTGAAACGCCGGTATTAAATACAATAATAATACAATGTTAATTCACGAATGTATCATAATTATTAAATATTGAAGAATATATCTTTTTAGATTGTCTATTATCAGATTTATAATAGACAATGATTTACTTGAAAAAGACCTACACGCTTTCAATTATTCGTTTTATATCAAAAAGTATAAATAAATTCACGATCCTGGTAAATTAATTCTGTGATTATTAATTCCTAGTACGTGTGTGTAAAGATGAGGTACTTGCCCAATCCCCCACTTTTACTTTGACATTTTAGTTTTAGTTTAAACTTTCAGATAAATTAGCAGCTTATAAACTTTCACATGAGGAAGGAAGTATATGAATCATCAATGAGTAAGTATTTCATAATGGAAGTGGTAGAAATTGATCAGGGACACATTTCTTTTTGAGACACAAAAAGAAATTTCCAACCTACATATAAAAATCAGACTGTCCCTTTGAGGTACATTATGTTAAAACAAAATCCTCTTGGTTAATATGAAACATTCCCGTTACATTCTGTACGAAATTATATTTACATGAAAAATAGAATTTTCATGGAATTTAGTTGAAAGTGATAATTGTTCAAATTTATAACGAACATGATATGACAAGTTTGTCAGTGTTACCTGATGAAGATACTGGGATTACTGAAGACTCTGGGATGGTTGATAGACTGGTGGTGGGTAGTTGTTTACACTGAGTATTATGCGTTATATTACAAACATGCTTGGTTTCTTGATCTCCCGCACAAATATCACATTTTACACAATCTTCCACTGTACTGTTATAATAAGTATCAGATTCACAATCTTCACAATATTCCTTTTCGTCCCGAACTAAAATAATATCAAATTTCAAATAGGCCAAGTTTCGTTCGAGAAATTATAATACACCCATGTTATCCAGTGTTATCAGCTGAAGGGGCAAGCAAGCCATTCTTTCACTAGTTAAAATAATCAAAACGCCACTCACGTTGTCTTACTTCAGACACATTTCACAAAATAATATTGCTTTGGAAATATGAAAATATTTCTTCCTATTTATTGTGATTTTCATTCACAAGTTGATCGAATAATTTTAGACAAAAGCCTGCGTTCATTTCCAATTTAAAAGTTTTACAAGATATATACACAATTTACGACAAACCGGGTCATTGGATGTGAAAAAAAAAACATCTGAACTTATTTTAATAGCCATTCCTATCCTCCAGTTGACTTATTGCACATACCAAAAATTGGTCAAGCAATACCCAAATTTTGATTAGTAACCCAGTATCTCCTAAGTGTTTAAAATTTTAGATCAGATTCTCAAAAATTAATATAGGTCCGTATAAAAAAATTAAATCATGTTGTAACTCAGTTTCACGCTATGCGATCTTCATACAAATGACCTATTTTCAGCCTGCGTCCATACTGAAATTGGACAATAAGAACTTATTCAAATGTCTATGTTTCAAGAGTTCGGAACCGGTGGGTGTAAAATTCCAAATTCCCGAACTGTCCGAATTGGGTCAGAAAAGACAAAAAAATCGAAATTAGAATTGCGCCAAAGGTCGTGCACAAATTCGGGAAGCAAAACATTTTACATCAAAAAACGAATATTTTTAAAAGCTTTCATCTGGTCAAATCACAATTTTTTTCTTATTTTTCGTGTACACAGTATAATTTATAATGATGCCGTCTTACTCACTGCATGTTAGCCTGTTCCCATCATTCACATTGGCATCAAACTTTGTGACTTCCTTTTCACATTAGTATTTTTACTATTATTATAGTATATTGTTGTCATGACGTAACCATTACCAGTTAGGCTTAGCATATATTTTTAGACATATATTATATCTCTGTGGATATAGCATGGAGGAGTAGTACTAGTAGTTGAATCCGACTGTGAGTGTGATTCCCTAAAACGTCTGTAACAGGTTTTCACTAAATGCCACGTAGATGTAGAGGTGTGTTTCCAATCTTCTCCCACAGCCCCCTTACCGACCAGCACATTTTCTGAATGGGAAGGAGACAAGGGTGGGGAAGATGTTGCCTGGTTGTGAGAAACAGCAATAACCAAGAGTTCAAACTTTTTCAGAGTTTCAAACCGCTGTGTTGTCACCTTGATATGTTGCTATTCAAGGGAGATAATGGGAAGACGCGTTCGATCACAAAAAAAGTCCATTGAATAATAGCGATTATATTTATTAATAATATCAATTCATAGACGGCATTATTATAAACTAGCACGGTGTACACTAAAAATAAAGAAAGAAATTGTGATTTGAAAAACTTTTAAAATTATTCGTTTTTTGATGTAAAATGTTTTGATTTCCGAATTTGTGCATCACCTTTTGCGCAAAATTACTTTCGATTTTTTTGTCTTTTCTGACCCAATACGGACAGTTCGGACAGTTTGGGAATTCGGAATTTTACACCCACCGGTTCGAAACGTTTGTTTAAAGACTTGCCATTACAGTATTTTAATGAAAATTATGTGAATTTTTAGGGGAAGTGTTTTGATAGGAGATTCGTGAATTTATGACCAATATTTGTAGAAACATTTTTACTTAGTGGAGGGTTCAAAGACACTATATTATCCTTGTCTATTTCGTTTGTTGGGAATTGATTTAGTCAACTTTATAACGAACATGATATGACAAGTTTGTCAGTGTTACCTGATGAAGATACTGGGATTACTGAAGACTCTGGGATGGTTGATAGACTGGTGGTGGGTAGTTGTTTACACTGAGTATTATGCGTTATATTACAAACATGTTTGGTTTCTTGATCTCCCGTACAAATATCACATTTTACACGTTGGATAATTCTAGACGAAAGCCTGCGTTCATGTCCAATTTAAAAGTTTTACAGAGAACTACTATTGAATTCTATTATCCAGAGTAATGCTTACTCTTTTAGAACAACACCGTGTTACTTACCCCTTTTAATTCTAGGTGGTTCACACGACTTACAATAGTCTAGATAGAAATATTCTTTATCAGGACATTTGCATTCAGTATCCGTTTCCGGTGTACAGTTCTTCTTAATTATTTGGTAAGTGTGGCTGCAATCTTTACATTTCCCACAAAGCTTAGAAGAACTAAGTCTCACAGCAAACGTACCCTCCTCACAAGTAACACAATCCGATTGACTAAGATCTTTGGTACAGTGATTTAAAACTTTATGTCCTCTTGGACACTTTACACATTTTATTCTATTATGATAATAAAACACATCTTCTACCTAGAAATTAAATATAAAAATCGATTCGGTTGGTGTTGGGTGTTATAGAAGCACCGGTCAAGGTCACAAGTATACTTCTTTTACATCAATTATCAATTTGAATAATAAAGATTAAATTGAAATGGTACCAATGCAAATTTAAATGCGTGAATGTATATACTTTAAAGGGATACTACGTCTTAGGATGAACATGAAATTTAAATTTTACTCAAATTTGGCCAATATCAGTATATATCCATCAGTGGACTTACCTGGTGTCCTAACTATACATCTATATAATCCCTCTATTATCCGATATATCCACAAAATCAAGTAATTAATTATAAAACGCTTAATACATCCATTAAGCGATTTTCAAATCGTGAGTCTAGGAAATCCGGTGTTATTTTCAAGGTGAAGTAACTCTCAAGTGGGGTTTCCCGCGTCCTTGACCTCTACTCTTGAATTGACCTCGACATTGTCAGACATACTTTGAAGACGATATAATAATGCCTCGTAGGAGATTAAGCAACTCCGCGAAAAAGCAATTCAAATGATTTAGAATGAATACTCCACCACTAACACAATTTTCAACGAATCATTAGCAAAGTTTATTTGTATACACCGGAAGATGATTGTTTCCTGTTTTAGTGTTGATTACCCAGACTCTTTTTTCTCAAACTGAACAGACTTGTCGCTTGCTCACTTTCTATAAAAAATTTTCATTACAGTTTTATTGTCGCTTTTTCAAAAGTTTGGGATGCATACTTATTTAACCAATGGTCACTATTAAACACAAATATTAGCCATAGGACGAGTGTATTCTAAGACGTAGTATCACTTTAAAGGAAATTATTTGGATAAGATATATTATTGAAAGATATTTTCATCTTTATATGCCTTTCTTCTGTTATTTTTGGAAGATTGTGGATAGACATCAGCACTGCAATTGGTAAAACTACACCATTTCATTTAAATCAGATAAAAATGTATCTATTACGTTCACCAGAAATGTTGAATAAATAAAATGATGTTACATTGAGGAGTATTTACAATCAACTGTAAAAGGACAGCTCGACAAAAAAAACAGAAGATTTTTGTGCCGTTTTCTGAAACGTACAATGGCAAACAAATGAGTAAAATGACATTATATTTTCTGCACTGAATCATTCTGAATGTCTTTAATCTCCCGACACCCTCAGCTCATTTTGAGACAATAAAGATAGCTTGCAAGGTAACGTACGCCCACTGGCAGCTGGCAGAAATGATAAAACAGTCTTTAGTGACTAAGTACGAATTTTCTCACATTAAAGAAATTTTATTAGTTTGAATTCAATGATATATATATATTTACTGCCAGTTATTCATGCTGAGTAATTCCACAATTTATTATAAAATCAATAACAATAACCCAAATATAGTCACACAGCTCTAATATCAAGGTCAAAAAAATTGTTAAGAGTGAAATCGTTGAAAATTCAAACTTGACAAAAATCTCATCAATGAAAATAAAAAGACGTAAAACTCCATTATTTCATCATAAAAATCACATGAAATCTGTAGTCTTTATTGTGTTCACAAACAAATTTTGACGCGTTTTTCCTATGTCAAGGACAATTATTTAAAAAACCGTTCATCAAAAAATCGTCAAATTCGAACTTGACTAGGATCTCATCATTATACATTATCAAATCAAGTTTCATTAAAATCAGATAAAAATTGTAGTCTCTATTGTGTTCAAGAAATGTTGACGGACCGACGGACAGGGCCACGGCAATATAAAAAAGTTATTGTTACATACAATCTTAAAGGGATTGTAAAGAGGTTTTCTGATATCCTTCTGTATATCGGGGACACTGTTAGCACCAATTTGCGATATTCCAATTTTCAATCAGACGTCTGTAATGACCCTTCGATTAGTGACGTCATCAAACACTTAGTTTAGTGTACGTCTGACTGAAAATTTGAATGGCGCAAATGATGCTATCAGTGTCCCCGATACACATACTTTTTTTTTAGAAAAACTCTTTACAATCGCTTTAATATATTAAGAATATAGGAGAAATAATTATTAGGTTACAAATCTATACACCAAGAAAGAAATGATCCGTAACAAACTAGCTTGGAACTTGATAGCGAGCAGACGGAGAATATGGACAATTGTTTGTGCCAGACTGTATCTAAAAAGTACATACCCTTTCAGTTTTGAAAACTTGAACAGTAAGCGCCAAGAGGAAAACCAAAATTTTCATTGCAATCTGAGACAAACTGAAATTAAATAATCAAACTGTTTTCCAAAAACTACAATACTACAATAGTTTTTCGTCCAACTCTTCTGCACCTAATTGGGCAACTACATGCAGTGTAAAATTTTCCAGGACAGTTGCATAAGTACGGAAGCTCAAATACGACATGTTTTTGTATTTTTGAATTTCTAATTTGAAATTTGAATATTAAGTTTGAAATTTGAATATTGAGTTTGAAATTTGAATTTCGAATTTGAAATTTGAATTTCGAATTTGAAATTTGAATTTCGAATTTGAAATTTGAATTTGAAATTTGAAATTTGAAATTTGAAATTTGAATTTGAAATTTGAAATTTGAAATTTGAATTTCGACTCAATTCTCTCATAAGAGACCACTTCCAGTAAGAGACTGCGTGGTCTCTTAACATAGTTTCTACTGTATCATTAACGCGGACAGTCCGTAGCATCCGAACAACTAGACGCCTTTTACATGTCAGCCCCTTCCGAACTGCATCACTGTGCACGTTAAATATCCCTCGACAGTTGTAAATCGAAAAAGTGCAAACTAATGCCACTGTCATGGCAAAATCTTGACGATGTCGGTTTTCATTTAAACTCCATTCATTTAATTTCCAGGCCATTTGCAGTCATATTCTTTGTACTATCTTCATACAATCTTGACAATCTTTTTCACCCTCAAATTCACAGTTTTGATCGAATTGACTTGAAATTGCATATCTGATCTCAAATGCCAATTTTTATCTTTGTAGCTTGACATTTTCCCCAGTGCCTCATAAGTTTACAGCATCATTTCCGTAGGTCGTAAAAATCCGTTTAATTTACTTTTATTATTTTTATTTTGGGCTTTCCCCACTGATACTAGCATACTGTTATACACGGCCTTCCTTTTAAATACGCATTTGAATCCTTCCCCACTGCTATTATCACCTCAGCTGATGGGTTGTTGGTTTTCTTTAGGCTGAGCTTATTATCATTGACCCTTCAACTGCTACTAGCTTTAAAATAACAAGGACTTATACCCCTTTTACACTCGGCTCCGATAAAGTGGGCCAGGCCATGATTGCTCCCTGGCCCACTTCAAGTGTAAACGGAATAAAGCGAGCCAATTTAATCGGGGCCTGGCACCGCAATAAGAGGTGAGCCAGGTCCGGATCGGTGCCTGACCCACTTAAATTTTACTAGTGTAAAACGAATGCGTGCCTGGCTCCGTTTAAAAATTCTTCTGCGCATGTGCAGGGTTTACAACTTCCGTATCAGCCATTATAAATCTACAAATGTGGACCTTTTGTAATCTTTTTAATTAGAGAGTGCACGCTTATTTCCGTTTAAAGTGGGCCTGGCCCAGATCACAGAGCGCCGGTGTAAACAGGCGTTTTGATCGAAGCCAGGCACCGATCCGGGCCAGACTATCTTTAACGGGGCCGAGTGTAAAAGGGGTATAAAAGACGGTTTACGTCTTATTTTTCTGCACCCGATTGGGTTAAGTAAGACGGGTAACTCCATACAATGCTCAAGAATTTGACAGGACAGCTCAACTTCATAATTCAGCATAATTTCATATTGATTTCTAACTGTCGAGGTATATTTAGGTAGCCTTAAGCACACGGGCCTCGGCTAGATTCCCCCCCCCCCCCTCCCTCATCCCCTACTAATACTAGCTTTAACTACAATGGCCTTTAAAAAGGTGAATTATGGCATTTACACACGCTATATTAGCGTTTTAAAATCTGTAGTTAATTTATTCAAAGAACATCACACATGCGTGTTAACTACAATAATTTGATCGACTGTATCATACCTATAGGTTTAGTATTACCTGGCTTTTTACCTGACCTTTTAAAGACGCCTTATGGCTTTTATCTTTGCTAATACCGTTCTAGAATCGGTGATTCATATGTGCTACTAGTAGGGAAAACGGACAGGGTTGGGTGCTTTATTAACATTGTCGTGTGTTTTTATAAGATAAGTATGTCAACACAGAAGTAGACTATGCAGTAAATTTCCTATAACAATATAGATCTGTTAAGCAATACTGTTTTACGAATAGACTGCTTTCGTGTTCAAACCACATCCCTTAATCACTCATATATTAATCATATCTTACCTTAAAATATCTTCAAACTGAGGATTTTTACTTTTTAAGGCAGGTATTCGATTTATTTATTTTTAAACTTGGAATTCCCCATTTTATATATAGAATATATCGTATACCTGTCCATGACGCTTTCAGGGGACATAACAACAATTAAGCCTTTTTAAAAACAGAAAAAAATTGGCAATTCCCGCAAGTTTTGACAGTGTATATTTTGATATTTCTATCCGCGGATGCCATATTTATAATATTCTATAAAGTAGAAAATTGGAATCGTGCAAATTGATGCTGATAACTGTCCCCGATATACATAAAAAAAATATAAAAAAACCTTGATGCAATCCCTTTTATTAATTTAAATTCTATTTTTCATATAGTAGGTAAGATAATTCTATATATTAGATATTCTTGTAAGTAATGAAATATGTATCTTTTTTGTAAATATATATTTGTAAACCAAAAAATATTTATATATCATTTTATCAATTTTATATCCTGAATGTTAAACGGTGTGTGTGTGGTTTATTATGATAAAGGTATATTACATGTTAATGCTATATTATCTAACAACATGTCTAGACACGGTTACATTTGATAATTTATATTGCTTCGACAACTAGTTTAGTTTATGCAACAAATTATAATCATTATTATACAGTAATGACTGGTACAAGTCAGATAATAATTTTTGAAGCTAAAATGATATTTTGCAATGTATTGTAATTTTGATTTTCATTGGGATTGACGTGACCTATATTACTTCTATAATACAACTACATTTCGTATAGTTGGCCTATATTTTAGTCAAACAAAGATTTAATTTTAAGCAGTTCAGTTGGCGACGAACACAGTGTAATTTTATTTATATAGTTTAACAAACTATTCATTGTACCCGTATAAAAGTTGATTCTTTATTTTATGTTTCGAATTGGTCGAGTATTATCTTTGTTCGACTATAATAGTTGTCACCACTGTATGTTTGAGAAGTATAGTTTACATTATAACAATTTTGTACGAAAATATAATTATAAAATGGTTCTAAAATAAATTTAATGAATATCGTTGAAGGACATACCACAGATATTTTGAATAATAATATACTTACCTGTATTAAGGAAATATTGATCTTGAAACTGAAACGTTACTCCAGTCGGAAAATGAATTGGGAAAACTACCATTTTATCATTATTTAATGCTGATTCATATAACTAATCATGGTTATCGATTAATTAATAAACACTAGTAACCTTGATAATACTTCTCTGTAAACCGCTCACCGTTTCTAGGAATAGCCGTTTGCAAATAAAGTTATCTCCCTTATACAACGTTCACATAGGGGTTTTATACTGCATGGATTTTGCAATAAAGTTTTATTACGCTAAAGAACCCTTTATTTTCTTGGGGTCGCGGGCTGGTCTGAGAGCTTTTTGAAAATTGATATTGTGTGTGAAAATTCTTACAAACTCTTGTGTGAAGACCTCACTCCCTTGTCTCAAATCACTGGAAATGAAATTGAGTAAAACTGTTTTTTTTACTTATGCAGGTTTTTGGAAGAAGGTAGCTTTTTATACTCCCACATTATAATGTGGTTGTATATTGTTGTCGCACTTGTCCGTCCGTCTGATTTTAATGAAATTTGGTGTGATTATTTATATTCATGAGGTCTTGGTCAAGTTCGAATTCGAAGATTTTTCGATGAATGGTTATTGCCCTTGAAAAACGCTTCAAAATTTGTTTGTGAACACAATAGAGACTTCAGTTTTCATTCGATTTAAATGAAATTGGGTGTGATCATTAATAATGATGAGATCTTAGTCAAGATTGAATTTGACGATTTTTGTGTCGCTTCCAACCCCCTATGCAAACAAGTGTTTTGTGGACCTTGCTCGTTTGAGATGGCAAATCTTAAACTACAAATTGCGTAAATATCATTTATTCAAATTTAAGATAAATGACGATAACAATATGCAAATAAATTGTAATGCAATTTGAATATAACAAAAGAATTTAAAATATATACAAAGCCATCGAAAAGATGGGAGATAAAATTCCGCCAAAGTCATCACGTTAACGTGAAGACCCACCCATCCAAGGTCCGCAAAAAACTCAAAACACACACGCGATACAGTTTGACCAAAACAGATCTTGACCCTAATGACCAGCCTCGTGCTGACGTCTTAAAGGATGCAATTATTCAAACCCATAAGTAGTAAATCATTTAAAACATCAAAAACAAAATGTGTTAAAATCTAAATAAAATATTATAGCGTCTAAACATATACCTACAACAATGTTAGCGGAACACCTTTGATCACCGGACTTCGATGCCACCCAGGAAAAACTGATATTTTACTCAGAAACCTGTGCTCATACGTAATGCAAAGAGACCCTACAAAGCTTGCGCTGAGCGAACGCATTGATACCAATTCCACATAACATTAACTGAATTGCATTACGCTACCTACATATTGTGGAACAAAGCTTTCCTTCAAAATGGAATATTGTGACTAACCTTCCGATCTGACGTAAAAGCTTTGGAACTTATTGACACATTAACAACGAATGGCGTCCTCTGAATGACCGTAAATAAATGCACTACTCGCGGCGCCAATTCTAAACGAATGCGATTTGTAAAGCTTAGGATTCAAATTCAAGAATTCTAAAATATTTTTCAGTTTTTTAGTTATGAAAGAATACGAAATTGGAGATCCATCCATTAATTGAAAAAGTGGGCCAGTTTCATGAGGACATAAAATTAAATAAGTATGTAAACAGATAATTGGGCATAAACTTGAATCGCCAGACATTGCTGATATATGAATGCACACAGGAGATGTTGATTTTTTATGCTTAAAGTTACGTAAATTAAGTTTTAAACCAACAGGTTTATCACCTGTATACTCAAATCCGACACTTGAATTTCGAAGGATGGATCCTTGTTTGATTTCAAGCATATTTCACCCATACGAAGGAAGGCTGAGAGTAAATATGGCTCTAATCAAAATTTGGTGAGAATGTAGGGATACGACTATCGGTATAGCATCTACCAAACGCTTCAGCAATCCCTTAGTAATTGGAAGTCGACTATCTGTAGAAGGTTTCAAATTTTGGGCACCTTTGATAAATTTCCTAACCAAAAAGGAATCGGACGAATTTTCGAGAGAAGATAATTTATGCACATACTCTATAGCAGATGCTGAAGAGGCAATGGTGCTGGGAGCATACCCAGAATCAAATAAAAATGCCAAAAAATTTATTAAACAAATCTGAGTAATCGGCAACAGTGTAGGATAATTTCTATGATGACAAAATTGAGTAAATTTCAACCAATAATTTTTGTAAGAGGTCAATGTCGACGGTGACATTGCAGATTCCAGGATTTTACAAGCGACTCCATCTAAACCGACAAAAACTGCAGTGGAACGGGAAAAGGCTCCGAATCCAAATAAGGTGCTATTTCCCTGGCTTTCTGAAACATCAAACGAGATAAAGAGTCACTCAAAGTATTTATTTTCCCGGGGATGTGTTTTGATTTAAAAACAATATTATGAGTAAGGGTAGTAATAACTAATCTGCGAACGAGGCGCATCATTAGCGGACACTTAGAGGACATTTTATTTATGACAAATTTGGTGCTTTCGTTATCGGTTAGAAAAATTGTTTTGTGATTTTTCGTTAATGCTCCCCACGTTTCCATAGCAACTATTATTGGAAACAGCTCCATGGCATTGATGTGCATAGATCTTAATTCATTGGACTAAGGAAAAGCGAACCATCGAGAACTGAAAACTGCCGCGAACCCTTTGGTCGACGCGGCGTCTGTATACAATTTGATAGTATCTGAAGATAACCAATTGTCGTACAGAAACATACATTTTCCGTTAAAATTGTAAATAAAAGTATCAAAATAATAGTTTAAATTTTTGCCATTTTGAATGGTGAAACCCAGTAACTTGTAATCGGAGGGATGAATTGGTATGACGATAAGCATCGAGAATATCGCTTTTGGCCATGAGACACCCTCGGCCCAACATTTTGACAATAGAAATAACGTCATCGATAGAATCGTATGCAACTTCCGTGAAGCATTTGTCTATGAAGGAATTAATCGAGTTACCATTCGGAAATGAAAGATCGTGAATGACTCTATAGGAGAGTTTTCCGTCTGCACTAGATGACTTCGGAACGAGACCAAGAGGTGAACAAATAATACTCTTAAAGGGAGGTGCTGAAAACCTTCCTGGAAACCACGCACTAGGAAGTCTCGTTCTATAGAATCATAACCATCAAGAACATTATACAATTTATGAGGATGTATCGGCGTTGGTAGCCTGTGGCTGTGTGTTTTGTTTGCGAGAGGCACGAAAGGAATTATTTGAAGATTGGATTCATTCAGAATCGTCCTGATTAAAACTCTTAGATACATCTGTTTTAAAATACCTACAACGAGTATGATTGACCACCACACTTCAGACAGAGATGATTGTACGTACATTTTGTACGCGTACAACCGTTTTTCTGATTAAAGGCGTAACACATACGTTTTTGCTTTGGAGGTTCCTTATTTTGAGAACGGGCTCCGTAAAGTGTTGTGACACGCAGCCAAAGTTCAGAATGCAAAATTCCCCACTGAAGTGGCTGAGACTGCATGTGATTTCTAAAAGATGAATCATAAAATAGAAATGCCTTTTGGCCATAAGATTTACTCAAATCCTGTATGAGTGCAGAATAGGCTAAAAGCCCCGAATAAGAATTTGGATATTTCTGCAAATATATATCCATGAAAATGTGGAATGCTTTGAGCCAATTTTCTATGTTTAGCACCTTTGACTTAGGTTTTGAAACAATCTTTAGAAGTTTGTCATTTCCAGAGTTTTCAATATCGATATTGAATCCTTCAGATAGTCCTTCAGGCAATAACGAGGAAAATTCTACAAAAACTTTCTGCCAAATACAGGATTTGAGCTTATCTGACACATGGGCAGATATACCCAGATTATAAGAATATATAGAGTTAGAAGTAGAGGGATTGTTCCCAATACTCAAATCAGAAGTACCTGATATATTCCCATCCAAAGAAAGGTTAGACGGTATATCTTCAGATGATATAGCCCCCGCTTGTTGATTGGATAACACTTCACCAACTGCCGAAGTTTGAAGAAGACCATGGTTTGAAAGTTTATTAAAGAGTTTATCCACAATTCAATCCTCGGCTTCTTGGGAGAGACTGCATACATGAAGTCCACCAGCATCAATTGTAGATCCACCAACAGAACTACTAGATTCTTCAGCGATGTTACTAGATCCACCATTTGCCTTTTTCTTCATAGAATTAGTACTCAAAGGTAATCTGGATTTCCTTTTAGAAACTCTTGGATTGGTTGGTGCCGACATCTAGATACTTCTGAAAAATAGTTGATTTCAGCATGAATTCTGTTGAAGAGAAACGATGCACCGATGTACACAATCAGCATTGTGAAGAATCCACAGAACACCGCCATTTCTGCAACTGGATTTGCGCCCACATGACTTCAAGAGAATCCATGTTGCTGGTGGTATTTGGTATCTAACAAAACAACGTGCAGTGTAGGCACCATGGATAAACATCCTCAAAAAGAGTACAGTGTGCATGCTCGGCACTATGGCTATCAAAAACCATCAAAAGGGTTCAGTGTGCATTCAGTGTGCATTCTCGGCACCATGGCTATAAAACGCCATCAAAAGAGTACAGTGTGCATTGTCGGCACCATGGCTATAAAGCGCCATCAAAAGAGTACAGTGGGCATTGTCGGCAGCATGGCTATAAAACGCCATCAAAAGAGTACAGTGTGCATAGTCGGCACCATGGCTATAAAACACCATCAAAAGAGAACAGTGTGCATTGTCGGCACCATGGCTAACAAAGGCCATCAAAGAGTACAGTGTGCATTGTCGGCACCATGGCTATAAAAAGCCATCAAAAGAGTGCAGTGCATTGTCGGCACCATGGCTATCAGAAGCCAACAAGGAAGTACAGTGTGCATTTTCGGCATCATGGCTCCAAAAGCCACACAAGAAGTAAAGTGTGTATTGCTACATCGTCGGCACCATGGCTATAAGAATCCATCCCAAGAGTTCAATGTGCATTGTCGGCACCATGGCAAAGTGGATTGCCAAAACTAACACCGGAGGTGAAATAACGGACCAATGGAGGTCATATGCAGCGGGAATGTGGAAAACCTAAACGAAGACAATCTCGGAAGTAAAAAGGGGTATAGGGCGAAACTGATACTCTGCTTTGTTGAACAAGCTATGCTGAAATGACCTGTAGCGAACTGTTTTTAGTCACCAACAAAACCACGTGTTGGCTTCGTGCCTGATTAAATTCAAATTATAAACTGGATTGCTATCTTAAGACTTAAGTTCTATGTGCAGTATGACGCTCGATCATACATTCCATAAATTATCCTAGGAGAAATATAAATTAATTAAATTAATACAATAAAAATTCAAATTTCTTTAGGCCTTTGGAAAGTGGCTTGCTTCAACAAAATCACGATTAAAAAGGCCTAATATGGGAAGTAACTCTGATATTCCTATAATTGAACACGGGGCCGTAACTCAATAACGATAGTTTCCAGACTACACAAATGTAATTATATTCCATAATTATGTATTTCGATCAATGGAATTTGAGTTATTTCATCAAAATTAGTTGGCTTGTTAACGCAAAAGAGGTGACGGTTTGAAATTTGTGTGTTTGATTAAATCAACAATATCTTGCACAAATTACAGAATGGTGATCGCTCTTGATGTACTGAAAATGTATCAGGAAAGTGGGCGCATCTTGCTAGGCAACCACTTGTTATATTAACTATCTCAAAGAAATATTCATATATATTGTACGATTGTTGAAAATCATTAATAGTATTTTAAATTCAACTTCTTATCTTCTTTGTTGAAAAGAACCAATGCAGTTAGAGTGAAATTTGCAATATTTTTTATTATTTTTACAAAACAAATATTTTTATTATTTAAATTCCAGAAATGCGTCCCTTAACGTATCTGAAAGTTTTAACTGAAAAAAATTCACACGTTAATTTTCTAACACCAAAACTATACAAAAAGGTTTATGTAAGTAAATCTAAACTTTAAAGTTTGTCGAGAAATATGCCTCCTATTTATTCTGAAAGTTCCAATTAATAATATCATTATGATGTCATTATACAGCCAAACACCAAAACCAGTACAAACTGCCTTTTGAAACAAATTCAGGTTGATCAAGGGTTTAGACTTAGTATAGAATGAATCAGAAAGCTTGCCAATAAGACCATTCAAATCCAAGAATCATGTAAAGGAATGATTCATTCCAAACAGGATCCCTAAAAGTCGCCCGATTATATCGGACTGTGGGGTTGAGTCATATTGCTTTTCTAACGGTTGAGTATTACCTGGTACCGACTGGTACGGTACGCGGTTGATTTGGGTTTTGAATAGTACGAAAATCGCATAATTCCTTCAGAATACCTCAAACTAGAAATTTCACTTTCCTGTTTCAATATATTTCTTTTCTATATGCTCTATAGTCTCGAGAAAAGACGAGTCGTCATTTCAACTTCCACACGCGTATAATTCTGGACACATTTAAAGGCTCAAATTTCGACGATGAGCTGTGAACACTATTACTGATTATAAAAATTCCGTTTCTGATACTAAGGAACGAACAGATGGCGAACCCTTACAGTTCTTTATTAAATTTGATTTTCTAAAGCTGAGTAAAGTCGAGGACAAACAAACATTCTCTTGATTTTAGTCTTTAATATTTGTAAATAGTCTTCAAAGTACTGGAAACGTAAGAAAATCAAATAATTTCTTTAAAAATACTTCAAACAAGGAATTATACATACTATTTCTCTATATTTCTTTTTTATGTATGGCAGTGTTTCAAGAAAAGAGAACTCGTCTTTATAACTTTCAAACGAGATAATTCTGGATACACATGGATTTAAACGCTCAAATTTCAACGGCGAGCGTGAAAAAAATCTAGTTTCTGAGACTAAGTAATGTTAGTAAAAAAATGGTCTTTAAGTCACATTTCTTACTCAACTTAGAGCTTCCTTTGGAACGGTAAGGAGAAGATTTAATTAATTGCCATAGGGCAACTGGTAAAACTTAGACATTGGAAAACCTTTCTGCACTTTTTAGGAATATATTTGCAACTAAGTATTGTCATTCGCAAATGACACAACACAAAGTGACACAAGTCTTGAAACTTCTAATACGGTTTTGCCTATCACAAAATAAAGACATAGTTAATGCAGTTGTTACTGTCCCTTTTTGACTAGGGCAAAGACCAGAACGACAACGTCTACTGTCCAGATAGGTATGTCCACACCCCATGGCATCTGCTGCATGTACCATATCTGCCTCATACTGTTTACATAGAGCTCATCTTGTAATGTCTTTAAGGGATGAAGCAGTCAGCACATGATCCCCGTCCGTGGCTAACAATGGTGTGGCTGGTATGTCAAAGAATACTATCGAGGCAAGAAGTTGAACCTCTTTATCAAACAAACAAATAAATTCTGTCAGTTTCAGGGTAGCACAACAGTGGCAGTGAAATGCCTTCGGATTCCTTTCCTCCTGATGGTGCTCCATCACTTATGGCACAGACGGCATGTGATGCATTTGTGTTCTTAATGGTAAGCTCTCTATGGTCTGACTTCATGCTAGTCCTACTTGGGCTAGTGTAGTAGGGTATTCTTGGTTCTTTGAAAAACTCATCCAGATCATTTGATTTTGTTTTGTTTTAATAAATTCATGAAAAAAGTTTTGTGTCATCTTTCGCGGAAGCAAGCTGCAACCTTTTCTTGCAGGCAACAGTGACTTTGGTTTAGACGAACACTACCAGCTTGTTCGCACCTATATTTGATTGTGCCGACATCTTTGAACAACCAAACCAACAACACAGAATCATCCAATTTGAACCAATCCAACTAACACATACTACGAACAACTACCTAGTTTGCGATATTAGCATCCACTGGAAGCGAATCCATTCTAAACTCTTGCCTTCTTTTTCTAAAAGAAAAATTGATAAATTGGCATTCTAGTTTAAATTAGACAAAACTTTGGTTCCGTTTGTATACGCCCGCATGAAACGAGGGCGTATATCGTAGTCCGTCCTCAATTGCTCGTAAACAATCTAGAAGTCAGAATTCTTGACTGATTGTTTGTAATCACCAAGGTATGAACCCTATTGAAAATTAGAAAGATCCAAAAATATTTAGTATGAGTTACTGCCTTTGTTCTTGAAAATGCATTCAATTTGTAGCTCGAATGCACTGATTTAGATGAAACTTAGTGTGAGTAATTACCCAAGGAAGAAGCCTATTAAAAATCAGAAAAATCGAAAAATTATTAGTATGAGTTTTTGTCATTGTTCTTGAAAATACGTTCAATGTTAGCACGTAAACACTCTTATTAACAGATTTTGACGAAACCTCGTGTGTTTGTAATAACCTAAGGATGTGACCTATCGAAAATCAAAAGAATCGTAAAATATTTTTTAGAGCTATTGACCTTGTTCTTGAATACGCGTTAAATTTTTAGCTCGTAAACAATTCTTGATGGATTTTGACGAAAATTGGTGTGAGTGTTTGTTATCAAACTTTTCTACACCATTTGAACTAATGAAGACGGTTGTTCAGTTTGATGATAACATAACAAAATCCTACAGGGATCGAGCTAAAATTAAATGCGGTTTCAAGTTTGAGGTCAATAACTCACATGAATTAGTTCTAATTTTTCTATTTTCAATTCCCAAGTTTCGTCAAAATCTATCGAGAATTGTGCCTAACCCGTTTAAAATCTAAAAATTAAAGAAAAGTTACCAAGAAAAAAGGCAATAACTCGTTAAATATTTTTATCTACTTCCGATTGGCGGGTTTCAGGGCAGAATGTTATCTATTTTGTAAAAGAAATGATGCTGTAAAAGTACTGTGTTGCTATTTTCATTACTTTTATATTTCTAAAGAATGGAAATTACAAATATAACTACTTTTTTCTTAGTAATTAAATAAATAGATAAGTCAATAACCATGCTTTTACTTTCACTTTGTATGTATATATTACGACAGGCCTTGTTTTATCTGTACATATTTCACATTTTAAAATGTAAATAACTTCATTTATAAAATGAAAGGAAAATAAAGTAAGTACTTCCTGTCTGTGGAGGATCTATACTTTTTGCGAAATATTGTATTTCTTTTTGTATTTGTATATTATTATGATATGTAAATAATTTATATTACTATGTTAATAAACATTTTCTAAGAAAAAAAGTCTCCGAACAATCACTAGCTCACTAAGGTAACACGGCGCTGTACGCAAGCAAATAATTTTGAAGATAATGCTCAGAATTTTGAAGCAAATTCTGCTCTCGACATGAAGCTTGCGAAGCAAAACGGGCTGTATGATAGTATCACGTGCCTGGGGTGACAATCTGGCAACCAGCCGACCAGCAAAATCCTAGATAAGCTGTAATTTCTGAATTTGATACGAAGGCATACCGAAAAGTAAGCTGTTAGAGAAATCAAACCTAGGTGTAACATAATCATGAACTAATGTTTCCTTTACTTCTTTGGCTTTCCGGTGTTCAGGTACCAATTTTATAGAAAGTAAAACAGTAGTTGTTTTTTTTATTTGAAGAACAAGATACCCATCAACTTTTATTCTAAATTTTCTTCTCCATTGAATCACAAATATCAGGATTTCAAAGGATTTATACTAAGCATGTGGTTTATTTGGCGATAAATTTATCCATTATACTTTCATGCGTTGACCACAATTTGATATACCTAATTTCTTGGAAAAAATTCGCATTCAATATTTTGAGGTAACTAAAAAATACGTTGCACAATTCGTTTAAATTGATGGCAAAGACCTATTGCAAACCATTTTTATATGCCCATTCCGTCCAGATTTCTTGTAGACACAAAATAAGCTGCAGTTTTCATCTTATGAAACTGTGTACACCAAGAGACTCGTGCAATACAAATACTAAACCCAAGCGTCATTGCGTGGCAAATCTATCGATTTGTCACGCTTTGTTTTCGTTATGTTTATCTTATTCAAGTCTGTAGGGCTTATTTATGAACCGACTTACCTGAAATTTTCTTTAATATGTTCATTGTTATAAGACGTATCTGGTGAGGCTAAAAAAAAATTTTAAATATTTTTGTCAAAAAAATTTGAATCCAAAATTTTCAAAAAAGCTCAAAATTTCTAATTCAGCCGCTAATTATCCGATTGATCTGAAATTCACAGGACATATACAGAATGTCCATACAAATAAATTTATACAATCAAGATTTTTCTATCACTTCCGGTTTTTGCATGAGAACTTCCGGTTTTTTTAAATCACGCCTGGCACCCCCACTTCCGGTGTAAATTTCAGATGTTGGCAAAAACCATATTTATTGTCTGTCAGTCAGAATGAACAAAAATCCAAACCGGAAGTGATGCATAAGCCGTCGCCTCGGACTGACCTATTTTAGCAAAAAAATTAATTAGTCCTCCATTTTTTATCCGATTTTTATGATTTTGGTGTCTATTAAAACTTTGTAACCTTGTCTACAGTTTGTTGGAAAAGAATTTTGAATTTCGAATTTGAATTTTTTTATATTCGTTTGAATTTTTTGATCATTTGACCTTGACCTTCGATGACCTTGAAAATTTCACTGTATGATGTTCTTGACCTCAGCTATCCACAGGTGTACTCATATTGGTTGAAAAATATTAACTTTCGGTTTAATAGCCATTCAAAAATTAACATTTTTGACAACTTTGGACGGCTGTATGACCTTTTCTAATAAACACAGAAAATTATTTTTTTTTCAATTTTGTAATTCCCTTTTGATTATCTTTTCAATGATATGTGACAATAATCCATTAAAATATGTTTTAAAAATATTGGGTTTTTTTCGACTGAGGGTTCTAACTCCTAGCAATATGGTTTGTATATTCAGGATCTACTCAATTTTCTCTTATCAACGATATGTGACATGGGTGGTTTAATACAAAATTGAATTTGTGAAAATAGGCATAAAAGTGTTAAATGTTGATAAAAAATGTGATAAAAATCTGTAGATTGTGGGGATTAAAATGATTGACAGGTGTTATAACAGGTTAGATAATATGATAGGAAAGCTATCCATATGAACTTTTGACATGCAGGTGTGAAGTAGTTTGGGTCATAAACAGATTAATCTGATTATGTAATCTTTTAACACTTATAAAAATAGCTTTTTTTTTTTAAATTTTCACTTACAATAATTTAACATACACTCATGTAGAGTAGTGAATTTTTGATAAATTAACCTGTTCGAATTTTTTCTGTACCATTAATAGAACTCTATCTGCAAGATACACACAACAGTTTTGGTTATTGGTGTTAGTTAGGCTGAGGGAATAAATGCAAACAGCGGGCTGTCTTTAGCAAACACTGACCGTGGAATCAGAATACAGAGCGGGATTCTAACCCACAGCACTTAATAGCCTAGCAGGCACCAATTCAACTGGCTTCCGACTGCTCTAATCAATAAAAGAAAGTGGCAATTTTATCTTCTGCTAAGATTATTATAGGTCATAAATAAATTAATCTAATTACACTATCTTTCAACTCTATAATAATTCACAGTTTTTTTTTAAATTTTTTGCAAAATTTCCCCTTATATTAAAACATACACTTATTTAGAGCAGTGACTTTTTGATACATTAACCAGTTCGAATTTTGTCTGTTTGTCTGTACCATTAATAGAACTCTATCTGCAAGATACATTATACTGCAATGTTTGGTTATTGGTGTTACGAGTGAAGAAGTTCCTAAAAACTTCTATGTAAAGCACTGGCCAAGGTCACAAATAAAGAGATAAATGTTCAATACAAGATAAGGTGAAGTTAGCATAGTTAGTATTAAGTTCAAAAAACAACCACGAGTAATCTAAATAAACAAAAGTCTATAATATGAAAGTTTTCTTGTTACCAGTTCTAAAAGAAAAGAGTATTTATAGGTTCTGAAAAGATAAACATCTATATATAAGGATTAGAATATATTAAACTTAATGAGCTAGAAAATAGAGAAGGAGGTCAAGTATTATTGGATTCAATGGGATCGAGTCTACCACGGACCAGAAAATTACTAAGGTTTTTATTGCGCTTATAGGCAATTACAAGTCGTTTGGTATATACATTCGGAAGTCTGTTCTGTAATTCACTGTAATACTGTTTGACGATGGATGAGGTTTTGGCAGCTGTATGATTAAAGGTGGCAACAAATGGAATCATTTGATTATCATGCTGGATGTTAAGTCCATTTGGAGCCACTGTTTGGAGTTGGTCCATCCAGTAGCTTTCTCTCTGTAATCGTTTGGTTTTTGGTTTGATAAGATCAGAGTCAGGAATTGATTCAATAGGCATGATAAGTAGGTCTTCAATGGAATGGTCAGGTAAATTAAAATGATGAGAAATTGGTCTATTTTTGCTATGAATTATATCAAAGCGATGGCCGCTAAATCGAGTTCGCAACGCGTTCTGGGTTTCGCCGACGTATTGTTTGTCACATTTTTTACACGAAATTAGGTAAATGATGTTTTTATCCGTACACGTGAGACGTTCTTTAATTTCAAATATTTTTCCGTTTTTTTTATTTTGAAAATAATGAGACATATGGATATGTTCACAGGTGCGACACCGAAAACCTCTACATGGTATTGCGCCAAAGTTATTTATTGGAGGAGGGGGTTCAAAAGGTCCAAAACAGTGTCATTTTTAATTTTGCGCAAGAATCGTTTGGAATAGCCCCTCTCTCTTAATTTACTGAAAACTAGTCTACAAGCTGCATCAAAATCTACTTTTTGAGTGCAAATTCTAAAAAAACGCAAAATTTGTGATTTGATTATTCCCGTAAAAGTATCTTTTGGGTGAAAAGAGTTTTTATATAAAAGTTGGTGAGTATCCGTTGGTTTAAAAAATATTTTGATGTCTAACTTGTTTGTTTGAGAGAAACTTGGTCCTTTGAATACCGTAGTATCCAAAAAATCCATACTTTGTTCAGAAATATTCGCAGTTAGTTTTACAGAAGGGTGGTGATTATTTAAAATTTCAAAATATTGCCAAAAATTTGTTAAAGACTCGGTCCAAATAATAAAAATATCGTCAAGAAACCTTCCATAGAAGAAAGGTTCAAAAGGGGAAATGGAAGAAATTTCCAGTTCCCACTCAGCCATAAAGATATTTGCATAACTCGGCGCAAATCTTTTGCCCATCACGGTGCCTGAAGTCTGGAGATAAATTTTTTCATTAAAGGCAAAGTCATTTCGCGTTAGACATAATTCCAAAAGTTCTAATATTTCTTTGTCGGGTCTATCTACGCAGGGATTTCGAAGAAAGGCCTTTCGGACAGCGTCTAAACCGGTTTTATTATCAATATTGGTATACATACTCGTAACATCTAATGAGATAAATCTTGCGTTTGGAGGAACATTCAAGCTTTTAATTTTTTCAACAAAATCGGTGGTATCCTTAAGATATGACGGATGCTTACACGCTAATGGAAGTAAAAAATGGTCAATGTATTCAGAAACACGGTAGGATTCGCTCGCGCAATCTGAGATAATAGGCCTGCCTTTAGGAATCCTATTGGCTAATGACCATTCAGTTTCCGGGTTTTTGTGAATCTTCGGTAAAGTATAAATGTGACGTTGACGGACTTCGGGTTTCGCTGAAAGATAGTCATATTGGGAATCAGAAATAAATTGTTTGTTTACTAAAGTTTTTAAAATATTGTTTATCTTTTGCGCAGTTTCCATGAAAATAGGTTGATCAAGTACACGGTAATGATTAGCATTGTTCAATTGTTTCTCTTATTCAAAAATGTAGTCTTCGCGATTCTGAATGACACAGCAACTGACTTTGTCACTCTTTCGTATTATAATGTTCTGATCGTTTTTTAGGCTATTCAAAGCTTTCCTTTCAAACTTGGTGAGGTTGTGTTTTTCATTCACCAGAGGTAAATGAGATATTTCTTCATGTAATTTATCGCAAGTAGCCAAAATATCTGAGTCAATCGCGCTGTCTGGTGGAGTCCAACCAGACTTTTCAATGAACGGTATTCGCTTGCCTCTGCCGAGTCTATTCCGAAAAAAGAAATTTAACTTAAAAGTCCTATTGACGTGTTCAACCGACGATAAAATTGGTTCATGGGAAAGAGTTTTAGATGTCGGAATAAATGTTAGACCTCTATCTAAAACTCTTTCTTCAAGGGGAGAAAGTTTTCGGGAACTGAGGTTAACCACAGTTTCTCCTAATTTTAGAGCATTTCCCCCGCGTTCAGTTTAAATGGGAGACCCATGAAAAATAAATACTTTTTGCAGTGGGGGACATCCAGTGGATGTTATCCGAAATGACACTGACCACTCCATTGAAGCGAGGAATAGCATTGGTAGACGGTTTATGATATAATAGACTGTTGAACTTCTGGAGGTTATTGACTAAATGAGGTTCAGCTAATTGTAGCTCCTTTGAGTAAGGAATCTGTGTGGCGTAAAGGGTAGCAGACGGAAATTTCGACTTGGCAAGTTTGAGGAGTTCCAGCATTCTTCTGTGTATGGATTCTCCTGATTCCTGTTTATTATTTAGGCCAACATGAAATAACACCTTTTTCGGAATGGTCGTTGGAGAGATCTTGGAGAGTAATGTATTGATATGCTGAATTCGGACACCAGGGTAAGATTCGGCTTGGGTATCTGGATGTAGGAACGGGATGTTGCTGATGTTGGAAGATCCAATGATAACTGTTGGTTTGGTGAGTGTGGGAATAGACCATTTGGATTTATCCTTCTCATTATTATGACGTCGTGGTTTACAGGCTGGAGATGGGGGTGAGGTGGTTAAACTTAAGCGGCGGCGAGTATTGGTACGTTGAGGTTTCGGTGTTTCAGGGTTCGATCTTGGCGTCGTCATTGGTGTGGTTGGAGTTGCAGTAAAAGTTGGTAATGGTAAAGTACGTCTATCAGTGTGAGGTTTCTTCCTTATGGATAGTGGTTCTTGCGAAGTACTAAGGCCAGAAGGTGATGGAGTTCTTTTGCTTTCGGCGTAGGTCTTACATCTGCGATTAATGGTAACTGATGTCTGTTTGGTGTAGAAACTGGTTGAGATTCAGCTTCCATGTCTTCCACCACACCTACGTCTTTAAAAGAGTGTATGATTTTATCAAATTGATCAAGGGTATCTTTTTGGAGTCGGCGATATGACTTCTTAGCCCAATTTATTGCTTCGAAAGTGAATTGTTTAAAATTTGATTCCGTAATATTGCGTGCTTTGATCAAGGAAATTTTTTCAGCCAGCTGTGAATCATAATGATTCTTAAGTGCTATCGCCACGTTTTTAGCCCAAACATTATTTACTGTCTCGATAGCCGAGGAAATAGCAGAATTTTTTAAAGCTGGTTTAATAAACCGATTGAGATCCGAAATTTTAGAGATAAAACCACATGTGGGAGAACCACTGACTTGCTTTGTTATTGGTGTTATGCTGAGGGGATAAAAGCAAACAACACTTAGTGTCGTCTGTTAAGCATATTATAGGTCATAAATAAATTAGTCTGACTACATAATCTTTTAGCTCTATAATAATTCACTTGTTTTTTCGAGTTGTGCTATATTTTCACTTACAATATTTAAACAAACGCTTATTAAGAGCAGTGAATTTTCACTACATTTACCTGTTCGAATTTTCACGACCTTTGCAAAATGAAGATGACAATACACCTCAAATTCTCGACATGTTATATGATAAAGGTCAAAGTAGCAGAGTTCGCACTGAAACTAATATACTATTTCGAAAAGTGATGCTATTCCCTTACTTAGATCCCTGAATGAAATACAATCTCAGGTTTTTTATGACGTTCGCCAGTATTGTCTGAACAAAGTTAATGAATTTTTGCGAAAACTGCGGAAAGTTTAGATGATATCACTGTTCTCTTAACCGCACCAACTGGGGTGAGTGCTTTTAATATTGGAGCGTCAACTATTCACAGCAGTTTTTCAATAAGAAAGGGGTTCTTATTTCCACCCTATCAACCATTGGGACAAGAAACTATTAATACATTAAGATGTAAATATCGCAACTTACAAATATTAATTATAGATGAAATTTCAATGGTAGATCATAAGCTTTTTTGTTACATTCATGGGCGATTAGGGCAAATAAAGGGTATCGATGAGTTATTTGGAAATATCTGTGTCATATGTTTTGGAGATATGTGACAACTAAGACCAGTTAAAAAAAAGATGATTTAGCCTTTGCCCAAACATTGAATAGAATTAGACAAAGAAAAAAAAGTGAACCAATGCTTGCTTCAGACGTCAAAATGTTAAAGAGTAGGGTAACTGGTAAAGAAGATGATTGTCTGCACATATTTTCTACTAATCAGCAAATTGATGATTATAATTCTAGAATGATTGATGAAAAATGCCCGAATTCTGTGTCCACCAGTGTTCTAGATTATTCAGAAGATGTTAGAACCATTGAAATGACGCTTAAAATTGACTGATACACCATTAGTGTCTTGCTTAAAAATATAAGGGCGATGTTAGACGCCAGTTCCCATTACGTCTCGCCTATGCAGTTCCTATTCGCAAAGGTCAAGGTCTAAGTCTCGATAGAGGCGTAATATCACTTCATAAAATATTCCAAGCTGGTCAAGCCTATGTTGCGTTAAGCAGAGTTAAAACATTACAGGGTCTTACAATACAAGATTTTACAGAAAAAAACATATATTGTGATGAAAAAATTGAATCGGTATTAGGAGCAATGGATACTTTTTTTAAACCCGAAAACGAGACCATATCAACTGATACTTATATAATTTTTACACAATGTTTAGGGTTTATCTATTCACATAGAGGATTTACAGAAAAACAGGAAAGTGCTAGAAGGTGATATAATTTGTTTAACAGAAACATGGCTAAATAATTCAAACTCCAGCAAAGCTAAAGTTAAATGGTTTCCTTCTTCACCACCATCAGCAGCTATGATGACACTAGAGATTTCAAATTTTTAAAATAAAAAGGGGCACCGAGGAGTAGGAGTATATTATAAGCAAAACAAAAATGTCAACATTTTAAAATTGGGAGTTTTGAATATAGAACACATTGCTTTGAATATTTTGGATAAAAATATTAACGTAATTGTTATCTATAGACCACCCGTTTATCGATTAGATTTATTTCTCCCAATGTTAGAAAGATTATTAGTTGAATTACAAGAATCTGGTTCAGACTATGTTATTATGGGGGATTTCAACCAAAATATCTTGGAGGGTCATTTGTCTATACTGAATTGTTTTCAAAAATTTGGTTTTCAACAGCTTGTTCAGCATTACACTACTGAAGGTGGGACACTTCTAGATCATGTTTATATCAGTAAAGAAATTCCGTCACATAATGTTCACATTTCACACATACCTGAATATTATAGCTACCATGAAGCTATTAAAATAACCATACGATAAGTTGTATTGATACAAGATTGAATTTACCCTTTCACAAAACATTTGATTTAGCTTGAAAGATCTCTGTTACGTGACTTATTTTACATATGAGAAAATTTTTCTTTACATCTTTATTACTCTTTATCTGGCATATATCAGTTATTTTGATCAAAATCGCGTTTTTCAAAATTTGTCCTGACTTCTATTGTAACTGTGCATAATTTGACATTTGCTGTAAAATCTCAAGCCTTTATCGTGAAATTATTTCGTTATTTAATAGCTTAAAGCGCTTGAAATTTTGAGAATAACTTAACAAAGTACACACATTAACAGACATGGCAGCATGTTTGGGATAGGCGTGATTCATTCGGGCCAGATTCACATTCACCTTATATATTTGCAATTTATTATTACTCGCAAAGTATGTGTTTTTTCTAAACAATATTTTATTCACATAGGAACAGGCTTTCGCCTATATATCCCCTCACCTAAAAAGTATGTATTTGTCACCAATAATATTTTACAGGACAATAGGTAACTACTATGGCCAATATGTGATAAAGATAAATCTGTTGGGGCTTTTTACTTTTAAAAAGGAATAGATTTTACAATTTACATTTGTGGCCTTTAACATGGATGCGAGGTCAAGGTCATTGATCTATGATGTCCGACATATACTTCCGGTTTCCGCCTTTTGAGAACAATACTTTTCAAGGCCCATATCTCGTGAGCTTGATCTTTGGTGACTATGTGACCCGAAAAAAAGTCATAGCCCTTGACGAAAACTATCACATGGAAAATCGGATTCTTAAACCACATTTAACATAATTGTTTAAGTCAAAGACGAAGCCCCTACATGGCCAATTTTTGCATAGGCCACAGTAATGGGGGTTTAGGCAGATTTTTGGATGGAATTGACACAAACTCAATCACATGGTGCCTTCAGACCTGTGAATATAGCTAAAATTCCCATATAACGGTATTTTCATGCCTAACTATGTTACAGGCCAGTCGACTTCTGACTAAATGGGTTGCCAAAATAAAGTTATTAATATTAAAGTTATAAGAGGAAGAGTAGGGATTTCTTTGGCTCTGGCTCTGTATAAGCTGCTATGGGAGCTGTAGAAGGTAGGGAAGGTCTTCACTACATCAGGGCCTTCAACAGCTGTCAGTTCTGAAAAAAGACAGAAAAGTTAGAATGAATATGGTCAAAAACAGATACTTCGACAGCTCGCAGTTATAATAAAAAGAAAAAAAAATAGGACTTACTTATTATTTCCTCCTGGTAGATGATGGAAGTGGTCTACAATCTGCTCTAGCCATGTCTTTTACTGAAGCAAGGAACAACAATTTTCGAGTGTGAAGCGATATGGTTTGGGATATCTCTGTAAGTTGTCATTATTCCACTGGATGTGTTTATTGATGCAGGACAGGTGGACTTGCAACATCTGCAGTGCACTTTCTCTCTTCCTCTTTATGCTGAATTTATGACCCTGGTACCAGAGGTTCTGACCACCACGACTATTTGAAACAAATCGCATTAGCCACGATGCAAGGAAATAATAATAGTGATATGACATGTTCGTCGTTATATACTTCACTAATAGTGTTCACTCACTTTATATTCAACATTTTGACACGTGAACTTGTATCACTAATATTCACTTTAAGTTAGGTGTACATGGTTTATATCAGCTCATTAGTAGAATCTGCCCTAATACGACTAATCCGTGTAACCAAACTAATCCGGATTTGAAAAATTTAATGCCGGGAAAGTGGGAACAAACCTTTAAATAATAACAATGTCTATGAACTATTTTTAATCATTATGAACCGGTACAGAAATGATAACAAATATCAGAAGCTACGACTAGTAGTACAATCAATGATAATGCGTGTATTGGGATATTTCATTCAAAATTGATTGGAAATGGGTTTAAAAAATATAATTATTTCTGTAAAAGGCATATTCATGTATAATAATATTTAGAAAAAGTTCCAACAGCAATATTAAATCTGTCTGAAATGTTGTGAACAAAAAGGCCTAAACGATTTCGCACTAAAACAGCTGAAAATTGTTCAATGGGTTTTAAAAATGTAGTGTGAATACATATACAGTCATTACTTTCACCTGTTCAATAAGACATCCAAGAAAATTTATCCTGAAGATAAGTAAAAAGCCATAAAAAAGACAAAAGTTTGAAGACCTCTATATAACTTTGTAAGACCATCATTGCCAGCAATTTTCGAAACACCCCACTTTTCTTATTTCAGTTCTATTCTGGCAGCTTTCAATTCTCTTTTAACCTGTTGTTCTCCTCTATTATCACTCTAGTATCATCACACATTGAGGGTGCAAGCAACTTAAAATTAGGAATTTTAGGTTGTAACATGGTGGTTAAGCACAGGCACAGGCATGTAGGCGTAACCTCTAGTGATAGAGCAATGTTTGTGAAGTTAGTTTAAAAGAATGATATAGAATATTTGAAATGCAAATCCATTATCTTCCGAATCTGAAATATATAAGAAGAATACTGGTTTCAACAGGCTTATCATTAAAACGTAATTGAGATTTGTAATTGCAGTAAGTTATATGTAAGTAACATAAAAATTATGAATAACACTAACATTTTAATGTTCAGACAGAAGCTCAGCCAAATTTATCTGAAAATAAAGTCCATCAAAAAAAGATTTCATGTAAGGGAACTTTACCAAACATTAATAATATATTTACCAACTGTTTTCTTTAAACTTGGAAGTTCAACATCTGAATCCATGATAGCTAAATCACACATCTCATCATTACCAGGATTTCCATCTACCTTTATACAGTAGGATGAGAGGTGGAATAAGGATACTTTTGTTTTATCTCATACTGTTGTTGAACTAATTTCTCTGCATATAAGGTTTCCTAAAATCTTTATTTAAATTCATGAAGATAGCTTGCCAGCCAAGGTAACATACGCCCACTACCAGCTGTAAGATATGATTACAAAATATTTAGTGGCTTAATAGTGAATTTTCAAATAATCTTAAAATCATCTATAAGTCAAGGCAAAAACATGAAACATTTCATAAAGTTATCATCAAATTCAAACATGAACAATGTCTCATCGCTGTACACACAAGGGCAATAACCCTGAAACGGTTCATCCAATTATTACCAATTTTAACTTGACCGAGATAAAAAAAAAAAGGGTGGTTGAAAATATTAAGATTTCATTAAGAGTTTGGACTCCAACTTTAAACACTATGGCGGGCTCATACAAGAAACAGCCATCACTGTAATTTGTGATAAAAGTTGTTTGTATAGATTGGATAAAAACTGTAGTCACTTTAGTGCATTCAATCTGAATTTGACTCGATTTTACTAAATCATTCATCTGATATTATCAATTTCGACCTTGACTGACATCTCACCAATACATACGTGCATGCCAAGTTTCATGAAGATTGTAGAAAAACTGTAGCCTCTATCGCGCCCACAACTCAAATTTGACTCGTTTTTTCCAAGTCAAAGGCAATAACTCCAAAACCATTACCAATTATTACCAATTTCGAACTCTACTGAGATCTCATCGACATGCATCTAGTTTCATCTAGGTTGGATAAAAACTGTAGTCTCTATCGTGCCTACAATCGAAATTTAACGCGTTCTTACTAAGTCAAGGCAATAACTCCGGAAACATTCATCCGATTTTTACGAATTTCGTACGTGACTGAGATCTTATCAATATATACATGCATACCAAGTTTCATCAAGATCAGATAAAAAACGTAGTCTCTATTGTGACTATTGAGCCAAATTTGACTTGTTTTTACTAGGTCACGGGAAATAACCCTGAAACCGGTCATCCAAATATTACCAATTTCGAACTTGACAGAGATCTCATCAATATATCATGCATACCAAGTTTCATCAAGATCGGATAAAAACTGTAGCCCCTATCGTGCCTACAAGAAATGTGAACGGACGGACGGACGAACCGACGGACAGGGGCGTCGCCAATATACGTCCACATTTCCATGTGAGCGTATAGAAATATGAGAAACAGGTCAATATGCACAACATGGAAATATTTGGATTTAATTACAAATTGACTATCAGGTAGGATATCAGAAACATATCAAAATTGTAAATGGGTAGGTTGCTGTGGTCAGTGGAAATGATAGTTGCCATTTCACATATTTAGTATAATTGCTCTCCACACTTCCAACATAGTGATTAAAGTTTGAAGGAGTTATTACCATGAGTTGAAACCCCCTACTAGTACTGGATCTACATTTAAATTATATATAGACATCAATCAATAGGCTACATGTAGTATGTTACATGCCATAAATAATAATAAATTATGATGATTTGACAGCAGATTCAGAGATTGTCCTGTCATATTATTTTCACATTTTGTTTTCTTTTTTAAAATGCATAGATAAACTTACCAGTGACTTTTCACGAACTAGATGTCAAGATTGTCTCACAACCTGCGGCACGCTCTTCTCCGTCTCTTTGTAAGCAATAATAGTAAGAGAATAATTATCATCGGTCGGTTTATAACCATGTCAGCCATCAAGGAAATGTTCCCAGCAAATCCGCATATTTAAAGATACTGAGTCTGAAAAGAGGAACCTACAGTATCCTGAATCAGAAATCTACATAAGTAAGTATTATTGTTCGATAGCAAGTCCTTTCTATTCACGGCTTTGATCCAAGCATTGCGCTGTCGTTTATTCTTCGAAAAACTGAAAAAATTATGTCTCTGGACTTAACATCAACGTTAAATCTGTTATGACATTTGTAGTCACAGCGGGTTTTCACCATTTTGACGTGCGTTTGTTTACATACCTGTTGCTAGCATAGACATAATCACAGGCACTTGAAATTCTGTCAATATTAATAAAATATGGGCAATGTGGAGAAAATAGTGTCAACGTATGTAAAAAAAAAGAGAAGGCTGTCAATGGCATAACAGACACAAATGTAAACAAAGCTGTTTATTTGTTGGCGGAAGACTTCTGATTTACATTTTTGTGTTTTTGGACGCCGGGCTGCTTACTCCGGTGTATTTTTTATTGGAAATCAATCAAGTAGTACTCACCAAGGAACACTTTTCTCTTGTTTTGGAAAATAGTCAACTTCAAAGAGCAAATATGTATATCTGAAATATGTCACGGTGACCTATTATTACGGCCTCTATCAACAAACAACTTTTTAATTTTTCACTAAAAGCAAACAAAATATTGCCGAAAAATATTAATGTTGAGATGGTGAGTAATTTTTTTCTTTTAATATTACTTTCAAATACAAATTGACACAAAAAAAATCATGTTTCTGTGATTTTTGAAAAAAAATTGCAAATTTACTGTTGTCCTCATATGAACACACTATGCATGCACCGGTGTCATTCGTTTTTAAACTGATCCTTATTTAAAAGCATGAAAATTGAAAATAGTTTTATAAATGTTGACTGTTTTAGTCCGTCTAAAACGTCTAATCGTAAAATGTCACCAGAATTTAAAGGTACAGATGCTGATTACAGGCACAGAAATAATGATCCAATTGATATTTTCCTTTGTCTTTACCTTGAAAAACTTGCTGAGAAAATTGTATTCCAATCTAACCTGTATGCAGTGGGAAAACATTAACGGTTGGGGAATTAAAGATATTTCTGGGTATTAATTTGATTATGACCTATGTAAGATATCTAAGAATCCGGACATCTGATGAAGCTATTAGATTGAAAATAATTGCTGATAGCATGATAGTATAGTATTTAAAGAATATATCATCATCATCAGAATCCACATCAGTAAAGTGGATATATCTCCTAATTTCTTCGAAACGGTTGCATCCACTTTTTGTAGAAAGGAGCCCGTCGATAAAGCTAGGCGTTAAAGTTCAAGCGAGAAAAAGATCATAAATAGACCATCAACCTTAAAAATATATAATCAGCATACGGGAGGTCTAGATCTCACGGATCAATTGGTGGCAACATATCGACATAGTTTCAAACACAAACAATGGTATTTGCGTATTTTGTAAATGTCTGCATTGCTAATTCCTGGCTTCTTCATCGCAAATTAGCACCTCATGTCGATCTTTTGGAATTTAAGGTTTCTGTTGGAAGAGCACTAATCAATACAGTGTTGCTGTTGTGCAGTCTGAAGCACCCAGGTCGACCGCCATTTTCACCAACTGATGGCATGAAAAAGTCTAGACATGCAAATAGAGCACCACCTGAAGTGCGCTTTGAAAAACATTCTGGTCCTTGGTCGCATACATCAGACATAAAAATGCACTTTGTTGTCATTATCAAGGCTGTAGTTCTAACACAAGGTTCTGTTATGTTAAGTGTAAAGAACAGGTATGTCCTGATTGTATGGAGCTTTTTACATCGCCGACGATAACACGCATAATTTGTGACATTCCAATTGTGTCGAATAAACAATGAAATTTGAGTAAACATGTATTAGTGTCTTTCTGATTTAGAAATTAGAATTTGATTAGATTATCAATGAAATGTAAATTTATGATTTGTTTTAAGACCGAGTTTGTTTACATTAACAATTAAAAAAAATTAAAATGATTACATGATTTTAGTTTTTATGAATTTGATTGTTAAAAAAATAACCCCCTATTTTGTACACAATCTTGGCATTTTTAACCCGCAGATTAGGCTGACATGAGATTTCATCTTTTATACTTGGCAATTTGTTTGATGCGAAAAGTTCATTTCAGATTATGTATCTTCAAAATTAAAATCTTCAATACCTTTAATAATCTCATAAAATGTTAGGGTGTGCTCTATTTATCTATGACATCTTACGAAAATAGTATATATAGTATACATCAAATGCATATGTCTTCAAATGAGGACAGGGTAACCAACAACATATGACTTAAAACAAGTCAATATATGATTAATTTTAACCCTTCTGTACCATAAAACACACACAAAAAATAATAATGAACTTTTTTCTTAATTCATGCATAAGAGTGTTAAAATCAGATGGAAACTGTAGTCTCTATAGTTTTCATAAACAATTTTGACACGGTTTTACTCATTCAAGGGCTAAAACTCGTAAATCGTTCATCAAAAAATCGTCAAATTAAACTTTACCCAGATATCATTGATATAAATGACAAAATTTCATAAAAATCAGATAAAACTGTAGTCTTCATTGTGTTCAAAAGCGAATTGTAGACCGACGGACGGCCAGGGACGACAACAATATACAACCACATTATATTGTGGGCGTATAAAAACGAGAGAGATAAAAAAAATCATTTATAGACTTATCCAAAAAAAATTCTATATCCAAATGAATTAAGATACTGACAAGGAGAGACAAAATTGTTGTCAGATATAAAACCACCAGTCTGCATATTAATCATACTTTCGGGATTTTAATTGGGTTTTTTTTTATTAATATTATACACATAAAGTAGTAAATGCTACAAACGAAGCAATCTAAGTTCATTTTCATAGACCGCAAAACTTCTAAGACCATGTTCTCATTATCACAAAATCATCATCTGTATATTAAGAAGCCATTTTGTCGAAATGGGTCATTATTTAGTGACATGACCCGACATTATCAACAATACAGAAACCTTATCTGTGCAAATCGAATACTGATAAGAAGTATTTACTATCACTTAATATCAATCCATATTTAAAACTGAACCGATCATCAAGCTTCACCACAATTATCATTTATATCAGTAGACAAATATAGCTAAAACCTCCTTACTCTCCCTAATACAAGAGTAGTGTGGGTTTCATCGCTTTCTGAAGAATGTATATATTTATCACTCATGTTTTTTTCTTTCTCTCATTTTCCCGACAAAAGAAAAATAATAATCAAATTATATAAAAGAAATATGCCACACACAATACATAACACACTTATATGGTCAAAGGGATTATAAAGAAGTTTTATGTGTATCGAGATTTGCACCATTCCTAATTTCGACCAGACAGCTCTGAACAATGTTAAAATAACATCGACGAAAATGAACAAAATGAAATATTGAAATCAGATTTCAAGTTTGGTAAACGTGTATTTCAGTCATGCATACATCCCAAAAAGCGAGAACCAAATGTGTTAATGGTGGGTGTTGGGGGTATATAGCCGAAATCTACAAGACATTAAAGACGCAGGATATCAAGATCGTAATTTGTTGCCTGCATCAATGTCGATTCTTAGTGAAAATCGAATGATATTATTAAATTAAATATACCAAGGTTAATGCAGTTTGGCACTAGAAAACGGACAACGAAACAAAAGATACATATTATGTCAACCAAACTATAATGTAGCGGGTAACTCCACCCGTTTATTTCCTTATTTGAGCATTTTCCATTCGATAGACTTATCAGTTTGGCCTTTTAGTTTTAGACCTTGCCCCCATACGCTATCTTTATAATTTATATGGGCCATATAAAGATAAAACACAACTAATGAACGTATAGGATATAGATATAGTTGATATCCACTTATATAAGGTAATTCGATTTGAATTCAAGCCTCATAGTTTAATTAAATAAAATCTTATGCACTTGCACATCACATTCAAATTAGTCTAATATAGTCAAGCACAGAAATGTATTAATACCGTCTAGATACGATTCAAAACAATTTTATTAATGGTTAAACAAGTAGCAATTGGGACAATGTAAATCAGACTTATACTGTGTTCATAACTAACTCTTTTGTTCTCAGATCTAAGCTAATAACATCAACTTTGATTTTGGTTGTTGGTTAAGATGTATGTAGGTCTGTTGGCTTATTTTTGAAAGCTACACCTTCGACATCTAAATTGTCACGAATTTCCAAGGAAATATTTTTTGACTCTTGAGTTAGGTCATTAAACTTTGCAAATAATTGTAAAATATGGCGTTATACGAATTTCAAAAACACCAATTTGTCACAAAAACAGGTCAGAGAGGCACAGACTCTATGAATTTGTCCTATACCTTTATCTTTTTTTAAAAATCAAAGTTCCTTCTATTAAAATTGACCAAATGATAGACTGTTACTAAAATTCAAATTCAATTCATCCCTTATATATAAATATGTAACCCGAAAGGAAATAATTACCTGTGTGGATCCTCAAAAGGAGTCAAACCCAGTCAGAGGTGGTACTTGGTGTTCCAAAAAGGAAAATAAGCATAACCCAAAGCGATATATTTTTCAGCTTACATAGAACTTATAGATAATCGGTTGAGTAATAGTCTTAGTTCAGCCTATTTCACTAGTCATTGTAATTCCAATTATTAAACATGTGGATGGTCCCAAAGACAAGTCGGGTAGACTCAATCGCAGAATGGGACAACATTTTCTTGGAAAGTAAAATATTTCATAATATTTACCGTGGAGCTCCAATCAAACTCGTGATGAGCATTGAACTATTTACAAAAACAAAATTGTCAAAAATTCATACACGACATTTTTTCATTCTGTAAATTATCGAAATCACAAGAAAATCAACAATCCAATTACTTTGGACTTATTTTATTGGGTAATATTCCTCAATAAGTTTAGTGGTTTAACCGACTCTGTGCAAACTGTCTCTTGTCTGGTAACGCATTCAAAAATATCAATATCTTTTCACATGTTTTACTATATATCATAAATAACAGCATAATCAGATCTCCAGGTGAAGGTTATTAAATACTAATAGATTTGATAATAAAAGGTTATAGATTTTCTTTTAGGTCTATTCAGAGAAAGATGACAGAAGGTTTTCTCAGCAGGTGATGTGTAATATTTTAACATCGTGAGAACTGTGTCTTTTCATACGTGACATTGCCAGTTTGGACAACCCCGGAAAATCAATTCAACCAACAAAATAATCGTGTGCAATGAAGGTTTTTCGAATAATCCGTCGAATTCGATATGAAAAATATATTTTACTATTTATTACTCTAAACATTGTATTAAGTATATTCATATTCGATATCTTCCATGAAAAGCTTTTAAAATACGGAAGATACTACGGAAATAACAATTATTCACTATACGAAATTCATCCTCGTCATGACCACTGGATGGTGTTTGACCCTTGCTCAAAAGACATCTTGAAAAATATGGCGCAACCGAATTATGTGTGCAGCTGGCTCCAGGATCGCATAAGTGACCAAACAGGGAATTTCGTTATATTTGGAAGAGAATTCGCTCAACTACAAAACGTCATTTTAGATCCGGATCAAGCTCAAGGACATCGCGGTGGCGAAAATATGACTTTAGTTTGGAACCAAGAAGAGAATTCCGAATATCTCAAACTTAAACAATCATATTTTAAACTTCGGTGTGAAAAAGTGTTGGCTAAGCCTTTCAATAGACCGAATAGTCATTTAAATGACTGGATGGGATCTTATGTTTGTTCTAATGATCAGGTACGTCACGCCTCTTCTAATGTCATACCTGAAATGACGATAGCTATACAAAGATATGAATACGTTAATTTATATCATACCATGACGGATTACTATAACGCTTTTCTTGTTATGTTATTGTTTCAAAAACGCCCAGAAAACGTCAACATTCTCTTCATTGATGGACATCCATATGGTGGTTTAGACGATACGTGGGATAGCCTTTTTAAACATACCTACAGGGCCGGTGCCTTAAGACAAAAGACATTATTTTCAAATCTGATTTGGGGAATTCCCGGATATAATAGCCCCTTGAACAATCATGAGCTAACTTTTGTGCCTTATTTAAACGATTTCCGTAATTTCTTTGTAAAACAGCATAACGTAGAAAGTATTTCAAAAACACTGGATTGTGATAATCTGTCAGTGTTATTTATCTGGAGAAGAGATTATGTTGCACATCCCCGCAATCCTTCAGGACTCGTGTCTCGTAAGATTAAAAATGAAGAAGAGTTAGTCGACCATGTTTCAAAATTACTTCCGGGTCATAATATTAAGGCGCTGCAACTTGACAAGTTACCAATGCAAAAACAATTGAAAATCGTATCTAAAACAGATATTTTGATCGGAATGCATGGTGCTGGACTATCTCACACTCTGTTTCTTCCCAACCATTCAGGTTTGATTGAATTATACCCGATATATTGGCCTGAAACAAACCGACATTTTCGTATGATGGCAACATGGCGAGGACTTCATTATTTGACATGGAAAAACCACGATATAGCCAACGAATTTCCACAAAAGTTAACCTACGTACCACCGCAATCAGTTGGAAACATGGTCAAGGAAATGGCTGTAAAAATATGTCAAAATAAACTTCGTATCACATAAAAAATAGAGTCGTCTTCTTCAAAACAATTAGTGCACTCGCACAGAACGTCATATGCATCAATTGTTCAATATATCATCCTTTTTGATTTGTTTAGAACCTCGACACATTTATATGAATTCGATCAATTTCCAGTGTACGTTTATTAACACACAATTCTTAAAAAAAATATTTGATAGTAACTCTGATAATCTGTGATCATAATAATATAAATAAATGTCTAGCTTATAGACTGTTTCATTATCATTTTATCAATTTATTTTTGAGCTGAACATAGATAATTATTCTTGCTTTGAGCTTTTTTGAATCCAAAATCAAAAATATCTTGGAAGATTACAAACAATAATTAAATGTTTTATGTCATTTTAAAATTTGATTCTATAATACTTACGTTATTAAAATTTCCTGCCAATTGAATTTTGACATTTCTACGATCCTAAAATTTGACAATACTATGTAAAGCACATATTTTATTTCGGTTAGAGGCGAAAACAGCTTTAATATATACTCTTTTAAAAAGGAGAACACACCTTAATGAAAATCTTACTCTAAGTATAATTCAATACAAATACAACTAAAGTCTCATCTGTGAATTACAGCTTAAAACCTCTTCGTTTCAATATGGCAGAGGAAAATATGGAAAATATATGTGAGGAAATAGATCAATGGGTTCAAAAACTTCGGAGACAGGTATGTTATATGAATTTAATAAAGGACAAACTTTTATAAGAGTATAATACATATGATTTTTGTCGACAGTTTATATTGTACTGGAATACAGTCAACTAACCTAATTTCGTGCTAACTTATTTTTCGTGCATCTTCGGAAATGATTAATAATTTACATTTCCGACCTCGCGTGACCTTCGTATTCGTATAAACATGGGTTATTTCTACAGCTAGTAGAATGAATCCAGTAGTTTCAAGCAAGGTATGCATACAAAGTGTTTTTCTCGACTTATTTATAGATCAAACATTATACACGAAAATAGGTGACGCATTTGGCAGCCATTGTCGAGTTGGTTCCTCATGAAATATGGGTCAAGGTGAGGGATTCATAAAGAAAATCGAAACAAACCAATTGTAATTATTTTGTAGAATATCTGAGGAAACTTGTAAGACATAAAAAAATTGCGTTTTTTAATTTTGTTGAATCCTTATAAGCACGAATATAGGTTACACCACTAGATAATATAATCTTTGGTAATATTATTTTGTAAATAAGCAAAGATTGTATATATACAGTCAAGTAACCTAATTTCGTGCTAACCTATTTTTCGTGCATTTCCGGAAAGGATTAATAGTTTACAAGTACGACCTCGCGTGTCCTCTGCATTTGCTTGTTTTGATAAACATGGGTTTTCTGTACAATGTCAGCTAGTAGAATGAATCCAGTAGTTTCAAGCAAGCTAAAATGTATCTATGTATACTTTGACAACTACAAAATGGCGGATTTCAGTTACTACCAAACGTCACCATTTTTTATCCATGTAGTCCAACGAATGAAGTCACGTGATCAACTAGCGGATTCCGTGTCAGCAGCAAAATGTCTATGGAACACAAAGTGGGCCATATTCTTATGTTGTTTCAGTGACTTTTAGCAATAAATCACGCTACGTGTCTTATTTTGTCAGTCACTATTTTTTTTTTAAATCGTGGTTCTTTCAAGGAATTTTCACTAGTTATAATGAATTGATATTAAAGATAAATACTAAGAGAAGTTAATTATTCCACCCGGTTCCATACGACGTGTTTTTCTAGACTTATTTATAGGCCAAACGTTGTACACGAAAATAGGTGACGCATTCTGTCGCCGTTGGCGAGTTGGTTGCTCATGAAATATGGGTTAAAGCGAGAGATTTATAAAGAAAATCGAAACAAACCAATTTTAATTATTTTGTAGAATATCTGAGGAAACATCTAAGACATAAAAGTTTTTTTTTTTCGTATTTTTAACTTTGTCGAAATTCGGTCTTGAATCCTTATATCCACGAAAATAGGTTACACCACTGTATATATTTTGTACTTTCTTTTTTTCAGTTGAGGAAAGTGATAACATTATGGGATTTGATATTAAGTGTTATAGAATCGCATAAAAGATATCATAGTGAACATTTGAATCATTATGTAAATTTAAAAGAGAAGTTGGAAAAAAAGGGATTAAAAAGTTTTGAGATTTTTCATACAGAAAACATAAAAAAAAAAATTTACGATTTATTTATAAAAAACTGAAAACTTTTCTGTATGATGTGAACATTCCTAAGGAAATATTCGAATTTTAAAATAATATCAATAATAATGAAAGTGTTAAAGACTGAGGCCCGTATTCTCGAACGCTGGCTACTTTTGGGGCTGATTAAGCTAATCAATATTTAAAAAAATTCTTAGTCGGTGATTATATTCAATCAGTGATAAGCACTGTTTTTTCTTCTTTGTTGTGTGGGGCCCCTAACAGAAAGCACTAATTTAGGTAAGGGATAAACAAAATTAATAAAAGAGCAAAAGAGAGAAAGAGTGGCAAATTGGAGCGAGGAGAAGAATACCAAACGATGTAAGTTTTTTATGTAAAATAAATAAAAGATAAAAACAGAGGGCACAGCAACAGAACGTAAATAAACAGCTTGGAAGATAGTCTATCAATAAATTATGTTTAATACATGGTAAGACCCGACCCGCAAAACAATTAAAGAGATGTGGAATAGGCTTAAGGACATTGTCGAAAAAGAATTTAAATGTATAATAAGGAATTGAAAAGAACAGGAGGCGGCCACCGACCTGAACCATTATATGATTTTTTGCCTAAGAATTAAGGATCTGATTCCAAATGAATTAGAACAACACCATAATCCTTATGATGAAGAAGCTGAAGAAGTAACAATGGTGTTGAAGAATTGGTTAAGTTGACCACAGTTAGTAAACCAACAGATGTCTTGAATAGAATACAAATGTAGAAGTAAATACCAATGATAACTTAATTTTTCCAATTAACGTGTCCGTAGAGGAAGAAGTTCTCATTAGCAGTGTTAAAAGGAAGTGAGTATTGGAAAATTCTTGTTCATTGAGCACTCTTTACATTATAACTTTTGGGTCTGTAGCAATTTTATTCAAACTAGTAACCATGTTTTCTTTGTACAACAAATAGGTAAAAATTATAATAAGGTGTTTCACTGAGGCCCCGTTTCTCAAAAAATCTTACGATCAATCGTAGGTCGTAAGTGCTGATTTGATCGTAAATGGCGTTTCTCAAAAAATCGTAAAATCAAAATTATCGTAAGTTTACGACTAATTCATGTAAACTTACGAGTGGTCAAAGCTGTCGTAACTATCAGGTGGTAGAACCAAATGGTCTTTTTTTCGCAATAAATAACTAATTTATGGTAAAAAGGGAAATTTTGACATCAGATTTGATCCCTAAGTGTCTTTGACTGAGCATGGCACTGACCACCTTCTCGATTTTTCGCCTTCGTCTCAGTTGAAAGCCACCATTTTTTTCGCTTCGACGATGACGTCAAAACAGGAATAACGTCATCATTAAGTTTCATTAACTGGAAATCAAAATTTTTTCACGCCTTGAATTACAATGAATAATTTCGCCTCGCCCGTAAAAATTGTCCCTTGGAAAACGGTCTTGCCAAAATGTTAATAAGGATGAAAAATTTTCCTTTTACCAGAGATAAAGGTTCATAGGCTATGCAGTAACCTCTTTGACGAAAACATTTACTTGATTTTTCGAACAATTCGTTTTCCTTGTCGCCTCGCCTTCCAAAGACGTTTTGTGCTACTAAGTCTGTTTTGCGCATGCTCAGCAACTCGATCGTGTGGCAATTTTTATCGTAAGATTATTCGTGACACTTACGATAGTCTTTGAGAAACGCACGTAATCGTAAACTTAAGACAGTCGTAAGTTTAGTCTTAAGTCTTACGATCTTTTGAGAAACGGGGCATGATCTGTTTCTTGTTATATGTTTCACAATCTCTTTCAATGTTCTATTGCCTTCTAGTCAACCACTAGCAAGGACAAGAACGTTTTGTAATTTCCCGTTAAAAACCTACGTCGCAACATGAAATTGTTCTCGGGGGAAATGGTCGTACAAATTTGTATGAGATGCTTATAGGTTTAAATCAATTCCCGAGCCGTTATGTTTCACAATTTTTGGTTTCAAAGCTACACCACTATAAGATATTGATACTGGTAGTCGTGTAACTGCGAAATGAAATTGCGAGTGAATCTAGAATAAGGCTCTAGTACTTATCAACAAAAACTATGTCGAAATAGCCCTATTAACTATCTTGCTGTCGTTTTGTAACTGACTAACGGAGGCTGGAGAGTTTCCTTTCAATTTTTTGTTTACTATTTTTGATTGTCATTTCAGGCGCCACTCTTCGACTGCATCTGATAGTTCTATCAACAAAATTATGAAGACTGATATAGAAACCTCTATCACGAATATGTCAACTGAGGAACATGATTCGAAAATAAATTTTAAACAGAAGAACATATCGCCAGAATGAAGCTCATCAGAATGTAAACAATGGTTGCTGAATCTATGCTGGAAAAGTGTCTACTGCCTCAAGTGTTGAAAATTAGTCCTCCTCATGATAGCTTTTAAAATCTATTTAAATCTTAAGACTAGTTTCTACATAGTTTCGAAATTTTTCTGAATACCATCATACCAAACACTAGTAAGATTTAACCATATTAATTATATAAGACGGGCATTGGGACGTGGAACGCATTTTTAGAGAGAGGGACAATCCATTTGATATGGATAATGATTTAGAATTTCGAAAAATATTTCGATTACGTAAACCTACTTTTCATGTTCTTTTAAACTTACTTTCAAATCAATTGTCCAGATGCACAAATCGTAGTCATGCGCTATTATTTATTGCATTGAGGTATTATGCTACCGGCGTGTTTCAGTTGGCTGTTGGGAATCTGTGTTCTACCTCACAACCATCTGTAAGCAAAACAATCAACCTTGTTTCAAAGACTTTGGCTAACCTCAAACCAAATTATATCAATAAATATACCTCACGATACACATAGTCATTCACGATGAAGATTTTTCCAGTCCTTTTATTATGAAAATAATGAGAAACAGGTATGTTCGCAGGTACGACACACAGAACCTCCACACGGTATTGAACTAAAGCCATTAAAAGGGGGAGGGGGCAAAGATATTTGCGTAACTGGGGGCAAAGTCGGAATCTCGTCCACTCCTGTCGAGAAATAGAATCAGCTATATTATTATTAATAATATATATCGCCTTGAAATGAATATTGTACTTCATAATATAAAACTCTCTTTGTTTTCGAAGTCTGGGATTAAGGATATACACATGAGCTTCATTGTCAATACGAAATTTAATTGGCTTGTTTTTTCCCCAAAAAATAAGAGATAGAACTACAGGAACTAGCTCTAGAAAGGTAATGTCACACATGATTGGCTGATTTTTCCAAAATTTAGGCCATTGAAAATAATACCGCTATACCAAGAATATGAGAGCCAACACTGTCACTATATAGACTTAAAATATCATTTGAGAACCAAGTATTCTGGGTAATTATGTAACACCATTAAAGTTTTGTAGAAAGTTCAACCAAACCATCAAGTCGATTTAATATCTCTTTTAAAGCTGGTAAAATAATGAGCTTTTCTAATATTAATCATTGTATCATAAAAACGCCTTAAGAGCTCTCCCAGGCCGTATGGCCCTGTATAAGACAATTAGAGATCCATGGGTGGCATTTCTTTAAGAAGACTGAGAAAGGATTCAATCAAGGTTTTGAGTTCTTTTGTTGTTTCCTCTGGAATACGGACAACAGACAGACATGTGGCAATTTCAGATCACATTAGTATTTAAAGGTGACTTTGCTAACTCCTATTTATTGGGTATCTCTTCAGTTTTTGTTATTTGTGTTGCTAGATTGGTTTTGGTTTTCATTGTTGAAGTTATACTGGTTGTTGGGTTTGTTATTGAAGTGTGGTTGCTGAGTGTTTGATGGTGTGTTCCATTGGGCGTTCGTTTTGTTGTTGTTGGCGTTATGCTACGGTTGTTTTTTATATTCTTGTCTGTGATTGGGTGGGATATTATAAGAACTCAAATCAGAATGTCCAATTCCACATTGAATGGAATTGTGAAGGTATGAGCTATGAGGTTTATTGCAAATACCTTTGTTGTTGAAACCAAAGCATTTTCCTCGTGGGAATTGTATCGTATTATTTTGAAGGGGTTGCCCTTGTTTGACTGAGTTATGCATATGCAATAGCCATAAGTAGTCAATATATCGCCAGGAGCTAGTAGGGCATGATTCTTTCTTTCATCTGAACTGTTCATCATATGAACTCCATCCTTGGCCTTTAGTTCTTGCAGCACCGGAAATTAATTGAGGCTGAGTCTGGTGCTATGTCTCTACAAGGGATAGGCCTAACGGTCGATAACTTGCAGATCCCAAACTTGTAGTGTGTGAATGAAAAATTGCTTGTTAAAGAGAGAGGTCAACGACTGCCAAAGGGAAGGGTAAATTTATTTAATAATATAAGGCTAGAGACTGTGACCTCAGTTGCACTAGGCTAGGCCTGCACCAATGTACTAGACTACAGACAGTGGGTGAGGTCAAATCCCGTGTTAGTGTTCCGTGTTAGTGTTAACACTGATGTTAATACCGAATTTGGACACTAACACCTTAGTTGGATATTATCACGGAGTGTGTAACACGAGCTTATTATCGGTATGATTTCTTGGATGTTAAATATCACACAGAACCGATCTGTATGGATTTTTAGCCTTAATTAAAATTTCTCAAATATATATAAAAGACTTGACCTCATACTAGTGTTCCGTGTTAGCCCTGATATAAAAATTATCAACATAGTGTTAAGCATCGTATTAACACGATTTCTCCTTCGTGTTAGTGTTAATATCGAAGATGCGATTTCAGGGGTTACCTGAACACATTATTTGTGGGTGAAAATGACATAATTATGTAGTTTCTTTTGGCAATCGGTTTTATTTTAATTTTTAAATTCTAATCGATTCCCGTCTGAAATAAGTCTAAAAATGGATTTAGAAATTCTGCGCTAACACTAATCTCTAAGGTATTAACACGAGCATAAGTTCAAGTTTAGTGTTGGTGTTAGCAGCCATTTTATTTCATTAAAAGTATTTTTATATCGGTTGCTCAAGCTATTGCTGTACAAAATAGAGGCGACAATTTGGAAAGGCATCCTGCTAAAAGTGCGGAACCGATTGAACGTCACATCCGGGTGAATCAACATGAATTAGATGAGTTATCGGCTGAGTATCATGATTTTAGAGTTGGAAACAAATGTGTGTTTCTCAAAAACACGTGGAGACATTTTTGGTATATCTGGCTTCAGGGGGTTATTACAGAAATGTTGGTTTTTCCACTGGCGTGGCTAAAACTTCTACCTTGTTATACGTCCATGAGGTTGCCGATTTTTTCTTAAGCATTGCTCCAAGATTCATCAAACTACCACGCCCGGAGGAATATCCTAATTTAACAACAACTGTTAGAGATGTTGATGGTAATAACAAAGATATCATACTCTATATTGACGGTGTAATCATTAGAATTCAACGCCCAGACCATGCAGGAGATGCTTATTATTGTGGACGACATGGAAAATCATGTGACTCTATTGATGTCCAGTATGTTTGTGATAAATTCGGAAGGATTCGACATGTCATATCTGGACTACCTGGTTCAACCCTCGATAAAATTGTAGCAGAATGGTCTCCCGAATTCATGCAGTATCTGCACACACTACCGAACGACGTCGTTGTTTTAGGTGACCCTTCTTATCGTAATTTACACCCATCTGTGATGCACACATTTACTGGCGCGAATCTGAACCAACAACAAATGCAATTTAACGACACTTGCACACGGCAGAGATAAATTGTAGAGAGAACTATAGGTGCCACAGAATTAAAATGGAGGATGACTCAGATGAAAGAAAACAGATTTGCTGCCAAAAAGGACCAAATTTAGCATCAATATGTTCCATCGCTGTATGTGTTCTTCACAATCGTTACACACATTTTTTGTAATAAATATAATCAATGATATCCAATACGGTGTGAAATTAATCATCAACGGCAACGATTGGTGTCCAAAATGTAGTCCTACACGTCAATGCTGTACAATAAGTAGAACATTCCTCCTGGACCATGTTTGTCAACATATCAGTGCAAAATAGCTAATATATGCCCCAATATGTATTCAGTAATGCATTTACTTATATTTATAGTCCAATGGGCTTGACTAATGGACAAGGCTTTTCTTCCTTAGCGAAGCACGATAGTACATACTTTCCGAACACCTGACACCACTCTGGGATTGTCAACTCACCACCCCCTTTATAATATACGCAGCTAGCTAATAAGATTTAATTGATATATTCATTAATACACAACACATTTCATTAACAAATAAAAAATAAAAAAAATACATTTTTTGATACCCATAAAATAATAAAATATGTGACATGTGTCTTTGTCTGAAATTCAAGAAAATTACTAGAGTATTTATTTAGAAAAATAGGAAACATGAAATTTATATTTCCTTCTGTTTACTGTATTTGTAGATTAATCTGGGTTAGGTGTTTGCGAAACAAAACCTAAATGTTCAACTACTTCTAAATTATGCACAGTCATAAACCCCATTCGTATCATCTTCAGTTCATTGTGCATAGCTGCCATTAATTCCGTCTGTTGTGACATCAATTGGAGATACTGCTGTTGCTGATCGGTAGAGGTTTCCAAATATTTCTTTGCGTGTTCTGTTTCTGTTTTTTTGGTGGTGGAGATTTGGGTGATGATGAAGCTGAAGATGAAGCACTTTTGGATACTGATGTAGATCTGACTGTCTGTTGTACCCCCTTCTCTGTCATTACAGCCATTGGTTTCACATTACTTCCATTTGGAAAATACAAATCCAAATAATCCTGGTAAAGCGTGAATACTGTTTCGGAACACCTTAATTTGGGAACAACATCTTCTGTGCCTTGACCTGATTCTTTGGTTTTCCTGATAATATCACGAAACTTGCGGCCCATGTTACATCACATTTTCCACCACTGAACCATCCGTGGGTGGAAGCATCTGTTCTCCAACAAACGATTTACCTCCTTTCCGGAGCTTAACAAACTTTCCATTATTCTCTAATACAATTGTCAGCATTGTTTTCAGCTTGTCTGATGTCCATATATAACTCTTTGGAGCCACACCTATCGCCATCATTAAACACTGATTCTAACTTAGATTTCAATCAATTAAATGAATTGGGTCAAAATTTACAGGTTGCATGTGTGTTTTAGGTCACGTGCATCTAAGGATGTTCTAAAGGTAATTCCTATCAGATTATTCTGCCGTTCTACCAAGGGAACGCCCACTCGAAACTCCCTAAATTTGAATAATGTATGTACTTTGGCTACAAAAAATGCCAAACTACTTACTATTAATATTGAACGTGTTCGATATCGAGCTATAGTATTTTATCTTGTAATGAGAAAAAATCCTCCAGAATGTCCATTTAACGAAGTCCCAGTAGGGAATATTTCAAATATCTAACGTAAAACTATAAATAGAATAATACGTACAGTTTCCTTGACAACACCCCTTTACACAATCTCTGCTTGTAATGTAATGTTAACTGTGTGTTATTGAGGCGTGTATCTCAAGCGAAAAGGACATGATCACTCCTGTTCACTTCTTGCGTATATCAATTTAGCCTTACTTAGAGTGCATATAACACTAAGTTTTGTTTTTACCTCGCGGGTGTGGGGCAAAGCAGGGTATGCTTACCATTCTTGACACCTGATATCACTTTCATTATGAAATACTTTCTCATTAATTGATATATTTCCAAGCAGGGCATGCTTACCATTCTTGACACATGATACCACTTTTATTATGAAATACTTCCTCATTTATTGATATATTTCCGCATATGAAAAATTCATTAGCTCCTACCAATGTTTTGACAATATGATTTTATGGAATTTGATTTTTGTTTTGCGGTTCGGATCGTTGGTAGATTAAGTTTTATTATTGCTATTACTATGATAAAAACACAAAAACAATAAAGTTAGATAGGCTTACATTAGTTTTCATAGTAGGCCTATTAGTTTAGGGATGTTTTAAATGTACTTTCTATCAGATTGTCCTGCCGTTCTACCAAGGGAACGCCCACTCGAAACAACGTCCAGTCTGAACAAACTTGGTATGTCCAAACGTGGCTTTGCACACCAGGAAAATTTCTCCAAGCACTGCGATCGGTCTCAGAGATACACACTTCACCAGAAGGGGGGGGGGGGGGGGGGGGGGGGGGGGGGGGGTTTGTCTCATTTATTTTAACTGCAAAAACATCGAACATGGGTTCATACTCTGGTCTTTCCCCTCCCCCTCCCTTCCTTTCGAATTTCTCCAACCTGGGGGACACAATTTAAGACAGCAGCAGAAGACACAATTCAAATGAAAAGTAGGTATGTTTTAATTCGCTTAGCACACAATAAATCAGGAAAATAAATTAGAGAGCTCTGTCCGTCTAGCTGCATCGCAGCCACTACAGGCCGCTCTACCGAGTACGACTCACACAAAGGGAAGGCCTCAATGGAAATAAACCAGCAAACATCAACGCTTTCAATTCCTAACCAACGTTCGTTCCTCTTGTACTAGTCAGTCCTATCTTCTCGTAGTCACTCGTTCATAAAGAGTTCCCTACCAGTAGGGTAAAACTAACCTGTCTCAAGACGGACTAAACCCCTACCAGTAGGGTAAAACTAACCTGTCTCAAGACGGTCTAAACCCAGCTCACGTTCCCTGTTGGTGGGTGAACAATCCAACGCTTGGCGAATTAAAAAGAAACGTCGCTAAGAATGCTGGACTACCACAAGCCAGTTATCCCTGTGGTAACTTTTCTGACACCTCTTGCGGGAAGCAGTGAAAATAGAGCTCTCCTTTCGTCACCTTAAGGGAGACACAAAATATTGTTTATATGGTGTTAATGAAAATGTAATATTAAATTCGCGTAACACCAGACATACAATATTAACACGAAGAAAGAGTTCAAATGTCGTGTCATGTGTTGGTGTTAACACTCACCCATTGTAGTTGGATATTAACACGGAGTGTGTAACACGAGCTTACTATAGGTATGATTTCTTGGATGTTAAATATCACACAGAACCGATCTGTATGGATTTTTAGCCTTAATTAAAATTTCTAAAATATATTTGATGATGTGATATAGTATATTAAAGCTTTATTTGAACGTGTTTATTATTTCTTAACGCGGTTTATTTGATGTTAGTCCGAAAGACTTGACCTCATACTGGTGTTCCGTGTTAGCCCTCATATAAAAATTATCAACATGGTGTTAAGCATCGTATTAACACGATTTCTCCTTCGTGTTAGTCTTAATATCGAAAATGCGATTTCAGGGGTTACCTTAAGACATTATTTGCGGGTGAAAATGACATAATTATGAAATTTCTTTTGGCAATCGGTTTTATTTTACAATTTGACATTCGGTACTTAAATTCTAATCGATTCCCGTCTGAAATGAGTCTAAAAATGGATTTAGAAATTCTGCGCTAACACTAATCTCTTGGGTATTAACACGAGCATGAGTTCAAGTTTAGTGTTGGTGTTAGCAGCCATTTTATTTCATTTAAATGCTCAAGCTATTGCTGTACAAAATAGAGGCAACAATTTGGAAAGGCATCCTGCTACAAGTGCGGAACCGTTTGTACGTCATATCCGGGTGAATCAACATGAATTAGATGAGTTATCGGCTGAGTATCGTGATTATAGAGTTCGAGACCCAGCAAGGAAACAAATGCGTGTTTTTCAAAAACGCACGCAGACATTTTAGTATATCTGGCTTCAGGTGGTTTTTCCAGTGCCGTAGCTAAAACTACTACCTTGTTATACGTCCATGAGGTTGCCAATTCTTTTTTAAGCTTTGCTCCAAGATTCATCAAACTACCACGCCCAGAGGAATACGCTAATTTAACTGTTAGAGATGTTGATGGTAATAACAAAGATATCATAATCTATATTGACGGTGTAATCATTCGAATTCAACGCCCAGGCCATGCAAGAGATGCTTACCATTCTTGACACCCGATACCACTTTCATTATGAAATACTTCCTCATTTATCGGTATTTCCGCGAATTAAAAAGCAACGTCGCTAAGAACGCTTGGCTTCCCACAAAACACCCCGCCAGCCTAAACCGCCCTAAGCACAGGGAACTCCTCGCTAAGCACCTTGCGCTCGCCGACACTGCCCCGAATGCGGCCACTCTCGTGGTCCTCATCGAGTGAGTTGAAGAAACAAAACAATGCAAGAACAATTTTTAGAAATATTGTTTATATGGTGTTAATGAAAATGTAATATTAGATTCGCGTAACACCAGACATACAATATTAACACGAAGAATGAGTTCAAATGTCGTGTCATGTGTTGGTGTTAACACTAACACAGAACACTAACTCGAGATTTGACCTCACTCAGTGAATGCGGAGTTAACAACCACATGTATTATATCCTATTAATATAGTACAAGGACAACCAGCTGTCAGACTAAAAATTGAACAAGGCTCTAAATTGGCTCGGACTAGCCTATTCTTGGACTATAATATATAGAAAACTAGCTTTAAACACTGAACAAATCTTAAGAAACAATCGGATCTTAGAAATCGGTCTAAAACTTAGAACCAAGTCACATATATATCGGGTCTCATTTTGATGTAATTTTTTTAAAAGGATTTTAAAAAGGGGTGACATGAATCACACACAATCAATGACCGACATCTCTACTCTCTTCAACAAGCATGGCAAGAAAGGAAGTAGCCCAGAAAGTAATTGCTACAGCTTCATGGATACCCATCTCAAATTAAATCTCTAAGAAAGCAGCGCAACAATCGTACCACCCTACGAAGAAGAATTCGAACCAATTGATAATCTTCATTGATCTCCAGAAACAGCAAACAGTATTTATTTGTTTTGGATACACCAGCTTCAAGCATCGAGTAAGTCTTTAAACTAATTACTGGGGATAAATATACTGAGAGGCCACCGCTAGGTCAAACTGTAGTTAACTTGAACCGCAAAATTCTGACACCCTTTCAGCATTTAATATTAGACCGTCACCGAAGGTAGCCAACTTAAATTTTCTCCGACCATCCATTGAACGATTTCAACAAAATCTTAGCTACACATATTTTTTTCGAAACCACCCCCACGTGGTGCTAGAACAATGTTTATTCCTAAATCCATGTGGACACCCCCTCAGGCCGTCATCCACTTTGAAAGCATTTGAGAGTATGAATAGCCAAACAGAGAATCTCTCCATAACAAACGAAAAGCCTAATCTCACACGAGTGGAACGTGAAGCGTTTAACTTACTTGTCACTGTCATTAAAAAGAGTTGTGTCATTCTGAATAGGGAGGATTGCGTTTCAAAAGCAGAGAATCAACTGAATAATCCTAAACATTATGCCATTATACCGAAACCAATTTTCAAAGAAACTGCTAATATGATTAACAATATTCTTGCCGATGATGATGATGATCTCAAACAGAAATAATATGACTATCTGTCTGCCAAACCTGATTGTCGCGAGAGACATTTGTACACTTTGCCTAAAATCCATAAGAATCCAATCAAGGAGTGGTTTATCTCGAATTAAATCCCTAATTATATCTGACTGTGGTAGTGAGTCGTATGCAGTGTCAGAATACATTGATCATTTCTTACTACCTCTAGCATGTCAACATCGCGCCTACCTTAAAGACACAACCGATTTTTTTCAATAAAATAAAAAATCATCGAGTTCCTTCTAATGCTATTTTAATTTCTATCGACGTTTCTTCTATGTATACCAATATCGATAACACTACTGGTTTAACGGCAGTTCGTAAAGTTTTTAATAGAAACCCAGATCCAAACAGACCCGACGATGTAATTCTACAGCTTGTAGAGATTTGTCTCAGTCCAAACGATTTTACATTTAATGGTAATACATATTTACGAACTTCAGGGACAGCTATACGCAAACGATTCGCCCCTTCGTACGCAAACCTTTTAATGGCTAAGTGGGAACGTATTGCCCCTATGTCCATTTGACCCACTTTTTTACGGACGCTTTTAAGATGACATTTTTATGGTTTTGACTTATTCTATCGAACAGTTTTGGGAATTCTTTGAAATTCTCAATAACCACCACCCTTCCATCAAACTAACCGCAAACGTGAGTGACAAAAGCATAGACTTTCTTGATACCACTATCTTTAAGGGAGATTCCATAGCAGAAACAAATAAACTGGATATTAAAGTGTATGTTAAAGAAACTGATACTCAGTCCTACACACTAACAGGATAAATTGCTCACCAGCTTTTAAATTTATCCAGGAAGGTTTCTTTCAACTTTGTTAACCTATCAATTAACAAACTATATGAAACCACAAAACGTATTCAGATTGAATTACGATTCACTAACTATATGAAACCATGAACACATATTCAGATTGAATAACGAATCACACATATTCAGATAGAATAACGATTCACTAACTATATGAAACCACAAAGCATATTCAGATTGAATTACGATTCAATAACTAAATGAAACCACAAAACATATTCAGATAGAATAACGATTCACTAACTATTTCAAACCACAAAGCATATTCAGATTGAATAACGATTCACTAACTAAATGAAACCACAAAACATATTCAGATTGAATTACGATTCAATAACTAAATGAAACCACAAAACATATTCAGATTGAATAACGATTCACTAACTATATGAAACCACAAAGCATATTCAGATTGATTTACGATTCAATAACTAAATGAAACCACAAATCATATTCAGATTGACTAACTATATAAAACCTGAATAAATATCAATTTAATAACTACATTCAGTTTGAGTGACAGAAATATAAATCTTTACAATAGCCAGGGGTTTTGCAAAAAAATGAATTCAGATGGCATGATCATAATATTTAACATAATAGAGCTCTTTCTACAGAGCCAAAATAATCTACGTGACTCGGCGATTTGTGGCGACAATTGCGATACATTTCAAGCCTAAGTGTCCTTAACACACGCTGAACCAATTTTCCGTCGCAATAGTAGAGCAGTGAGAACGCCTTTCAGGTGTGGCGGGGCCACTCAATATCAATTGTTAGCCGGAATCTTCCACGTTCCATTGCATGTCTTCTCTGAATCCTGGTGGTAAAATTAGGTTTTGCATAAATCTAATCGACAAAGGGGAGATAGTTGATACAACTCGGTCTTCAGTTTTAACGTTAGTACAGATTGGTTTTTTATTTGTTTTTGAGTTTGGATCAAGGCAAAGGTGATTTGCTTCTTGGTCGAACAATTTTCCCTGACTTAAGGCATTAAACGTGGCACCCTCCACCAGACAGAAAAATTATCTAACCATTCGGTTTATTCCCATAGCCCCTTCCCATTTCGCTCCTTACAAATTCGTCCTTAACAGTAAATTTTGTTTTTCATCCCTCAAATGGACAATGTGGGTATATGGGTAAGTAATCGTTATCCTGTATATATTATGTAGTAGTAATCAGTCGAGCGAATTTTATATGTAGACAAATGCAGATGTAATATTTATAACATTGTTCAGAAACACAGTCTTTTCAACATTGTTTTTTTTCTGTCACATTCCTATGAGGCACTACGCTGCTTATGGACTGGTACCAATTGACAGCTTCATTGAATCTGTTAAAAATACCAGATTCCTGCGTTCACATTCATAAAACGGAACGTTTACAATCACGCGAAATACAATATTACCAATAATATGGATTTCCATACTCATGACCGATTTACATGTTGAATAAAAGATGTTTTTGCGATGTGATGAAGGATTGATATTGACCTACTTGGGTATCATTAATATACATAATTTTCTAATCATGGGTCGATGGATTAAAATATATAGATTTAGTCCGAATCACATATAAATGAACGAACATAAAACGACGACACATTAACGCTCCAAGAGTTCCTGGGTCTTTTGGTCTTTTTGGCCACTTTACGTACACTATCGAAGCCGGCTGCGGCCATTTCAACTCTCGACTTCTAGCCCATGAGAAAGCGAGGAATAAGGCGAGAAAGCGAAGTCGGTTACTGCAATAGTAATGTGAGCTTTCAATCAATTTTCACAATTGATACCGTATTTCCGGGGCAAAAAAGGCGAGAAAACGAGGAAAAAGGCGAGAAAGCGAGAGTAAAAAAGGCCCTTTTCCTCACCCTTTTCCTCGCTTTCTCTTCACTCATTAACCTCCACTTTCTTTTCCCCTATTAACCCTCTTCAAAGTAATAAACTCATCTCATGTCGTATATGCCCAGTATATTGAAGAATAAATTTTCCGAAGTAAAAGTGTAGCCGGGCCTGACAGGCTCGGTCCATAGAAAAATATGTTAATTTTCAGGACTGTTCAGTAGTTCTTCAAATGATTCTTATTTAGCCAGCATTTCGAGTGAAGCATGACAGGTGCTAGGAATGTTTTTGATGTATTTTCTTCATGGTAATGGTGCTGCACCAGATCATGGGTAAGCGGATAATAATGGTTACACCAGCAGCGGGGCTGACTTTGGACCTACTGAACTACCCATCCGTGATGAGTCTTCAGGACACAAATCAGCCATCACACAACCAACTGATCTATCCTCAGTATTCTTCAGTTCCAATGTCCTAGCAAATGACAATCCCACTCACTACCGACTGATTCCCACTGTGCTATCAAAAGACAACCCAGCCCGATACTGTCTGCGCTCTGGCATTCTCACTGTCTCAGTAGATGACAATCAAACTGATTATTGAGCTTTCTATCCCACTGTCCTAGTAGATACAAATCTAGCCCAACACTGACTGATCTATTCCAGGCCACTTTCAATCAAACTCGCTGCTGACTGAGCACTCCCAGTCCCCCTGTCTAAGCAGATTACAACGCACTACCGACACTGTCCAAGAAGACGACATTTCAATTTGCTGTTGAATGAGCTATTCCAGCCCAACCGTCCTCGCAGACAATATTACAACTCGCTACATATATCGCTACTCGCTACATGAGATATCCCAGTCCAAATGTCCTAGCAGAGGACAATAAAACTCAGACGCGATTCAATGGCCATCGCTATGATATAGTGCATGGCAAGGATAGACCAATTGCGAATCACTTCAACCTTCCCGATCATTCCATTGATGACCTTCTCATCATGCCTATAGAAACAGTTTCTACATCACCTAGCATGAAACCTAAGCTTAGACGTCTACAACGCGAAAGTTATTGGATCGATCAACTGCAGACTGTGAGGCCAAATGGACTCAACATTCAACATGATAACCAGATAATACCCTTTATAACGACATTTGATTCTACAACTACCAAAGCCTCCATAATAGTCAAACGCCATTACTCGGAACTTCAGAACAAATTTCCCCATGTATACACAAAACGTTTGGTTGTAGCTTACAAAAGAAATCAAAATCTTAGCAATTTTCTCTTTCACTGTAGACTTGAACCATTGAACAATGTCCATTCATCCTAGGAGCATAGATTTGTTAATATAAATGTATCATGTTCTATCAATAAATTAATCTATTTCTGAGTTAGATTTCAGAGAATACTTATTTCAGGACTGGTGCCATGGCTATATACAGTATATTATATAACATGCAGTGTATTTTTGTGTTTGTGTCTTTTCAACTAAAATCATACTAATACTAACTAATTTTCACATAATCAATAGACTTATCTGTTGCTCTGTGACCTAGGCCAGTGCTTTCATTGAGACTTGTCTCAATACACCCTAACACTACATACTAAGCTTCGTCTGGCTATACTATTAGACTATTCTAGTGAAAAGCACATAAACAAATCCACGGGACCGTGTCTATGAGGCCCAGGTGCACCTTAGTGTATATAAAATAAAGTGCCACTGGAAGGAGGTTTAAATAACTGCGTATAAATGACAAGTGAAATCCAAAATATATATGTGAGTAATGTAATGATTGGGTTTTAAAGTAATAAGAGTTGGAAGATGTAATTTTTTTTATGTATCGCAGTATAGCAGTATTTTTTTACGCGATAAGTTCAAACATCACTATATAGATAATTTTTAGAGATAAACAATTTGTAACGTTTGGGTCTGCTTAAAATTTGTTTATAATGTTGGACCTTAAATCTAAGACACAGAATGAGCACACGGCAAAAGTCAGCCAACCAATTTCGATATGTGAGAAATCATATTCTCAATCATACATAGTTCAATACTTCCCTTTATTAAAACAAGACAGATGTATCAAACAAAAAAGTTTGTTGTTATGCTCTTCTGGATTCAATCTGAAAGGTTTCTGACTTGTGATCAAGCGACACAAAAATCCACAAACGGATGTTACAAATAACAAAGAAATTTTTATTGAGCTCCATCCTATAAGAGTACCTTTTTCGTTGCAGGGTCATGGAATGTTGTACAAAAGGTTTCAAAAGCATGAAAATCTTATCGACTGTTTTGTGGCCCTAATATCGGCACAAAAATATCGAAACTTTTTACCAATATACAAATAATATCTTTTTCAGTAAAGGTGTTATAATGGTGTGAATTTACGTAGCAATTTTCCGTACTTTTATAAAATATTTCGTTTTAACGAATAAGTTATTATCCCAAGATAATTATAATATGACACACAATCTATCTTATTACCTTTATAATTAAAAGTTTCATAATTACGGAGGATTCCACCGTTTCTAAACACAACCACTTTGGTTTTAGATGTATTTACTCTAAGATTAAAATCTAAACAAAAGTTTTCAAGAATAATAATTTTTCTCCGTAAATCTCCAACTGTGTCAAATAAAATACTAAGATCATCGGCGTATAATAACATTAGAATATCTTTAACAAAGCGAAGGTGTATAAAGTGTGTGACCTCAAAATGAAGACAAACGCCTCCTCTGTGCAAACGGTACATTCAATGTGTTTATTGGCAGTTGTATGATAAATAGAATCTTTTACTTGTGCTTATGTAATATAAATATATGAAATTCGTTGCCGGATTAAATATTTCACATTACGTCGTAAACATTTGTTTGAGATCCTTCCCACCCCCTTCGCCAACTTCTAAAGCTGGCGCGTTGTTTTGTTTACAAGGGGCATATATATATGACCTACATGTACATAATATGCATGCTACGAGCTCAAATCGTTTTGCTGAACCTGTGTAATACACTTCATTGTAATTCTGGGAATGTGTGGTCACTGATATTGTCTGTCCTGCCCAATAGTTCAGTGGATTACGGGACAGGACAAGAGCTTTACAACTCGGTTTGCTGGTAAAGGTTTAAAAGTTAGTATTATCTATGGAAATCCAGAATACACTACTATCTTCAACATAGAACACTGGTGCATCGGTATCAAACAATATTTGGGCAATTACAATAGAAAATGTTAAACTCAATCATCTGATTACAACTGATAGTTTCATAGCACGGCATAGACTTGAAATAAGTTCAGCACAACCACACGCTTCTGAATGGTCTATGACTTTCAATGACAGAAAAGAAAGTGTTGTATATTTGAAGAACTTTGCGATAAAATGGTTCCAGGAGAATAAAATTGGATCATCTCCTTGCTTAGAAATGAAAAATGGCAATGTAATAATAGGGTCTATGACTAATTGTCTAAAAGATATAAACAAAGGAGCTGACGTGTATCTCAATGAGAAGGCACTTACAAATACTAAGGCAGTATTGGTGTATATTTTTATTGGTTTATATTTCGCGCGTAAATATTTGTATCACGTGATAGTTTTGTTTACTTTTACTGGCTTCCGCTCAAGTAAAAGCGGCGTTTTGTTATTACTTTATTTTGTGATTAAACCTGTGAATTCATCATCAAAAAGTGTGTTAACATTGACAGGCAGGATTGGGATCAGAACTCTAATCATTCAACGAACTACCTATTTCGTTCAATCTGTCAACCGTTAACAACTTTTTGATCAAAAGAGATCTGGATGAGTCGACTATCTCGGAAGTCGTGACTAATTTAAAGGTACATTCACTTGTTTTTTTTTTACATTCGCCTCCAACTTTGCCAGATTCATTTTACAACAGAAAATAGTCGTCATGACAGCAAATATAAGAGCTCCAAAACAATGGAGTCTCACAAAGCATGAAAATATCACCTCTTTCGAGGCGTGGAGACAAAACCTTCAATAGACATTGTCACTAGACCAAAACTTTGCTCCTTTCCTTCTCGATGGTGTCGAATGTTCGACCAGCTAGACAAGAAATTACCATTCAAGGCAACAAGACTGTATATTATGGACCCAATCAACAATATGATTCCACATCATCCACTATTCGCCGCACGCAAGCATACGTATTGCGATCCACTTTGACCGCATCTATCATTTTGCCTGGTGAGTTTATTGAAATATTGTTACCTGAAGGCATGATCGCCGTTGAGCGTAGATCAGATTCTATTTGCGCTTGAAATCGAAAGGACTCTGATATGTGGCCACCTTCCAACACTCTTGAAGCAGCAGCTGGTAGAGTCCGCCTAGTCAATTCTTCATCATATCCCAAGTTACTTGCCAAGAATGATCACTTTTGTCAAGCACGATTACTGTCCGTGTCCGAACCAGAAATCCGAGACACGAATCCTCAGTACATCAATCAACATACCAGAGCGCACACGTCCAGTAATTCATTTCATTCTGAGTCAATTAACCTAGATTCCGATAATATACTCACCTTAGAGCAAAAAACTTCATTCCAGCAAGTTCTACAAGATTATGACCATGTTTTTGATAAGCATATTTCTTGCTACAATGGTGCGTCAGGCCCTTTTGAAGCTGTTGTAAATATGGGACCGGTTCAGCCCCCACAGCGTAAAGGTCGCCTTCCCCAATATGCTCGTGACAGACTATGCGGATTACAGGCCAAATTTGACGAACTTGAATCTGAGGGTGTATTTACCCGCCCGGAAGATGTAGGCGTTAATATCGAATATTTAAACCCATCAAAAAAAGGTATTGGTGAATTCAGACTTGTTACTGCTTTCGCTGATGTCGGTAGAAATAGCAAACCCCAACCCTCACTCATGCCAGACGTCGATTCGATTCTGAGAACAATCACCTGTTGGAAATACATAATTGTAACTGAATTGAGTAACGCCTTTTATCAAATACCGCTTAACAAATCTTCTATGAAGTATTGTGGTGTTTCAACCCCCTTTCGCGGTGTCCGTGTTTACAATAGATCGGCCATGGGTGTGCCCGGGTCCGAAACTGCACTTGAGGAACCTATGTGTCGCGTCCTCGGAGATCTTCTAAAGACTGTATAGCTTGGACAGATGAGCTCAGGGCACAGTATTATATGGCTCAGGAAAAACTTCATTCCAATACATCCATCTTACTACCCCGTCCAAACAACCAGCTTTGGACCGATGGCTCCGTTGCCAATCACGGTAGTGGGGCAACATTATACGTCTCCCGCAGCAATAAACCGTCCCTGGCTGGATACTTTAGTGCAAAATTACGAAAGCATCAAGTTATATGGCTTCCATGCAAGATCGAAGCGTTGTGCAGAGCCGCGTCAATCAAACATTTTAGTCCTTACATCATTCAGTCTACACATACAGCAACTGTTCTAACAGACAGAAAAAACCTGGGTACAAGCATTTGGTAAATTATGTAGAGGAGAATTTTCAGCGAGTCCAAGAGTTACCTCATTCCTTTCTACTGTTAGCCGCTTCAAGGTTAATCTTGTCCATCTGGCTGGTACCGCCAATGTACCTTCCGATTTTGCCAGTAGGAACTCTTTACCGTGCAAAGAACCCAACTGCCAAATCTGTGTATTTATTTCCACCACTGATCTTATACCGTCAGTGACATTGTCAGTGGGGCTCACCGACTACCTTTTACGTCTAGATCCGCATGGATTCAAACACAATCTGAAGACCCAGATTTAAGACGTGTTCATTCCCACTTAAAACAAGGAACTCGTCCCTCTCGAAAGCTAACCAATATCAGTGATGTAATATGGTACTTACACTGTGCTACTATAGCGCGAGATGGATTTCTCGTAGTTAAACAATCGCAACCTTTGGCGTCACAGCGTAAACTCATTATAGTTCCTAGAACCGTATTAACCTCTATTCACTTAAAATTGGACCACCCTACTAAGCACCAATTGAAGCTTGTCGCTCTAGATATTGACAAAAGTATCGATAAAGTCTCTGAAGCTTGCCATACATGCACTTCCCAACTATGTTGACTGAACAAACTTCTCAAGACCCACCGACAGTTATTGGAGTTTATTTTGCAGCTGACGTGTTAAAATGTAACAAACAACTTATACTTGTTCTCCGCGAGACTGCTTTATCCTATACATCTACAGTACTTATCGACAACGAACAGCATTCTACATTACGTGGTGGGCTTATTCGACTTTCGTTAGAACTAAGACCATTGGATGGTCCTACTGCTGTTATGAGGGATTTGCTGTTCTTGTTTGAAATAACGAACTCTTACAGTTACAGTTGTAGGTCGCTACAAGAGCCCTAACAAAAAACCCGTAGCTGTAAAAGCTATTCGTGAACTTGAAGAGGAGCTATTACGTACAGACCCCAGTGGTGATCCCGTTTCGTCGTTAGGTTTGGCACTAGCTACGCCAACACTCAATTCCCGTATCCGCAGCAGGGGTTTATCTGCAAGTGAAATATGGACACATCCCAATCAGTATTCTAATGAACAGATACCCGTCATCGATCGCGATCTCATATCCCAACAACAGAGTCAACGCTTAAATAACCATTCACACATGCAAACATCAAAAAATTTGAACAAACAAGTTATTGATATTTCAGCACTTTAAGTAGGCGATTTGGTTTACATCCAGTCGGATCGAAACAAAGCTTGTTCTCTAGACCGTTATTTGATTATAGAGATGAAGGATGATTGGTGTTATATTCGAAAGTTTTCAGGATCACAGCTTCGTTCCGCCTCCTACAAAGTCAATCTAAATGAATGTTACAAAGTCCCTAGTTATGTTGTTCCTAATATTGTTCATCGAAAGGACGACAATGACAGCGATGAGGAAGCTGACGTACCCGATGTTACTCCCCAGTCTGTTATGATTGATCCACCCTACATTCCTCCCGAAGCACCACCTGAGATAACTCTGCCAGAAGAACCATCTGTTGATTCTACAGTTGCTCCATCAACCTCCCTTCAACGACCAAAGAGACTCCGCAAACTACCAAAATATCTAAATGACTATGATTTATCGTACTAGGTTGATTTGTTAAATTGTTTTTATGACATTATTTTGTTAGATGGGAACTTTAATCTTGTTAAAAGAGAAGTCACGCCAGTAGGTTTACTGGTATATTTTTATTGGTTTATATTTCGCGCGTAAATATTTGTATCACGTGATAGTTTTACGTTAACTGGTTTAATAGTATCTGTATCTCACATCTTGGAACAAACCTCAACTAACATTTCAACCATTGAAACAGGCGGAACAAGGTGGTATGTTGAAAGTAGACAAACGTGGGAGAAGATACTGACGTTTGATGGGTCGAGAGATGTGGTATATGGTTCGAAAGATCAAGTTTATGATGCAGCTGTTAATGGATCAGGGTTTAGAATCGTTATAGAACACAGTGAATCTGTTTATCGATATGCTCCCATAGACATTGTACATGTTTATAACTCAACATTTGTAGTTCTAGAAATATTTAGGGATAGGACAAATACAAATACATGCTAAAACTGAGTTGGTGTGGTGGTTACTAAATAAAATTATAAATTGGCCTAACTTAGCTGGAGCTTTTTGTAACACTTCAAATATGTCCTGATACTAGATTTAGAAAAATAGCGGTTGGAATTGAGAATGTATGTAAAAATTGTAGATGTATATTATGTTTCACTAAAGTATGTTGTATACTCCCTTTGCTCACGTATACCCTTTTTATACGCCAACATGGTCGTATATTGTTGTCGCCCATGTCCGTCGGTCGGTCGGTCGGTCAGTCCGTCCGTCCACAGTTTTTATCTGATTTTAATAGAATTTGGTGTGATCATTTATATTCATGATATCTTAGTTCGAATTTTAACTTTTTATTTATTCAGAATTAAGATTTTCTTCATTTCAATCTTAAATTCCTGTGTGACCATCAATAACAAAAGTTGAGTGTTATATGAATCGATAATAATATACCTTCGTGTACTACTGTGCAAAGACTGTGTACTTCATATTATATACCTTCAGACCACGGTACTCAAAGTACACAATACTATGATTTAAATGCATTGAGAGCTAGTTGAATATTTCTTAGTGTTATTTGCAATATTTTGTATATTTCTGACATTAACGTCAATAAGTTGATATCAACAGTTCGACAATAAATTTAAACAATATATCATTTAAGTTGGACTTGAGACATTCATACTCTGAAATTAGCTGATCAACACAAGGAAAGCAATATGGAAATGTTAAGTTACCTGCTGTACTTTTTGTTTTTAAGATATTTAAATGGATGTTTTCCTGTGAAAGATTTGATAAAGACTGTATACGTTGGAGGATTTAATAATATAAATAATAAAACTCAGATTATAGAGGACGTCGATATGAACTTTTGTTTATTTAAATGTTTCGAAGACATAACTTGTAATTATGTGTTGATGTGTTCCAGTCCTATTAAACAATGTTTTCTTCTTTCTGGTGATATTGACGAGCAGCACTCGACTGACGCTGAATATGACGACTGCTACAAAATGAATATAGTAAGTAAATTCTTTACTGAATCACTTTATTCTTTTGTAATTAAAAGGGCAGTATGTAAATTTGTCATTATCAAAAAGGTCGTAATAATACAATATGCTATTTACATATCTACTTGATCGAACTTGATTTTAAAATGTTAATTAAAATAATTAATTGTTAAATAAGCAGCTTAATCTAGTGTTGGGACTCAAAATGAAATGAAATTTTGGGGTTTTTACTTCCTACTTTTCTGCATCATGTGGGCTAATGAACGGCGGGTGTAAAATTCCGAATTCTCGAACTGTCCGAATTGGGCCAGAAAAGACCCATCGAAACTAAATTTGCGGGATAGGAATCAAAACATTTTACATCATAAAACGAATATTTTTAAAAGCTTTCATTTGGTCAAATCACAATTTCTTTCTTGTACACCGTGCCAGTTTATAATAATATTATAATTATGAATTAGACCTGTGTACACGAAAAATAAAGACCCAATTCGGACAGTGCGGGAATTCGAAATTTTACACCCACAGGCTAACGAAGACGGACAGCGCCATGCAACTTGCGACGAGGGAAATTTTGCCAGGACAGCGGCATTAGCCTGCTCTCTTTCGATTTCCAACTGTGGTGGGGTCTTTAACGAGCACAGCGAACGAACGACTAGACGCTCTTTCTGTGTCAACAGCTGACATGGGGAAACCAGGTTGAAATATCTGAAGATATTATCTCTACCTATGCCGGGATTGAACCCTGGACCTTCAGGTTAGCGAGCAAGGGTCTATATTTTCTTTCAAAAAATAATTTATTCGCATATCATAACATAGTATATAAACAAATCAAGTCATTTATACGCCCACATGTCCGTCAACATTTCTTGTGAACATAATAGAGACTACAGTTTTTATGTATAGGTTAATGGTCGAAAGCAGTCCAATAAGTTCAATAATGATCGTAACACGTCATTGGACTGCTTGAAGACCATTAACCTACTTAAAATACAGATTACACAAACAATAACATCTACTCATGCACGTGAAATAGTACAGGTCACATGAGATCAACTCACGTGTCATTCAATTCGGGGTGATCAATATCTGTGATTATACTACTACTGACTTCTGACTCCCATTTCACAATTATCCACAATATTGTAAATTTCCAATTGCATGTAATTTGTCTTAAAATGTCTTTGGGTTAATAGAAATGTAATGTTTGGAAATTCTATACTTGAAATAAACACGTCCATTAATATTCAGTGAAACCGACTTAGATTTGGAACTGAAAATTTCCTTCTGTAAAATCATATTTCCAACTATTGTCTGAGCAAATTAAAAAATTTTTTTTGATTGTTTCGATATTTTTTAAGAGAATTAGAATATCAGCCTCAAAATAGTACTTAGAATATCTTTGCGTTAATAAAAATATCCTCTTTTGTAAGATTACATTGAAAAGAAACACATTTCCCTCCTAGAAATTTCAACCCCTAAAAGTCACAAATTTTAGCTGAAAATGGGCCTCTGTAAAATCAAATTGTAAAGACATAGTGTGTGCTTATTTTTATATTTTTATCAAAGCAAGACATTTTAAGACTACTATTTTGAGGCTGCTATTCCACTTCTCGTAAAAACAATAGAAAAAATAAAAAAAAAACTTTTTACTTTGCTCAGACATAATAATTTATTTATCTGTTGGCCTTTTCTTTCAATCCATGGACAGTCGAAGACTATCAGTACTGTTATGAAGTTAATATTTCAATTTATATTATAATATTAGGCGGAATGCGATTCTGTAAGCATTACGATCGGACAGAATTTACATAATTTGTGTGGCCAAAACATCAGAGTCAATGATGGTAACATTCAGAAATAATTTATTAAAAATCACCCGAAAGTGAGTATTTATCAATCATGTTATGTCGTCACAGCAGTCCGTAATATGCAGCTATATTTAAAATTTAATATACTCTTGGCACAATGCCCGTACAAATAAGTTGAATATTGGTCCGCTAAGATCAAAGGATTACGCCACATCTGTATTTTAACTAATTTTAATGAAACTTGATGTGATAATATATTGATGAGATCTTGGTCAAGTTTGAATTTGACGATTTTCGATAAACGGTTTTTGAATTATTGCCCTTGAATTAGGAAAAACGTGCCAAACTTTTTAACCCTCGCTTTCTCGCCTTTTTCCACACTTTCACGCCTTTTCCTCGACTTTTTCCTCGCCTTTTTCCTCGTCTTTTTCGTCGCCTTTTTCCTCGATATTACCATTTATGCATCAAACTAATTTTGCTTTCAATGGGTTAATTAACAAATGAATCGTTAATTGATTTGTTTGACCTTTTAATGTTTGTCTTTTTAATAATAATAATGTCATATAATATTATTCAGGGACACTTTTTCCGGTTTTTTAATATTTTTATGTTTGATAGGCTATTCTTAAGAGACAGCTAGTGAAGATATTCGTTAACACTATAAATACTCTTTCCTTTTCAGTTTTTTCTTCGACGATCTATTAATTTACTACGAAAACAAACAATAAACTAAAAAAAAAATTTACTCTAAGTTATAAGTTTACCTGTGCTTTCGTAACTTTGTCATTAGTAGGCTATCAAATTAAAACCTATACTCCCTAAGTTTTATAATTGGTTGTAAACTAAATTCCAGATCAAGTTTAACATGGCATAATACGTCAGTTGATAGACATATTAATTTGTTTATGATCATTTCATTATAATTGAATACTTATTTCATCGATAAATCGAATCCAAGGACCATAGTGATATTACATAACGGTGGGTTCGTTTTGCCGCATTGCCTAACTTGCCGGCATCGTGCCCAACTGCACAAAAACTCTGATCAAATCCGGAATGGCCATTTGTTTCACATGAAACGAAATATTTTAATATGGTGTCCCGCATCGATTTTTATACGCCCACATCTCTGTGGACGTATATTGTCGGCACCCCCGTCGGTCCGTCCATCCGTTCGTCAACAATTGCTTGTAAACGCTCTAAAAACTAGATTTTTTGATGGAATCAAATGAAATTCGGTATGCGTATACATATTCATAAAACGAAGATCAAGTTCGAAATTGAGCTATTTTCGACCGTTAGAAGCAGAGTTATTGCACTTGCCCCAAAATCTTGAATATTTACCATCCGCATGCCGTGGTGGGCTTATATGGCTGTGGTCCACTATCTAATTTTTCTTTTTTCTAAACAATCGCAGGTTCGTCGATTTTTGTAGTTAGCAGTGTGGAGCCAATCAACCCCTCTACCTTGTCCACCAGGACATTCTGGGACTTTTTTTTTTGAATATTCAATAATTCAATTAAATTAACAATTTAAAAAAAATGTGCACCGATAAAGATGGATGAAAAAAGGCGAGGAAAAAGTCGAGGAAAAAGACCAGAAAGACGAGAAAGCGAGGAAAAAGGCCAGAAAGCGAGGGCAAAAAAAGACGAGAAAAAAGGCTATGAAGTGAGGAAAAAGGCCAGAAAGCGAGGGTAAAAAAGGCGAGAAGTCGAAATAGCGAAGAAAAAAGCGAGGAAATCTTCCTCGCCTTCTCGCCTTTTCCTCGCCTGTTTTACCCCTGCTATCTCGCCTTTTTCCTCGCTTAATCGTCTCTCGACTTCTCGCGAGTACATTCGGCTTCCATATTCTAGTGATATAAGGTTCATGGATTAGAAATTTTAATATAAGTAAATTTTGGACTTGTTTGATTAGATTTGAGAATTTGGCTAAAACTAGGTATTTGCTGGACGGTATCATCATAACCTTTGAGTTGTGTGATATCATCTGGTTGACGCTGGAATATATCTCTCTGGTTTATAGTAAATCATTCCTGTTTCGTCTCCAGACATGTTCTGTTCTAACATTATATGACCTATGTTCTGGTGGTTGCTGATCATCAGATAACAACTGCGCTGGTTTCCAACTCTGACTGCACCACCATAATGTATTATATTTTATCTAATTTACGAGTACCACGATCATACTACTTCTTATTTTGTTATCCTACAACTGCTCTTGGATTATTTGAGGATTGATTGTCTTAGGTCTCGATAATATAGAATTAGTTGGTAATTCGGTTGCAGTTCGTCATCCAAATAATCTTTGTGAACGTGATCCAGATTCTGGTGTCTTTGTAGTATTCCATAGATCAATAAAAGCAAGGTAAGCATGTACTCTTTTACCACCTGCTTTCTAAAACAAATGACGGACGGTTTGGTTTGCTAATTTCTCTATCACTATTTCTGTATCACTACAAGTATTTTCTCCTAACTCTTCTACGTCTGTAAATTCAGAATAAGAAATCAATCACTACCATGAACATCGAATTAAGATAATTCAATAAATCCGCGGCTACGACTTTCCAGGGTCCATTTGGTATTTCACTGGGTAACATTTGCTAACTACTTCTTCTATCTGTGTATTCATACCTGACCAAAACATTATATCTCTCGAAAATTGTTATTCTTAACATGTCTTTCCTCGTGGAAACTGGAATTATAACTATTTCCTTTCAATAAAATATTCTCTATGACACCAATTTCATCTCGTGAATCAAGCTAACATCAAATATCTATATCAACTTCATTTCTTCTAGACGGCCAACCTTTAATTACAATATTCTTCAGATTCTCTAACTTTGTATCCTTCCTATGGTCTCTTCTAATAACTCTTTCTGTCTTCTTTCACTAAAAGCCGATGTACCTCTGACGTCTGTTGCAAATATTTTTGTACATTCTTTAATAAATCAGTATGTGCATTGGGTATGTAGGTTCTGCTCAAGGCATCAGCTTCGAGGATGTCTTTCCCTGATTTCGCAATTATATTAAAAGTGTAGTGTTGTCGAGTCATCCACATCTTCTGTAAACGCAAAGGAACCTGGTGCCCGCCCAACATCAAACGCACTAGATTGGAGAGAAATCAAAACACACAAATAAACAACAATACTTTTATTTACTAACAGTACAATAAATCCAATATAACATCGATAACAGGTATCTGATTTTCTGGATATTGCTATTAAACAAATTATGACAAATTACACTTCTGTAATTTAATTAATAATTATGTTAATGTATTACTATTTAATATATAAGTCAGTTCTTTGAATTAATATTTTAACAAGTATTTATGTTAAACACTTTCTCCAACTTCAACCTTGGAGAATCTCCTCTCTTATCTTAAATAATAGTTTCACAACTATAGTATACGTTTATATTTCTGCAACCTAAGATTGGTATTTAATTATTTCAATTATTTGCCTTTGATCTTGGAGAATATTTCTCCAGTTTTTATTTTGGAGAATATTTCTCCAGTTTTATTCTTGGAGAATATTTCTCCAACTTTAATCTTATTGGACTTGCTTGGAGATCTTCTACGACTGTGTTATTTAAGGAACTCTTATATTTTCCTTTGAAGGATTTCCTAATAAATAGTAAACCTTCTTCACCGTTTTATATTATTTCCAATTTAATTAATTCTCCACTTTTGTATTGGAGATTTTTTACTTACTTTGATAGATGGGTTTGCTTGGAGAAACTCATTTTTGTCTGAATGAGAGCCCTCGTTGGATTAGACGCCCGTTATTTATAACGTCATTGCGAACGTCGGTAAACATTGCGCGTTCGAGTTGTTCTTAGTTCAACGGCTAAGATTTAATGGCTTTAACAAGGCCATAGGTTAATCACACGCTTATGTCTTATTGAAATTCGAATAGTTGACATTATTTAGTGTGAATTTGAGTGTATATTTGTGAGGTTAACTATTTGTAATTAAGAAACAGACAAAACTGGCGGCGTACGTAGTTTTCGAGAATGTAACAGAATTTATGAAGGAATCCATCAAATTAATGCCGTTAACACAGGCGTTCGTTTTGGATGAGGGCGCCATATATATTAAGGCTACATCGTTACCCACATTCGAGTGAAATTTCTTGAAGGAAAATAAGAAGAAGTTGTCTCTCGATCTTAGCATAAGCATATCCTGCATTCGTTAACGATTTTGATGCATATGGTACATAGGCCTATCCATGGTCTATCACCTTGTATTAGAACTGTAACAAGATCTGACTGCGAGTCATCACATGAAATTGTTATTGGTTCATCAAGACTATTATACACAAAAAATTTGACAAAAATTTTAAATTCTGTTCCTTACACCTGGTCAACACTACCTCCAGTCGTTGATTGTGTATTGCTATTGTTGGAGCATATATTAAAATGTCATCCATATTATCCACATCATCAAGATCACACAACATCTCACTCATGGTTCGATGGTAGATTTCTGGAGCTGATTAAATTCCCATAGGCAAACGAAGATACTCATACATAGGTGTATTAAAAGATGTTATTTGTTGACTTTCTTCAGTTAAAGCTATTTGGAAATAACCCATATTAGAATCAAGTACCGTGAACAGTTTAGATTTATTTGTTCTGCTTGTGACTTCTTCTATGGGCTTTCATTGGATGCAATTCACGTTGAAGAGCTTTAATAAGGTCTCCACGATCAATGGTACATCTTTTTTGGTACCGTTAGACTTTTTATTTACCGCATGCAAAGCACTACACCAATGTGTTGGTTCTCCTACTGGTACTTTCTTTTTAATGTCATAGTCTCAAGTTCGTCAACTTTAGCTTTAGCTGGTTCACGTAATGCAGGAGGCTTTGTTCCAGGGGGTGGGCAACTGAATAATGAATATTCACCGCGAATTTTACCTACTCCTAGAAAAACATTACGATATTTATCATATACCTCTCTTGCGCTCTGTTCCCTTTGTTTTCTATCAATACTAATACAATTAATTCTCCGAACTAAATTAAGATTAACATTATCAGATTCTGACAAAATATTAGGAACATTTGAACCTGGAATAATTTCACATCTAATAAAATACATAATACCTGTATGATTAATAGGTAAATTAATATAACCCAATGTCTTAACAGGTGTAAACGGTGGTTTGTTTAGGACATGTTTAATTATTTTTTATTTATGATTTAATTCTACATGTTTTTTTTGCTGAATTATGGTTTAATTCTACTTAGATTTCATTTCTGTTTGCTGAATTATCGTTTTTGTTTACTATTTTTGATATCCAGTAAACAAAAATATTAATTCAGCAAACAAAAATGAAAAATAAGTAGAATTAAATCATAATTCAGCAAACAAAAAAAGAAAATATTAAAGAAAAATTCAGAAAACAAAAATGAAAAATAAGTAGATTTAAATCATAATAGTAGTAATAGAGCTTTCAGATTGTAAGCACTCATGTATTTATTTCCAATTCATTCCATTTGCATACATATCAGTGCCTACAATCTGAGAGCTCTCACACCCATGATATGAAATATCTACTCTACAAATCATACATAGAAAAAAACCTCGTTTTATTTTTAAATTAACCCATTTAAAAATAGGATGAGTTTAATTTTAAAACACGAACAACACAAATTCGAAACTACAGATTATTCAGGCGACGGTTTCTTTTCAGCACTATCTTCTCTAATTCCAAAAGAAGCTAGCTTTGTTTCAAACAACAAATCACTTATTTGTGATAAAGTCTGACAAATTAAAAGAATTGCAGCAAAAAAGAGAACTTTGAAAAAGGAGAATAGAACAACAAGCTTTAGAAAAAAATATTTTATTTTAAGTTATAGGCACAGGGGTCTGTTTCTATCAATAGTCGACTCTATCCATATAGTATATATATGAGAAGGTGGCTAACGCTCGTCACGACCATCTCCGCTTCAGACGATTTTCTACCATTTACCGTAATGAAATATAATCCCAAACTTATTTGAATCGTTTCATTGAATATTTTCCCTTCACACAAGACCTTGGTGTTCCTCTTCATACTAATCTAACTATTGTTCAATAAAAATACTACAAAAATTTATACCCATCGTTTCATACGAAACTTCGCATCTTGCCTAGCTCCGTATAGAAGCAGATCTAGACACGAACCTAATCACAAGCCATCTTGTCCAAGGCTACAGCTTGAATGATAAAATATGCATCAAATTAAATATTATAACGTCTGAATGATATCAATAAATTCTCAAATGCTCAAAATATTCCCAATTTTAACCGTGTGTATTTACTGAAGAAGTTGCAATACCGAACTATTTTTAAGAGTGGAAGCGTATCTGAGTTACGAAACTAGAAACCGGAAAGACGATTAGGAGGATTTTTAAAGACAGTTCGCACCATAATGAGTTATTTCGTCCTCATTAACATTACTGTGCTTACATTTTTATGTTTTTTCACTTAGTATTTATCAAATAAAATTCATTCTTTTCATATGTGTCTTTTAAAAACACCATGTTTAATTAAGTTTTACAGTCTGTTTTACTGATTTACTTCCCTTAATTTTATTGATCGCTCGATTTTGGCAGTAGTTTCGTTGCAAATACAACAGGCTGGATTAATTGGTTTGAGCCGTGTGGAATTCATCTTGAATCGTCTACTTGCGGTTTGTTTACATTAAGTCTAAGTCGTTTCGCCGTGCGTAGTCTTCGGTGCTCTTCGGCTGTGAAAAGATGCACCCGTCGTTTCGTCTCACTTCCGGTACTAATGTCTACGCGTGAACTATTTTAAACATGGCTGGTCAATAGGTCAGGGTAATATCTCCGATAGGTAGAATTTCTCTGTTGATCAGGATGCCATCGTTTCAATGTATCTACTTCCAGTTGGTGGGTTTCAGGGCAGAATGTTATCTATTTTGTACAGAAAATGATGCTGTAAAATTACTGTGTTGCTATTTTCATTACTTATATATTTTTAAAGACTGGAAATCACCAATATAACTACTTTTTTCTTAGTAATTAAATAAATAGTCAGTAACCATGCTTTTACTTTCACTTTGGTTTTTACTCGACAGGTAATTATAGCTGACCAATCGTATTGACCGAAATATATTTACCGTCAAATCAACCGGAAGTAGATATTTAGTATTTTTATTGAACAATAGTTAGATTAGCATGAAGGGGAACACTGGGGGAGATCTAAAATACGTCTTGTGTGAAGGGACAATATTCAATGAAACGTTTCATATGAGGATGGGATTATGTTTTATTACGGTAAATGGTAGAAAATCGTCTGAAGCGGAGGTTGTCGTGACGAGCGTTAGCCGCCTTTTCATATATATACTATCATAGAGAGATTCAACTATTGATAGAAACAGATGCCCGTGGTTATTGGATAAAAATGTCTGTAAATAATTGCTCAAAGTCCTAAAACTTATTTTGGTTCAGATATACAATAATCATTAGGTTCTCTTCCTGGTTTTTCATGGGCAACGTATTCTGGAAAAAACATCTTCCAGAGTGTAATAATTATACTGGATAAGGTTCGATCCGCGATTAGAAAAAACCGATAAACCCAAACCAGGTGAAGAACTTTGTCAATAGAGTTGATGTTGCTTCACTTAAACATGATATTTTATACAGAAATAAAGACATAAAGTTTAGACACGAAGCAGACAAACAAATTATAAACGAACTTGAAAATATTCCAATTCCAAGAGAAAATGGAAAGAGCTCTGATTATAAAACTGATGAAATTGGGTATGGTATCATCAGATGAAATTCATAAAGAATTTAGAAAACTAGCATCTTTTTAAAAGTTAAAGTATTTGAAAAGGATTTACATAAAGTTTAACAATTATAGATTTGTATACAAGATATGCTTGGGTTATTCCTTTGAAAAACAAAGGAGTTTTATAACAGAAACGTCAAATCACTTGGGATTGAAAATTACAGTGCTCATAATAAGGGTAAGGCTTTAGAAATAGTAAGATGTAACAGAAAGCTTAAATCAAAACTGTTTAAAAATTTCACAGAACTAAAGTCTCAAAAATGATTAAAGATTGTACCCACTGCAGTATCAAAATAAATCGCGCAGGAGGCTTGAATGATTTTCTTAATGACGTTATTCCATGAACATTTTCTTTAGAGTTTGAAAGTCCAATGTTAGAAAGATAAATGTCAACAGTTATTTCAGTTTTATAATCAGAACACTATAGTCAAAACTGTGCCACCAAACATGGTTATGGGCGGGCGGATGTGGTGGTGAGTGGATGGGATGAATAGTTTGATGTGTTAAAAGTGTTACATGCAAAGGATACATAAAGTTTACAGCGTTGGTAACAGAAAATAACAAATGATTTAAACAATACAATTTTAATTAATTTGAAACTATTAAGTAATGCAGACAGTTCTGTCATTAATAACTAAAGATTCTAATCAGATCTATGATTCACATCCATAACACATATCCTACAAAAGGCAGTTGGCTGGAGTTGTCACAAATCCTATATTCAAAATCCACCATTCTTCTACCTCAAATCCCACAGAATTACTGCACAGTAAAAACTACTCAATCACTTCCTTCAGATTAAACCAACACATCTTCACAAGTGAACTGCCATCTTCAACTGAACTTATTCAACAAAAGCATGCTCCAGCCACCTGCCTTGAAGTAAATAATGACTGGGCAGTATCAACTAATAACTAAATATATTAATACAATGTGTAATTTATTACAATATCTGAAATAGAGGGTCATAACACCCTCCCCCTTAAAGAAAAGAAAATTTGAATGTAAAGTGAGAATTTTCTTCAACTAAATTAACTACAGCAAAAATCTGAAATATTAATCCAATAATAATAACATTACTTATAAATATAAATCCTTAAGTTCTAGATAAGGCATCAGCTATGATGTTGTCTAATATGTTAACAATGCTAAATTCTTTCAAAGACAGACTCCATCTCATGAGTCTTTGGTTTTTGTTTTTCATTTTATGAAGGAAAACTAATGGATTATGATCTGTAAATACCTCAATAGGAAAAGCAGTAGTACCTAAATATAACTCACATTTTTGTTAAGCAAGCAAACGAGCTAATGTCTCCTTTTCAATAGTGGAGTAATTTTAGATGCTTGTCAAACTTTTTTGAAAAATAACAAACAGGATGAACGATGCCATAAGCATCCCCTTGGAGTAAAACATCCCCAGCACCAATATCACTTGCATCTACGTGTAATTAAAAAGCTCTGTCAAATTGTGGTGCTTGTAAAACAGGATAACGCATAAGCATGGCCTTAATTTTGCTAAATGCTATTTCACAGCTATTATCCCAAATGAATTTAGCTCTTTTACTTAATAAATTTGTCAAAGGAGCAACAACATCAGAGAAATTGCGACAAAATTTGCGGTAATAACCTGCCATACCTAAAAATCTCATGATGTCCTTTTTGTTTTGAGGAACAGTAAAGTTAGCAATGGCTTCACACTTGGCCTTTAATGCATGTACCTGACCCTGGCCTATCACATGTCCTAAAAATTCAACAGGAGCTTTCGCAAATTCACACTTGGCAAGATTGATTGTCAAATTAGCATGAATAATCTTTTGGAAGAAATTTCGGATCCGTTCTAAATGTTCGTCCCATTCCATAGAATGCACAACTACGTCATCTGTATAAGTTTCGACACCATCAAGTTGTGCAGTTAAATTGTTGATTATCCTTTGAAAGGTTGCGGGTGCATTCTTTAAACCGAACGGCATCACTTTATATTGATATAGTCCCTTTGGGGCTAGAAAGGCAGAATTTTCTTTGCCCTCTCTGTGAGTGACATGTCCCAATAGCATTTCAATAAGTCAAATTTACTGACATATCTTGCACTGCCAACTTGGTCGATACAGTCATCTATACGAGGTATGGGGTAAGAGTTGTATTACCCATAAATGTAATACCCACTATAATTGTAATACCCACCATAAATGTAATAGTCATCAACCATAAATGTAATAACCAACCCCACCATAAATGTAATAATATTTAACCATAAATGTAATAACCAAAACCCACCATAAATGTAATACCCATCAACCATAAAGGTAATGAACAACGGTGCAGTTAGAAAATATAGTAATTAAGAAGAGGCCGCGGAGGCCCCCATGAATTATCTTCATACGATAATGTCTTGAATCTGAAAATCGAGTGGCCGAAATCCGAGGAGTTTTGGTATGGGGGTAAGGGTGGAGGTGAGATTTTTCGGACTACGGGCCCAACCACTTCCGGAGACGCTCCGCGGCCCTTGTTATGTCAGCATTGATTGAACTGCAAAGTCAAGGGGCACTTGAGCACTTTACCCTTAGCACAGTTTGTGATTGGCCACTACGCAGAAAACGAGGGATCGCACTATGTTTGCCTTCGGCAAATATCTGGCGCCAATGATCAAGCGGGCGTGGTACAAAACAGTGACGATCAAGAGGGCGCGGCACAAGACAGTGACAATCAAGAAAGTACGGTACAAGACAGTGACGATCCAAAGGGCGCGGCACAAGACAGTGACAATCAAGAGGGCGTTGTACAAAACAGTGACAATCAAGAGGGCGTGGAACAAGGCGATGGCGATCAAGAGGGCGTGGCGCAAGACGGTGACGATCCAGAGGGTGTGGTACAAGGCGGTGATTATCAAGAGGATGTGATGCAAGACAGTGACGACCAAGAGGGCGTGGTACAAGACAGTGATGCTCAAAAGGGCGTGGCACAAGGCGGTGGCGATCCAGAGGGTGTGGTACAAGGCGGTGACTATCAAGAGGATGTGATACAAGACAGTGACGACCTAGAGGGCGTGGTACAAGACAGTGACGCTCAAAAGGGCGTGGCACAAGGCGGTGGCGATCAAGAGGGCGTGGTACAAGGCGGTGACAATCAAGAAAGTGTGGTACAAGGCAGTGACGATCAAGAGGGCGTGGTACAAGACAGTGACAATCAAGAAGGCGTGGTACAAAACAGTGACAACCAAGAGGGCGTGGAACAAGGCGATGGCGATCAAGAGGGCGTGGTACAAGACGGATAAAGATAAGGTGGATAAAAACACTTTACAAAAACATTACATGTTCAGTTATGAATAATGGTATAACTACAAGATATTTTTATATTAGTAGAGGAGTAAGACAAGGTGACCCCATGAGCTCTAATCTTTTTAATCTAGTAATAGAATTTTTACTTTTTAATATCAGAAATAATCATAAAATACAGGGCATTAATTTTGGCAATAAATCTTTGAAGTGTATAGCCTTTGCGGATGATTTAACCTGCTTCATAGGGGAATGTAAGTCAGCAAGACATATTTTTTCTTTATTGGAACTTTTTAGCAAAATATCTGGTTTGTCCATCAACATTAATAAAACTGAAACTTTGAATCTGAACTTACCAAGATGTGAATTTGAGAAATGTTTAGAATTACTTGGTTTGAAGTTATCTTTAGAACCAATTAAAATTTTAGGTATATTTTTCACACTAAATGAAAATGAATTTGAATTTTTTAACCATACTCTGAAAATGAAGGTTATAAAATTATTTAATGAAAAAGTATATCATTTTCTATGGAAAGGACCTGATAAATTAAAAAGAAATACTATTACTCAAAATTTAAAGAATGGTGGGTTAAATATGATTGATATTAATGAGTTCTTAATGTGTCAAAGTCGTTTCTGGATAAAAAAAATTATCTTTAATCCAACATCTACATGGTTAATACCATATAATTACATTTTAAATGCTTATGGGGGAAATATCCTCCCTTTTTGTAACTTTTGTAAAGTTAATAGAATTAACAATCCCTTTTACAGATCCTTATACAATAATTGGTATGACATTTTCACAGTACATATAGATAAACAATACTATATTTTATGAACAACTTTATAAAAAAGACATAATCCAGGTTTGTCAGTTAGAAAACCCTCATAATTTAAATCCTCAAGAAAACCTTGATATACAAGGCATTAAAAGTGCTTTAGAGCACAAATCTTTCACAAAGGTTCAAAATGATAATACAAATAAATTCAAATGGAAAAGCTGCATTGATATTATTTTTCATAAATGTTACAATAAAGATTTTAGAACAATAAAACCTAAGGATATATATAATTTCTTCATCTACAAACATTAAACCATTGGCCTTTAATAAATGGGAATATTTCTTAGAAAAAAAAATTTTTTTCTTTGATTTTTAAAATATATAATATATTACACACTAATGATATTGATATAAGAATACATTCAGAAGAATATCACTTGGGATACCCAAGTATAGAAATGTTTAAAGACAAGTATGAATGCTTATTTGTAAATCATCTTATCTATTTGACTAAATACTATATTTATAAATGCAAACTCAATTCAAACATTCCATCAAACACAGAATATCTTAATTATATTAAAAACATCATGAACATTGAAAAAAACTTTAACAGCAAATTATATCAACAAGAATGGAATACCTACAAAATATTAGTATAAATTTATTTTAAGTCTATAGTTCTCAACCGAAGTCCTCTCACATTTACATCATAAAAACCTTATATTATCTTATAGTTAATAATTATTGAACATGCACTCATTTGGCATATAAGAAAACCAGAATAAAATAATAAAAGTAATATTTAAGATAAGTAATTAAAAAAGATAACAAAACAACAAACCATACATTTTTCAAGAAATATATATTTAAATTAAGAACCTTCATGTACATGTAAGCATTATAAGTTGTTTCCTATATTTTAACTTCTGTCATTCTGTATTTAAACATTATGCAACTTTGTTTACTTTTATATGTTATATGTGTGAATGTATTTTTTTTTTTGTTGTGTGTTGGTTCCCGAGGCCTATCGGCAAAAGTTTAGACAATCAATTAAAAAATTGATGAAACATATGTTGAGTTTGCTAGAGAGAAAGAAATACTTTTTGATAGATGGTGCTCTGCTAAAGACGTAGGCATTGATTTTTCAGAAATTAATACAGTTAATTTTGCTTGAAGATTTTAAGAATTGTGTTAGTGTTGAAATTCGAACTTATCTGGATGAACAAAAGGTTTATTATTTAAATGAAGCGGCCAGTTTTGCTGATGATTATTCATAAACACATAAATACCTGATAAAGTAGCTTCTTCTGTACCTAAGACCCAATCTGTTGATAAGTTAGTTCAATCAAATTCTCAGAAATCTGATTCAAGTGATAGAAAACCTGACTATTCATCCAGTCAAAGATATAAAATATTACTATCTAGTATAATTTGTAATTACTATCTGAATGTGTAAAGCATAAGCGCAAAAATGAAACGTTGTCGCCCCATGCTTTTGTTAATAATATTAAAGTTTGCCAGTCTGCTGAGAAAAGTTTGTCATGTTCCAAGGCTACAGTTAGAGACGAATTTATGCCTTTTATTTCTAAAGGATTTGTTTCACTAAATAGTGAATGTTTCTAAATTTCGAAATAGAAAAAGTTTGTGATCCTGCCAGAGAAAATTTAAGAGCTACTCAAACTAAAATGAAGGAATGTTTTGATAGAACATCTCAATCTAGAGCATTTAGCACTGGTGATAGAGTTTTATTATTGTTGCCTATCCTTGGTGAACCTCTGAGAGCTCGTTATTCTGGCCCTTCTTATGATCGAAAAAATAGTTAGTGAGACAGGGTTATATGTTCTTTTCTTTTGGGGAAATGGAATTAATCCAGCACTAGGTAATGCTGGTTTATGTAGGAGAGAAATAAAGACTTGTTGGAGGAAATATATTTTTATTTTTATTGCCTTTATCATTTTTTTACGCCCACATGAAATGGGAGGCGTATAATTATTGCCGTTACCCATGTCCGTCCGTTCGTCCGTCGGTCCGTGGGTCCACAATTGCTCGTAAACACTCTACAAGACATAATTCTTGGCGGATTTTGACAAAACTTGGTATGAGTGTTCCGAATCACCCAAGGATGAACCCTATTGAAAATCAGAAGAATCGAAAAATATTTAGTTATTGCCCTTGTTCTTGAAAACGCGTTAAATTTTTAGCTCGTAAACACTTTAGAAGGGACAATTCTTGATCGATTTTGACAAAACTTGGCGTTCAATTTCTAGCTTGTAAACATTCTAGAAGGCTCAATTATTGACAGATTTTGACAA